>NC_092095.1:63760224-63782724 GCF_045679555.1 Salvelinus alpinus | reverse complement strand
GTGAATGTGAGGAAGAGGAGAGATATGGGGTGAATGTGAGAAAGAGGAGAGAGATGGGGTGAATGTGAAGAAGAGGAGAGCGAAGGGGTGAATGTGAGGAAGAGGAGAGAGATGGGGTGAATGTGAGGAAGAGGAGAGAGATGGGGTGAATGTGAAGAAGAGGAGAGAGATGGGGGAAATGTGAAGAAGAGGAGAGAGATGGGGAAACATTGAGAGTGATGGGGTGAGGGGAAGGGGATTGGGGTTACCATGGAAACTGCTTTCTCAAGCGCACAGCTGGTCCCTATGGAAACGTACATATTGAATTTACCATGGAGACGACCGCTCACAGTCAGACTGTGAGAGGAATTCAGATCCGAACCATCCCAGGGTAACCACACACACACACACAGATGGACGCTCATACATATCCACTGATGCACACGTGCACATAATACACACATGCACTTATACACTCACACGCACGCACACACACACACACACACACACGATTCCTTGCATCTATCGTCTCTCCTCTTCTCCTTCTCAAACCCCTTTGGAGAAGAAGGTCCTTCAGAGGGGAGGAACCTTCTCCTGGAATACAGTTGACAAAGGATGTGAGGAGATAGGAGGCGAGGAGATAGGAGGCGAGGACAGGCTATCCCCCATTAGTCTTTCTTTCACAGAAAGACTAATGAAGAGACAGATTTCTATTGGAAGGGCTCTTCCAACGTGACATCATGGCTTAGCACCATCTAGTGGTGAACAGTATACACTCTGTATAATCATCAAACATACATACACATAGGGATGGGATATTTTTCACATAGATAAGTTTGTGTGTGTGTGTATGTGTGTGTGTGTATGTGTGTGTGTTCCAGGTATTCAGCTGACGGCTGAGGGGGAGACTGATCTGTCCTCTCAGGTGGAGGGGCTCCATCAGCTTCTACAGGACAAGCAGAAGGAGCTGCACCAGATAGTCGAACACACACACACATACCTGGAGCAAGGCTTGCAGCTACGCCACCTACAGAGTCAGGTCAACCAGGTAAACACACACACACATACCTGGAGCAAGGCTTGCAGCTACGCCACCTACAGAGTCAGGTCAACCAGGTAAACACACACACACACACCTGGAGCAAGACTTGCAGCTACGCCACCTACAGAGTCAGGTCAACCAGGTAAAACACACACACACACCTGGAGCAAGGCTTGCAGCTACGCCACCTACAGAGTCAGGTCAACCAGGTAAACACACACACACACACCTGGAGCAAGACTTGCAGCTACGCCACCTACAGAGTCAGGTCAACCAGGTAAACACACACACACGCGTAGTACGCAAACTCACACACTTATGAACACACACACGCATGTATATAATGTGTATATGTACTATATATGACCCTGGCATCATGTCCACCTCCAGGTTCAACCGTAACCACAAACAAGTACACACAAACACACACTCCCACACATGAACAGAAACCTGCACAGACACACACACACACACACACACACACACACACACACACACACACACACACACACACACACACACACACACACATGTATATAACGTGTATATGTGATGTATATCTATGTGTGTGTGTGTGTTCCCAGGTGCTGGGCTGGATCAGTGAAGGAGAGGTGATGTTGTCTTCCTGTATGGTGAACTCCAGCTCTCTGTCCGAGGCTGAACAGCTACAGAGAGAACATGAGCGCCTCCAACAGGCCATAGAGGTAACTACACCCACTGCAAATCAATAAACACCAGTCACTGTAATGCAAACAAACTCTATTGACATAAAGCAATGTTGCCAAATGAGTTTTTATTCATCCCCCCTCGCCCCCATTTGGTCCCTTTCTACCCCCTCTCTTTCTCTCTACCCTTTCCCCCTCCCCTTCTCCTCCCCCCAGTCTCTGCTTCATGCTGACTCTCTCCAGAGGACCCACCAGGTGGCGCTGGCGCTGCAGCAGCGGGCAGAGCTGCTGGTGAGGGCGGGCCACTACGACCCAGAGGCAGTGAGGGCGTGTGCCCAGACGGTGGCGCTACACTGGCAGACGCTGATGCTGCGGATGGAGGACCGCCTCAAACTGGTCAACGCCTCCGCAGCCTTCTACCGGACCTCACAACAGGTAAGTCAGAGTCACTATCTCCTTATCCACCTCAACCCTAAACCTTGTGTCCACACCCCTGTTCAACCCGAACCAGAAACCTAATCCCCACACCTCTTGTAACCTCAGCCCAGGATTTAATAACCAGCTGTAAGAGCAGGCTTTAATAACCAGCTGTAATAGCAGGCTTTAATAACCAGCTATAATAGCAGGCTTTAATAACCAGCTGTAATAGCAGGCTTTAATAACCAGCTGTAATAGCAGGCATTAATAACCAGCTGTAATAGCAGGCATTAATAACCAGCTGTAAGAGCAGGCATTAATAACCAGCTGTAATAGCAGGCATTAATAACCAGCTGTAAGAGCAGGCTTTAATAACCAGCTGTAATAGCAGGCTTTAATAACCAGCTGTAATAGCAGGCATTAATAACCAGCTGTAAGAGCAGGCATTAATAACCAGCTGTAATAGCAGGCTTTAATAACCAGCTGTAATAGCAGGCTTTAATAACCAGCTGTAATAGCAGGCATTAATAACCAGCTGTAAGAGCAGGCTTTAATAACCAGCTGTAAGAGCAGGCATTAATAACCAGCTGTAATAGCAGGCATTAATAACCAGCTGTAATAGCAGGCATTAATAACCAGCTGTAATAGCAGGCATTAATAACCAGCTGTAAGAGCAGGCATTAATAACCAGCTGTAATAGCAGGCTTTAATAACCAGCTGTAATAGCAGGCATTAATAACCAGCTGTAATAGCAGGCATTAATAACCAGCTGTAATAGCAGGCATTAATAACCAGCTGTAAGAGCAGGCATTAATAACCAGCTGTAAGAGCAGGCATTAATAACCAGCTGTAAGAGCAGGCATTAATAACCAGCTGTAATAGCAGGCATTAATAACCAGCTGTAAGAGCAGGCATTAATAACCAGCTGTAAGAGCAGGCATTAATAACCAGCTGTAAGAGCAGGCATTAATAACCAGCTGTAAGAGCAGGCATTAATAACCAGCTGTAATAGCAGGCATTAATAACCAGCTGTAAGAGCAGGCATTAATAACCAGCTGTAATAGCAGGCATTAATAACCAGCTGTAAGAGCAGGCATTAATAACCAGCTGTAATAGCAGGCATTAATAACCAGCTGTAAGAGCAGGCATTAATAACCAGCTGTAAGAGCAGGCATTAATAACCAGCTGTAATAGCAGGCATTAATAACCAGCTGAAATAGCAGGCATTAATAACCAGCTGTAATAGCAGGCATTAATAACCAGCTGTAAGAGCAGGCATTAATAACCAGCTGTAAGAGCAGGCATTAATAACTAGCACCATTCAATCGGACAGCGACATCATTGGAATTCAGAAGTTCAGCACCACATGGCAGTTGACAGCGACCATGTGTATATACTCAGGCATACTGTATGTATGTTTCCCCCCAGGTATGTGGTGTGTTGGAGAGCCTGGAACAAGAGTATCGTAGGGACGAGGACTGGTGTGGTGGCGGAGAGAGGCAGGGGAGCAGGGGCCAGCCGGAGCACCTCATTCCCCTCATCAACAAACACATGGAACAGAAAGAAGCCTTCCTCAAGGTACGGAGAGAGAGAGAGAGAGAGAGAGAGAGGAAAGAAAGAAAGACGAAGCGAGGACAGAAAGGCAGAGATGACAGAAAGGTGGAGAGAGGACAGAAAGAGAGAGAGAGAACAGAAAGACGGAAAGAGGACAGAAAGACGGATAGAGGACAGAAAGACATAGAAAGGACAGAAAGACGGATAGAGGACAGAAAGACGGATAGAGGACAGAAAGACGGATAGAGGATAGAAAGACATAGAAAGGCCAGAAAGACGGATAGTGGACAGAAAGACGGATAGAGGACAGAAAGACATAGAAAGGACAGAAAGACGTATAGAGGAAAGAAAGACATAGAAAGGACAGAAAGACAGATAGTGGACAGAAAGACGTATAGAGGACAGAAAGACATAGAAAGGACAGAAAGACAGATAGTGGACAGAAAGACGGATAGAGGACAGAAAGAACGGTAGAGGACAGAAAGACGGATAGAGGACAGAAAGACGGATAGTGGACAGAAAGACGGATAGTGGATAGAAAGACGGATAGAGGACAGGAAGACGGATAGAGGATAGAAAGACGATAGTGAACAGAAAGACGGATAGAGGACAGAAAGACAAAGAAAGGACAGAAAGACGGATAGAGGACGGATAGAGGATAGAAAGACGGATAGAGGATAGAAAGACGGATAGATGATGATAGAGATGGTTTTTAGCTACAGTCTCTGTTGGTGTGTTTTAACCCTTTGTTTCCTGCAGGCATGCACCCTGGCCAGACGCAACGCAGAGGTCTTCCTCAAGTACATCCACCGCAACAGCGTTACTATGGCAACCATCTCCGGACACAGTGCAGGAGCAGAGGTCACTGGTCACTCCCGTGTGCCTGAGCAGCAGGTCAAAGGTGAGCCAACACACAGTTATATTACACACACACACACACACACACACACACACACACACACACACACACACACACACACACACACACACACACACACACACACACACAACACACACACACAAACAGAGACAGAAGAGCAGCCATATGCATAATGATGATATTTCAGCCACTGTGTTTATACCTGGCAGTGCAAATGTGTGTGTGTGTGTGTTGCTCTTGTAGGTATCCTCAGTGAGCTCCTGCAGAGGGAGAACAGGGTTCTACATTTCTGGACTCTGAAGAAGCGTCGTCTGGACCAGTGTCAACAGTATCTGCTGTTCCAGAGCCACACCCAACAGGTGAGTTTGCCACGCCTCCTTTAGATGAGTCCACACCCAACAGGTGAGTTTGCCACACCTCCTTTAGATGAGTCCACACCCAACAAGTGAGTTTGCCACACCTCCTTTAGATGAGTCCACACCCAACAGGTGAGTTTGCCACACCTCCTTTAGATGAGTCCACACCCAACAGGTGAGTTTGCCACACCTCCTTTAGATGAGTCCACACCCAACAGGTGAGTTTGCCACACCTCCTTTAGATGAGTCCACACCCAACAGGTGAGTTTGCCACGCCTCCTTTAGATGAGTCCACACCCAACAGGTGAGTTTGCCACGCCTCCTTTAGATGAGTCCACACCCAACAGGTGAGTTTGCCACGCCTCCTTTAGATGAGTCCACACCCAACAGGTGAGTTTGCCACACCTCCTTTAGATGAGTCCACACCCAACAGGTAAGTTTGCCACGCCTCCTTTAGATGAGTCCACACCCAACAGGTGAGTTTGCCACACCTCCTTTAGATGAGTCCACACCCAACAGGTGAGTTTGCCACACCTCCTTTAGATGAGTCCACACCCAACAGGTGAGTTTGCCACGCCTCCTTTAGATGAGTCCACACCCAACAGGTGAGTTTGCCACGCCTCCTTTAGATGAGTCCACACCCAACAGGTGAGTTTGCCACGCCTCCTTTAGATGAGTCCACACCCAACAGGTGAGTTTGCCACACCTCCTTTAGATGAGTCCACACCCAACAGGTGAGTTTGCCACACCTCCTTTAGATGAGTCCACACCCAACAGGTGAGTTTGCCACACCTCCTTTAGATGAGTCCACACCCAACAGGTGAGTTTGCCACACCTCCTTTAGATGAGTCCACACCCAGTTTGGGAAACCTGAGTTTGAGATGTAGAATTATAACAGAGCCATGTTGGCACCCAGACAACTGCATTACCCTGAAAATGGTTTGTCCTCCTCTCTCTCTCTTTTTCTCGCCCTTTCCCTCTCTCTTTATCTCTCTCTCCATCTCTCTCTCCAGGCGTTGGATTGGCTGCAGCAGAGTGGTGAGCACTACCTGTCCATTCACACATCGCCAGGGGCAACCAGTGCAGAGACCCAGGACCTGCTGGCTCAACACAGGGAATTCTGCATCTCGGCTAAGGTGAACACACACACAGACCCACTCACATACACACATGCTTACACACACACTACAAAGGTAAGGGGTATATCAGAACAGTTCCCACAATCCATTTCTCCCCTCTACCTCCTCCCAGCACACTCAGGAGAAGGTGCACCTGCTGATCCAGCTGGCAGAGAGCATGCTGGGTAAGGGCCACTCCCACAGGGTGGAGCTACGGAGGTGTGTGTCGACGGTGGACAAGCGCTACCGAGAGTTCTCCATGCGCATGGGCCAGTACCGGAACACACTGGAGACTGCACTGGGAGGCTGCACGCAGGTGTGTGTGAGGGTTGGAGTGTGTGTTTCTTGACGACTAGTTGTCTTCCATGTGTGTGAGGGTGACTGAATGTGTTCGGCTGGTGGGTGCACGTGTGTGTGTGTCTCAGATTCCAGGTCAATCAGAGATAGAGCTGAAGGATTTATGTATGGGCTTTTTGCCCATGTCTGTTTCCTTCATGTCAATGAAGTTCTCTGAGTGGTATTGAATTGTCTCCGTGTACGGTGTCCTCTGTAGGACAATAAGGACCTGGAACTGGAGCTCATCCCCAACAGCCTCTCTGACTCTGACCCCGAAGTGAACCTGAACGACCCCAACCACGAGGTCAGCGACGAGAAGAGGAGGACGGCCAGGAAGAAAGAGTGAGTCCAACAGAGAAAGAGAGAGAATGAGAGAGCGAGAGGGGGAAGCGGAGAGAGGATAAGTGTGTGTGTGTGTGTGTGTGTGTGTGTGTGTGTGTGTGTGTGTGTGTGTGTGTGTGTGTGTGTGTGTGTGTGTGTGTGTGTGTGTGTGTGTGTGTGTGTGTGTGTGTGTGTGTGTGTGTGTGTGTGAGAGATGGAGAGAGAGAAGAGGGAGAGATAGAGGGAGAGATAGAGAGATGGTAGGATAATTGTATTTATTGAAAAAGTAGCCAGTTTCTTGGTACTCCTGCAGGTATATCATGTCAGAGCTTCTCCAGACAGAGAGGGTGTATGTGAAGGATCTGCAGGAGTGTATTGATACCTACCTGTGGGAGATG
Organism: Salvelinus alpinus; assembly: GCF_045679555.1. Classification (NCBI taxonomy): domain Eukaryota; kingdom Metazoa; phylum Chordata; class Actinopteri; order Salmoniformes; family Salmonidae; genus Salvelinus; species Salvelinus alpinus. The sequence goes on along the minus strand of NC_092095.1, from coordinate 63,775,658 downwards.
ACCAGTGGCTCTGAAGAGATCCCCAGCAGGATCGCCAACAAGGATGACGTTGTCTTTGGGAACATCCAGGACATTTATGAGTTCCATAACAGGTGTGTATATTACTGTCTGTATAGCACAATATGTGTGTAATGTATGGTGTTTAGCACATATCATTAAATAGAACAGAAATTGAATTTATCCCGAGCCAATATGGCCGCCATTATCCCATTCTAGAGTTCTGCAGGTCTATGACATCTATGACATTATACTGTATGTCTCTATGGTATAGCACAGAGGGATTCAAATATTACTTTACCAGGTCTGGACTCCTGCTGCTTTTCTGTTCTACCTGATAATGAATTGCACCCTCATGGTGTCTCAGGTCTAAATCAGTCACTGCTTAGAGGGGAAGAATTAAAAAAGCAATGGAACTGTCTTCAAGGTCCATGTTTGAGTTTGAGGGGTGTAGGCATAACATAACAGATGTGTGTATAGTGTATAATGATGGTTTGTGTTTTGTTGCAGTATTTTCCTGAAGGAGCTGGAGAACTACGAACAGCTACCTGAGGATGTGGGTCACTGCTTCGTCACCTGGGTAACCACCAAGACATTATGTCTGATAGAGCATAGAGAGAGAGAGAGAGAGAGAGAGAGAGAGAGAGAGAGAGAGAGAGAGAGAGAGAGAGAGAGAGAGAGAGAGAGATAGAGAGTGTTTGTGTTCCAATGAATCACAGTACTGCAGGAGTGTTGTCTGAACTTCACCTCTCTCTCTCTCTCTCTCTCTCTCTCTCTCTCTCTCTCTCTCTCTCTCTCTCTCTCTCTCTCTCTCTCTCTCTCTCTCTCTCTCTCTCTCTCTCTCTCTCTCTCTCTCTCTCTCTCTCTCTCTCTCTCTCTCTCTCTCTCTCTCTCTCTCTCTCTCTCAATTCAATTTCAATTCAAGGGGCTTTATTGGCATGGGAAACATGTGTTAACATTGCCAAAGCAAGTGAGGTAGATATTATACAAAAGTGAAATAAACAATACAAATTAACAGTAAACATTACACATACAGAAGTTTCAAAACAATAAAGACATTACAAATGTTATATTATATATATACAGTGTTGTAACAATGTACAAATGGTTAAAGCACACAAGTTAAAATAAATAAGCATAAATATGGGTTGTATTTACAATGGTGTTTGTTCTTCACTGGTTGCCCTTTTCTTGTGGCAACAGGTCACAAATCTTGCTGCTGTGATGGCACACTGTGGAATTTCTCCCAGTAGATATGGGAGTTTATCAAAATTGGATTTGTTTTCAAATTCTTTGTGGATCTGTGTAATCTGAGGGAAATATGTCTCTCTAATATGGTCATACATTGGGCAGGAGGTTAGGAAGTGCAGCTCAGTTTCCACCTCATTTTGTGGGCAGTGTGCACATAGCCTGTCTTCTCTTGAGAGCCATGTCTGCCTACGGCGGCCTTTCTCAATAGCAAGGCTATGCTCACTGAGTCTGTACATAGTCAAAGCTTTCCTTAAGTTTGGGTCAGTCACAGTGGTCAGGTATTCTGCCACTGTGTACTCTCTGTTTAGGGCCAAATAGCATTCTAGTTTGCTCTGTTTTTTTGTTAATTCTTTCCAATGTGTCAAGTAATTATCTTTTTGTTTTCTCATGATTTGGTTGGGTCTAATTGTGCTGTTGTCCTGGGGCTCTGTGGGGTGTGTTTGTGTTTGTGAACAGAGCCCTAGGACCAGCTTGCTTAGGGGACTCTTCTCCAGGTTCATCTCTCTGTAGGTGATGGCTTTGTTATGGAAGGTTTGGGAATCGCTTCCTTTTAGGTGGTTGTAGAATTTAACGGCTCTTTTCTGGATTTTGATAATTAGTGTGTATCGGCCTAATTCTGCTCTGCATGCATTATTTGGTGTTCTACGTTGTACACGGAGGATATTTTTGCAGAATTCTGCATGCAGAGTCTCAATTTGGTGTTTGTCCCATTTTGTGAAATCTTGGTTGGTGAGCGGACCCCAGACCTCACAACCATAAAGGGCAATGGGCTCTATGACTGATTCAAGTATTTTTAGCCAGATCCTAATTGGTATGTTGAAATTTATGTTCCTTTTGATGGCATAGAAGGCCCTTCTTGCCTTGTCTCTCAGATCGTTCACAGCTTTGTGGAAGTTACCTGTAGTGCTGATGTTTAGGCCGAGGTATGTATAGTTTTTTGTGTGCTCTAGGGCAACGGTGTCTAGATGGAATTTGTGGTCCTGGTGACTGGACCTTTTTTGGAACACCATTATTTTGGTCTTACTGAGATTTACTGTCAGGGCCCAGGTCTGACAGAATCTGTGCAGAAGATCTAGGTGCTGCTGTAGGCCCTCCTTGATTGGTGACAGAAGCACCAGGTCATCAGCAAACAGTAGACATTTGACTTCGGATTCTAGTAGGGTGAGACCGGGTGCTGCAGACTGTTCTAGTGCCCGCGCCAATTCGTTGATATATATGTTGAAGAGGGTGGGGCTTAAGCTGCATCCCTGTCTCACCCCACGACCCTGTGTGAAGAAATGTGTGTGTTTTTTGCCAATTTTAACCGCACACTTGTTGTTTGTGTACATGGATTTTATAATGTCGTATGTTTTACCCCCAACACCACTTTCCATCAATTTGTATAGCAGACCCTCATGCCAAATTGAGTCTTTGCCTTTGTTTTGGTTTGTTTGGTTGTCAATTAGGGTGTGTAGGGTGAATACATGGTCTGTTGTACGGTAATTTGGTAAAAAGCCAATTTGACATTTGCTCAGTACATTGTTTTCACTTTTGTGGATTGGGGTGATCAGTCCTTGGTTCCAAATATTGGGGAAGATGCCAGAGCTAAGGACGATGTTAAAGAGTTCTCTCTCTCCCTCTCTCCCTCTCTCTCTCTCTCTCTCTCTCTCTCTCTCTCTCTCTCTCTCTCTCTCTCTCTCTCTCTCTCTCTCTCTCTCTCTCTCTCTCTCTCTCTCTCTCTCTCTCCCTCCCTCTCTCTCTCTCTCTCTCTCTCTCTCTCTCTCTCTCTCTCTCTCTCTCTCTCTCTCTCTCTCTCTCTCTCTCTCTCTCTCTCTCTCTCTCTCTCTCTCTCTCTCTCTCTCTCTCTCTCTCTCTCTCTCTCTCTCTCTCTCTCAATTCAATTAAAGGCTTTATTGGCATGGGAAACGTATGTTTACATTGCCAAAGCAAGTGAAATAGATACAATTAACAGTAAACATCACATTTCCAAAAGTTCCAAAAGAATAAAGACATTTCAAATGTCATAGTATGTATATATACAGTGTTGTAATGATGTGCAAATAGTTCAAGTACGAAAGGGAAATAAATAAACATACATCTCTCTCTCTCTTTCTCTCAGGCAGATAAGTTCCACATGTATGTGACGTATTGTAGAAATAAACCAGACTCCAGCCTTCTGATCCAGCAACATGGGACAGGCTTCTTTCAGGTGACACACTCTCCATTTCCCTTTTTCTTTCTTTCTTTCTCTCTTTCTCTCTCTCTCTTTTCCACATCTCAGCATAATACAGTTAGTCTGTAGATGGCAATCCCTGTTCAGTGTAGCGTCTCTGCAGCCCTGATTTTCCGCTGTGTGTATGTGTGTAGGAGGTCCAGAGGAGGCATGGTCTTGCTAACTCCATCTCCTCAGCGCTCATCAAGCCGGTTCAACGCATCACCAAGTACCAGCTCCTTCTCAAGGTACAGAACAGGAGAAATACTGATGTGTGTTGCTTTTACAAGACACTATTCTTATGCTCTCTGTCTCTCTGTCTCTCTGTCTCTCTGTCTCTCTGTCTCTCTGTCTGTCTGTCTGTCTCGCTGTCTCGCTGTCTGTCTGTCTGTCTGTCTGTCTCTCTGTCTCTCTGTCCCGCTGTCTGTCTGCCTGTCTGTCTCGCTGTCTGTATGTCTCTCTGTCTCTCTGTCTCTCTGTCTCGCTGTCTCTCTGTCTCTCTGTCTCTCTGTCTGTCTGTCTGTCTCGCTGTCTGTCTGTCTGTCTGTCTGTCTGTCTGTCTCTCTGTCCCGCTGTCTGTCTGCCTGTCTGTCTCGCTGTCTGTATGTCTCTCTGTCTCTCTGTCTCTCTGTCTCTCTGTCCCGCTGTCTGTCTGCCTGTCTGTCTCGCTGTCTATCTGTCTCTCTGTCTCTCTGTCCCGCTGTCTGTCTGTCTGCCTGCCTGCCTGCCTGTCTGTCTGTCTGTCTGTCTGTCTGTCTGTCTGTCTGTCTGTCTGTCTGTCTGTCTGTCTGTCTCTCTGTCTGTCTGTCTGTCTGTCTGTCTGTCTGTCTGTCTCTCTGTCTCACTGTCTGTCTGTCTGTCTCTCTGTCTCGCTGTCTGTCTGCCTGCCTGCCTGCCTGCCTGTCTGTCTGTCTGTCTGTCTGTCTGTCTGTCTGTCTGTCTGTCTGTCTGTCTGTCTGTCTGTCTGTCTTTCTTTCTGTCTGTCTGTCTGTCTGTGTGTCCAGGAGTTGTTGGCGTGTTGTGAGGAGGGAAAAGGCGAGATCAAGGAGGGTCTGGACGTCATGCTGAGCGTTCCAAAGCGAGCCAACGATGCCATGCATGTTAGCATGCTAGAGGGTGAGCTGATGTCACATCCTGCTATATGATGTCACTTTCTGCTGTATGATGTCACATCCTGCTGTAAGATGTGACATGACTTCCTGCTGTATTCCTATCCCAGGTCTGGAGGAGGGCTTGGAGGTGCAGGGAGAGCTGCTCCTGCAGGATACCTTCCAGGTGTGGGATCCTAAATCCCTTATCAGGAAAGGCCGGGAACGCCACCTGTTCCTGTTCGAGCTCTCGCTGGTCTTCAGTAAAGAGATAAAGGACTCCTCCGGACGTACCAAGTACCTCTACAAGAGCAGGCTGAGGGTACTATACTATACTATACTATACTATAGCATACTATACTATACTAATACCATACTACACTATACTATACTAATATCATACTATACCATGCCATACCATACTAAACTATACCATACCATACTATACTAATACCATACTATATAATACCATGCTATACTATACCATACCATACTATACTATACTAATACCATACCATACTATGCTATACTAATACCATACTGTGTCATGCCATACCAAACTATACCATACCATACTATACTATACTAATACCATACTGTACCATACCACACTATACTAATACCATACTATACCATGCCATACTATACTATACTAATACCATACTATATAATACCATGCTATACTAATACCACACTATACTATACCATACTATACCATAAAAAACCATACCATACTATACTATACTAAACTAAACTAATACCAATCTATACTGTACTATACTGTACCGCACCATACTGCATCGTACCATACCGTACCATACTGTACTATACTGTACCATACCATACTATACCCCCATTTCAACTATACACATAGTAAAAAACCTATATAATATTACTCTACCACACCAGGTACCTCTACAACAGCAGGCTGAGGGTACTGTACTATACCATTCTATACCATACCATACTATACCATACCATACTATACCATACTATACCATACTATACTATAACATTCTATACCATACTATACCATATCATACTATACCATACCATACTATACCATACTATACTATACTATACCATTCTATACTATACCATACTATACCGTGCCATATCATACTATACCATACTATACCATACTATACCATGCCATACTATATAATACTATACCATACTATACTATACCATTCTATACCATACCATACTATACTATACTATACTATACCATGCCATACTATATAATACTATACCATACTATACTATACCATTCTATACCACACCATACTATACCATACTATACCATACCATATCATACTATACCATACCATACCATACTATACCATACTATGTCATACTATACCATACCATATTATACTATACCATATCATACCATACAATACCATACCATACTATGCCATACTATACCATACTATACCATAAACATAGTAATACACATATAAAATATTATTCTACCACACCAGGTACCTCTACAATTGCAGGCTGAGGGTATGGCTACGCCACATATATACTTTCATGCATTCTACATCCCATATACCCCACCTCGTTTCCCAACGGAAACATTAACTGCCTTGTGTCCTCTTCCAGACGTCAGAGTTGGGGGTGACAGAGCACATTGAGGGGGACCCCTGTAAGTTTGCTCTGTGGGTGGGCCGTACCCCCACCTCGGACAACAAGACCGTCCTCAAGGTAACAGCCAAATATATTCTCAAGTGCACTCTCCTACTGCCTGTCATCTCTGGTGAACCTTTTCATGTGCGCTCGCCGACTGCATCTCAGTGCTAGAGGCGTCACTACGGACCCAGGTTTGATTCCAGGCTGTATCACAACCGGCCGTGATTAGGAGTCCCATAGGGTGGCGCACAATTGGCCCAGCGTCGCCCGGGTTAGGATTTGGCCGGGGTAGGCCGTCATTGTAAATAATACTTTGTTCTTAACTGACTTGCCTAGTTAAATAAAGGTTAAATTAAACATTTAAAAATCTCTGGTGAACCTTTTCATGTGCAGTCTCCTCTGATGTAGCTTCTGTTGTGCTTTCCTATATTTACTTTACTATCTGTTTGTCTCGTTTTATCACTCTCTCCTGCACTCCCCCTTCTCTCTCTCCCTCTCTCACTCCCCCTACCGCTCTCTCTCTCTCACTCCCCCTCCCGCTCTCTCACTCCCCCTCCCTCCCCCTCTCTCCCCCCCTCCCTCCCTCTGACCCTCCCCCATCCCCTCTCTCTCTCTCTCTCCCCCTCCCGTTCTCTCTCTCGCTCTCTCTCTCCCTCCCTCCCTCTCTCCCTCCCTCCCCCAGGCCTCATCTCTGGAGCTGAAGCAGGAGTGGGTGCGCAACGTGCGTCAGGTGATCCAGGAGAGACGTGGCCATCTGAGAGGAGCGCTGAGGGAGCCCATCCCCCTCCCCAAGACCCCCGCCCCCACCCTGGTCCGCACGCGCAGCATCAACAGGAGGTTCGTACACACACACACACCCCACTTCCTCTCTCCCTCTCTTGTCTCTTGTACCGCTAAGGTGGTTGTACACTTTGTATTACTTGCAAGACAGAGAAGTGGGTTTGAGTGTTTTTATTATAGAATTAGAAATTAGAATACTAGAATGGTCATGAATCTTCTTATGATGGGATAAATGTTAAACTTGGTTTGCCAGATATTGTGTTAAATAATGAATTTGAAGAATTTATCAACACTGTATGTTTGTTAGCTAGATAGCTAGACAGTTTAGAGGAATGATTCCATGAATGTTTCAAATTAAATGCCAATATGCCAACATTCCATTCAAACAACGCAGTCAATCCACAGCCAGACACTGGCTGAAATCAGGTGATGATACTGTAGGACTTAGACAAGTGGTAAATGCAACAAGTTCTGATATTGTATCATATAATAGCACTCTCAGATTTCCATGAAAGGAAACATTTAGACATTTATGGTCTGTTTACATATATCTTAGAGGCTATTTATACAGAACATTTGTATAAAACCCATATAAACTACATTTATAATTGTATAACAATATTTTAGGTTCACAATTTCTGATATATCACATGCCTATTTCACTTTTATTCTCCTCCATCAGTAAAATCAGGATTATGTCTCTACTGCCATTCATTCATATTAGACTGGGTTGGATTTCTCCCTGACCAATATGGCTGCCATTTTCACCCCATTATGGAATTTCAATAGGATCTCTATGGTTTTTATTATGTAAGTGTCATCAGGTTGTGCGCGTACGTATCATGATATTTTTTATGTGTACGCGTCACCCCCCAGAGACACCAATGAGGATGCAGACAGCCTGGGAGATGCCAGCAGCCAGCCGGACACCGTCTCCATTGCCTCCCGCACCTCTCAGAACACAGCAGACAGCGACAAGGTAGAGACAGACTACACTACCCAGCAGCCACCACTGTTTACACAAAAAGTACCCAAGAGTGATCTGTTCTAAGTGTATATACACTCATACAGAGACTCTAAGAGCTTCTAAGAGTGTATGAGTTTTTACTGACGCTCTATGAGTGTAGTGACTTCCTTTACTAATGGAACACAGCCACTGCCAAGCCACATTCACAGTTCCCTAAAGCCAAACGGCAAAAACATTCAATGAGATCCAGGGATATGGTGCAACAAAATAGATGATTGATTTTTCTTATATCTAACTAAAATGATTCTCTAATCAACTTAAGGCATAGATTACTTGACATGAAAATGCATATTATGATCTGTTTGTATGTCTGGTCAAAAGACTAAACCGCTCCCGCATCTAGCTAGGACTCCCTCCACCCCTGAAGGCCCAACTTCCTGTCTTTATCCTATCACTAACACACATACCCCAGTACAATGAATGGGCAAGAGGGGGAGCCAAAAAACGAAGGTAGACTAATAACAAAGGAATATACCTCAACCAGGTAAATATAAATCATAAAGGTACGTACCTAATAATGAATCACATACATTCATATTTCATATATATATATATACACACATACATGGAGCTCTGTATGTTCTGTCTTTTATACAACTATGTCTAAATCGGCTCTAACATACCGGCCCCTAATTGTTAACTGCACTGAATGCATAACAAGGACTTAATATTCAAAAATAGAGCCAATACACAAAACATACTATACCAGAGCAGCATTACGGTTCATAGCTATGTACATGTACAAGGTCCCATATAGGACAAGAGTCCAGTGAGCTCAGTCCCAGATTGGAAGTGTTCAAGTGTTCAACATCCCAAAATTCAAGAGTACGACATCCAAGAATCAGAGGTGCACGTGATTTGAAGATGGAGCTCTGTGTGTGTGTGTGTGTGTGTGTGTGTGTGTGTGTGTGTGTGTGTGTGTGTGTGTGTGTGTGTGTGTGTGTGTGTGTGTGTGTGTGTGTGTGTGTGTGTGTGTGTGTGTGTCTCATTCAGCCGCCTCCAGGAGCAGACAGTTTATTGATAGGTCTCTGTAAGATGTTGGTCTTAACCATGACGCTCCGGACAAGACCTTTGACCCCTGGCAAAGCCTCCACCACACTCCCCAGTAGCCAAGAGTTCCTTGGAGCTGTGTCATCCACGATGGAAACAAGGTCACCAGGACTGAAGTTTCTCTTAGTTTTGTTCCACTTGTTCCACTCCTGCATAAGTGGAGATACTCCCTTATCCATCTCTTCCAGAAGAGGTCAGGGATATATTGTACTTGCTTCCATCTCCTTCGTGAGTATAGGTCTCCTCTCTGGAATAGTCATGGTAGCAGGACTGGCTTTGTTTTCAGATAAAGTGGATGGTTCGGAGTCTGGGTTTCTAGATCATTAGGGTCATTTGTTACAGTTGTGATTGGTCTGTCGTTCATGATCGCCTCAACTTCACACAAGGCTGTCTGCAAAGCCTCATCATCCAGTACTTGCTCTTTAAGGACTGAATAGAGGATCTTTTTCAACCTCTCCCATGGTGGGCTCCAGAGGGAGGGTTGAATGACCATGTCACTCCTTCCTTCAGTAATGCATTTTGAATCTTGTTGTGATCCAGCTCTTTCAACGCTTCTCCTAGCTTTCTGTGTGTTCCAACAAAGTTGGTGCCATTGTCTGTTCTGATACTTGTTACTGGGCCTCTTCGACAGATGAACCTGCGTAGGGCATTGATGCAGGAATCAGTATCCAGATAACTAGCAAATTCTAAGTGGACAACTCAACTCACAAGGCAAGTAAAGATCACACCATACCGCTTCACATGAACGCGGCCTCGCTTCACCTCTATGGGGACGAAGTAATCTATGCCCACATGGGTGAAAGGTGGCAAATCAGGTGACACCCAATCTTGTGGAAGGTCGGTCATCTTCTGTTCCCCAGCTCTAGCTTGCACCCGCCTGCAGAAGACACAGCTCTTAAGGATCTTCCTTGCTAAGGAGTTGGCACAGGGTATCCAATATCGCTGGCGAAGACTGGAAAGCATGTGTCCTCTCCCAGAGTGGCCAACCTGCTCATGGATGTGGAGTAGGATCAGTCTGGAGATGTAGGAGTCTTTGGGCAGGATCATAGGATTCTTTAGTTCCATGGGCATAGCAGCTTTGCTTAACCTTCCTCCCACTCTCAGAATGCCATTGTCAACAATTGGATAAAGTTTACAGATTGAGCCGCTTCCCTTGGCACACTGTCTTCCTTTCACAGTGAGTGCAATTTGTTTAAAGTGCTGTCTTTGCTCAAATCAAATGATTACCTTTTCTGCTTCATCTAGGTCATCCACAGGCAGACTTTATTTTCCAAACGTTAGTTTGAAAATGTCAATTCTGATTCTGGATCCGTTTTTGTGAGAACTTTCCTTTTCTGGCTTAACTGTAGAAGATGTCTCTTCAGTTTCAGCATCCAGGCAACTGCTTTCTTCAAGCTGTTCCATGTTGAATAGTACTCAATCAGTTTGCTGGTCAGACTCTTTTCTTCCACACATGTACTGTTTACGATGACGTCTTTTCTCACCACTGGATCATCCGGAGGGATGGAGCCAAGCTCCTCGGGGACTCTCCAGGGATTCTGGTCCTTTGAGCCATCTCTTTGAGTTCAGGAAAGTTTCAACATGTAACCCTCTTGAGGCATCATCAGCTGGGTTGGGTTTGGAGATCAAATACCTCCACTGTTTTGCTTCGATATGTCACGGATCACAGCAACCCTATTAGCCACAAAGGTATGGAATCTCTTGGTATCGTTGCGGATGTATTTTAGCCCAGACTGACTGTCTGTCCAGGAAGTTGACTCCTAGAGTTCAATCTGGAGCTCCAACCTTAACATCCTGTCCACTCGCACCGCTAATGTTGCTGCAGCAACTTCCAGTCTGGGGATCGTCATCTGCTTGAGTGGAGTCACTCTTGATTTCCTCAGCATGAATGCGATGTGGATCTTTTCCATACCGTTTGTGAACCTAAGGTAACTTGCCGTGCCATAACCTTGTTCACTTGCGTCACCGAAGTGATGCAGCTGTTCTCAGGCATCATGCACCAGTCAATCTGGAATCTGGACAGCTGGTCCAGCTCTGAGAGCCATCTGCTCCATGAAATAAAGTGTTCTTTCGGGGATGACTTCGTCCCATCCACACTTTAGCTTGCAGAACTCTTGAAGAATCTGCTTTGCCTTTAAGATAAATGGGGCGAGAAAACCTAATGGATGGTAAACAGAGCTGATGGTTGAGAGATACCTCTTCTCGTAAGGGGTCTGTTCTTGACAGTGACTCAGAAGGTAAACGCATCACTTTCAATGTTCCATCGGATTCCAAGTGTTTTTTCAACAGGCAGCTTCTCTCTGTCCAGGTCCAGTTCTTTTATCTGCTTGGCTTTGTGTTCCTCAGGGATAGAAGCCAGCGCAGCGCGGCTGTTGCTGACCCACTTGGTCAACTTGAACCTACTCTGACAGCACACATCTCTGAGGTTTTTCTGTGAGAGCTATGGCTTGTTCTTCTGTGGCCACTAGATTTGAGGCAGTCATCAACATAGAAGTTGGACTTGACTGTTTCATTCACCTCTTTATCGTACTTCTCACAGTTGTCTTCTGTCGTCCTTCGCAGTGCAACTTGGAGAGGATATAGCACCGAAGAGATGTCTTTCTGTACTTCTCCAATCTTTTGTTAGTGTCACCATCTGGCCCCATAGGAATCGCAGGAAGTGAGCGATTCTTCTCCCCTCCTCTGAGGCAGTGCAGTACAGAGAGCCAAAACAGGACCAGAGGGGTGTCTCCCCAAAACAATAGGCCAGTCTCATGACCTCATCCCTGTAGCAGTAGCTGTGTGTGTTGTGTGTGCGCATATGTGCGAGCGCGTGTGTGTATATGTGTTATGAGGGTGAGAGAGAGGGTGTTCCCCTCACACAGTGTTTAAAGTCATTCTGATACTTTTGGGGAACAGTTCACCAGTGCTGTCTTGGTATGTATACATTTCTGCACATCTTGAATGTTTCATTTAGATTGTTTGTTTAGTATTAATATACATATATATTATTATACACTTTATTATGACCATGTTGTTATGATATGGTCATTTAGCAAACGCTCTTAGCCAGGACGACTGACGGAACCGTCAACACAGATAGTAAGGCAAAGGCATTCAGTATGTGGTCAATGCAGGAATCAAACCCACAACCTTGCTGTTGCAGCACCATGCCTCTAGGCTGACCCACTGAGACATTGGGAGCAGCTATTTTACCATTTGATGTATTTGTTTGTATGTAGCCTATGTAAGTGTGTGTGTTTGTATGTAGCCTATGTAAGTGTGTGTGTTTGTATGTAGCCTATGTAAGTGTGTGTGTTTGTATGTAGCCTATGTAAGTGTGTGTGTGTGTATGTAGCCTATGTAAGTGTGTGTGTGTGTATGTAGCCTATGTAAGTGTGTGTGTGTGTATGTAGCCTATGTAAGTGTGTGTGTTTGTATGTAGCCTATGTAAGTGTGTGTGTGTGTATGTAGCCTATGTAAGTGTGTGTGTGTGTATGTAGCCTATGTAAGTGTGTGTGTTTGTATGTAGCCTATGTAAGTGTGTGTGTTTGTATGTAGCCTATGTAAGTGTGTGTGTTTGTATGTAGCCTATGTAAGTGTGTGTGTTTGTATGTAGCCTATGTAAGTGTGTGTGTGTATGTGGTCACAACCAAACTGTTCAGAGCTGAGTGTATTTTCACCATCAGTACTACTACACTACTGAGAGTTCTTCACCCAGTTTGTACTGTTCACTTTCACAATATCTGTCTCTGTTGCTCTCTCTCTCTTTCCCTCCGTCAGTCTCTCTCTGTCCTCCCATTCTCTCTCTCTCTCTCTCTCTCTCTCTCTCTCTCTCTCTCTCTCTCTCTCTCTCTCTCTCTCTCTCTCTCTCTTTCCCTCAGTCTCTCTCTGTCCTCCCATTATCTCTCTCTCTCTCTCTCTCTCTCTCTCTCTCTCTCTCTCTCTCTCTCTCTCTCTCTCTCTCTCTCTCTCTCTCTCTCTCTCTCTCTCTCTCTCTCTCTCTCTCTCTCTCTCTCTCTCTCTCTCTCTCTCTCCCTCTCTCAGTCTCTCTCTCTCTCTTTCCCTCAGTCTCTCTCTGTCCTCCCATTCTCTCTCTCTCTTTCCCTCAGTCTCTCTCTGTCCTCCCATTCTCTCTCTCTCTCTCTCTTTCCCTCCCTCAGTCTCTCTCTCTCTCTCTCTTTCCCTCAGTCTCTCTCTGTCCTCCCATTCTCTCTCTCTCTTTCCCTCAGTCTCTCTCTGTCCTCCCATTCTCTCTCTCTCTCTCTTTCCCTCCCTCAGTCTCTCTCTCTCTCTCTCTTTCCCTCTCTCAGTCTCTCTCTGTTCTCCCATTCTCTCTTTCTCTCTCTCTTTCCCTCTCTCAGTCTCTCTCTGTCCTCCCATTCTCTCTCTCTCTCTTTCCCTCCCTAAGTCTCTCTCTGCCCTCCCATTCTCTCTCTCTCTCTCTCTTTCCCTCCCTCCGTCTCTCTCTGTCCTCTCTCTCTCTCTCTCTCCCTCTCTCTCTCTTTCTCTCTCTCTCTTTCCTCCCATTCTCTCTCTCTCTCTCTCTCTCTCTCTCTCTCTCTCTCTCTCTCTCTCTCTCTCTCTCTCTCTCTCTCTCTCTCTCTCTCTCTCTCTCTCTCTCTCTCTCTCTCTCTCTGTCTGTCTCTCTCTCGGTCTGTCTCTCTCTCTGTTGGGAAAGCTGTGTCCTTATGGCAGGATTCCCAAAACATCTGTGAATGATTTGGATGGGGAACACCCCAACCGTCCCCATGGAGTGTGTGTGTGTGTGTGTGTGTGTGTGTGTGTGTGTGTGTGTGTGTGTGTGTGTGTGTGTGTGTGTGTGTGTGTGTGTGTGTGTGTGTGTGTGTGTGTGTGTGTGTGTGTGTGTGTGTGTGTGTGTGTTTTGGGTGCTTTGTGTGTGTGTGAGTGTGTGTATGTGTTTGTGTGTGTGTTCGATAACAGATAGCTCCTGGAAGGACAGCTGTGATTTACATATTCACATATTTATCCAATCAGCATGTTTCTCTCATAGGAACACTAAAGGAGGACTAGATATCATACTTCCTTCGTTCTCTCTCTCCCCCACTCTCCTTTCTTCCCTCCCTACCTACCTCTGTTCCTCTTTGCACTCACCTCTTCTCCCTCGCTTCTTCTCTCCTGCCTTTATTCCCTCCATTCCTTTCTCCCCTCGTCTCTCTCTCACTCTCTCCCCTCCTCTCTCTCTCATACCCTCCCTGTTTCTCCCCTCCTCTCTCTCTCTCTCTCTCTCTCCCTCTCTCTCTCTCTCTCTCTCTCTCTCTCTCTCTCTCTCTCTCTCTCTCTCTCTCTCTCTCTCTCTGTCTCTCTGTCTCTCTCCCTGTCTCTCCCCTCCTCTCTCTCTTATACCCTATCCTGTCTCTCCCCTCCTCCCTCTCTCTCTCAATTCAATTTCAATTCAAGGGGCTTTATTGGCATGGGAAACATGTGTTAACATTGCCAAAGCAAGTGAGGTAGATATTATACAAAAGTGAAATAAACAATACAAATTAACAGTAAACATTACACATACAGAAGTTTCAAAACAATAAAGACATTACAAATGTTATATTATATATATACAGTGTTGTAACAATGTACAAATGGTTAAAGCACACAAGTTAAAATAAATAAGCATAAATATGGGTTGTATTTACAATGGTGTTTGTTCTTCACTGGTTGCCCTTTTCTTGTGGCAACAGGTCACAAATCTTGCTGCTGTGATGGCACACTGTGGAATTTCTCCCAGTAGATATGGGAGTTTATCAAAATTGGATTTGTTTTCAAATTCTTTGTGGATCTGTGTAATCTGAGGGAAATATGTCTCTCTAATATGGTCATACATTGGGCAGGAGGTTAGGAAGTGCAGCTCAGTTTCCACCTCATTTTGTGGGCAGTGTGCACATAGCCTGTCTTCTCTTGAGAGCCATGTCTGCCTACGGCGGCCTTTCTCAATAGCAAGGCTATGCTCACTGAGTCTGTACATAGTCAAAGCTTTCCTTAAGTTTGGGTCAGTCACAGTGGTCAGGTATTCTGCCACTGTGTACTCTCTGTTTAGGGCCAAATAGCATTCTAGTTTGCTCTGTTTTTTTGTTAATTCTTTCCAATGTGTCAAGTAATTATATCTTTTTGTTTTCTCATGATTTGGTTGGGTCTAATTGTGCTTTTAATTTAATTGTCTCTCTCTCTCTCTCCCTGTCTCTTCCCTCTCTCTCTTATATCCTCCCTGTCTCTCCCCTCCTCACGCTCTCTCTCTCGCTCTCTCTCTCGCTCTCTCTCTCTCCATCTGTCCCCTCCTCTCTTTCTCATACCCTATCCTGTCTCTCCCCTCCTCTCTCTCTCTCTCTCTCTCTCTCTCTCTCTCTCTCTCTCTCTCTCTCTCTCTCTCTCTCTCTCTCTCTCTCTCTCTCTCTCTCTCTGTGTCTCTCCCCTCCTCTCT
>NC_092095.1:63715224-63755224 GCF_045679555.1 Salvelinus alpinus | reverse complement strand
GGAACATTGCTGCGGGGACTTGCATTCCATTCAGCCAAAAGCGCATTAGTGAGGTCGGGCACTGATGTTGGGCAATCAGGCCTGGCTTGCAGTCGGCGTTCCAATTCATCCCAAAGGTGTTCGATGGGGTTGAGGTCAGGGCTCTGTGCAGGCCAGTCAAGTTCTTCCACATGGATCTCGACAAACCATTTCTGTATGGACATCGCTTTGTGCATGGGGGCATTGTCATGCTGAAACAGGAAAGGGCCTTCCCCAAACTGTTGGAACAAAGTTGGAAGCACAGAATCATCTAGAATGTCATTGTAGCGTTAAGATTTCCCTTCACTGGAACTAAGGAGCCCGAACCATGAAAAACAGCCCCAGACCATTATTCCTCCTCTACCAAACTTTACAGTTGGCACTATGCATTTGGGCAGGTGGCGTTCTCCTGGCATCCGCCAAACCCAAATTCGTCTGTCAGACTGAAAATAAATTTCCACTGCGCCAGAGTTCAATGGCAGCGAGCTTTACACCATTCCAGCCGACGCTTTGCGCAGGGTGATCTTAGGCTTGTGTGCGGCTGCTCAGCCATGGAAACCCATTTCATAAAGCCACCGGCGAACAGTTATTGTGCTGACGTTGCTTCCAGAGGCAGTTTGCAACTCGGTAGTGAGACGATTTATACGCGCTACGCGCTTCACCACTTGGCGGTCCCGTTCTGTGAGTTTGTGTGGCCGACCACTTCGCTACTGAGCCGTTGTTGCTTCTAGACATTTCCACTTCACAATAACTTGTTGGATAGGTGGCATCCTATGACTGTGCCACGTTGACAGTCATTGAGCTCTTCATTAAGGCCATTCTACTGTCGATGTTTGTCTATGTAGATTGCATGGCTGTGTGTTCAATTTTATACACCCGTCAGCAACTGGTGTGGCTGAAATAGCCAAATACACTCATTTGAACTAACTTTTGTGTATACAGTGTATTCAGAAATTATTCAGGCCTCTTCACTTTTTCCACACTTTGTTACGTTACAGCCTTATTCTAAAATGGATTAAATTAGTTTTTTTCTTCGTCAATCTACACACAGTACCCCATAATGACAAAGCAAAAACAGGTTTATAGAGTTTTTTTTATTTATAATATATATATTTTTGAAATATCACATTTACATAAGTATTAAGACCCAGTACTTAAGACCCAGTACTTTTTTACTCAGTACTTTGTTGAAGCATCTTTGGCAGCGATTACAGCCTTGAGTCTTCTTGGGTATAACGCTACAAGCTTGGCACACCTGTATTTGGGGAGTTTCTCCCATTCTTCACTGCAGATCCTCTCAAGCTCTGTCAGGTTGGATGGGGAGCATCCACAGCTATGTTCAGGTCTTTACAGAGATGTTCGATTGGGTTCAAGTCCGGGCTCTGGCTGGGACACTCAATGACATTCAGAGACTTGGTCCCGAAGCCACTCCTGCTGTAAGGGGTGCGTAACCGGTGGCAGGGAAGTCAGACGCAGGAGAGCAGAACTTGGTAATAGCCGAAGCAGTTTAATAGCAAAACCAACGGCATAAAAATAACAAGATATTTGGGTACAAAACGCGTTGCGCACTAATCAACACGTCCACAAGCACTTACAATAAACAATCCCACACAAAGACATGGGAGGAACAGAGGGTTAAATACACAACAAGAGATTGAGGGAATTGAAACCAGGTGTGAGGAAAAACAAGACAAAACACATGGAAAATGAAAAGTGGATCGATGATGGCTAGAAGACCGGCGATGCCGACCGCCGAGCACCGCCCGAACAACTGCGTTGTCTTGGCTGTGTACTTAGGGTCATTGTCCTGTTGGAAGATGAACCTTCGCCCCAGTCTGAGGTCTTGAGCGCTTTGGAGCAGGTTTTTTATCAAGGACCTCTCTAATACTTTGCTCCATTCATCTTTCCCTCTATCCTGACTAGTTTCCCAGTCCCCGATGCTGAAAAACATCCCCACAGCATGATGCTGCCACCACATGCTTCACCGTAGGGATGATATTGGCCAAGTGATGAGTGGTGCCTGGTTTCCTCCAGATGTGACACTTGGCATTCAGGCCAAATCTTGGTTTCATCAGACCAGAGAATCTGTTTCTCATGGTCTGAGAGTCCTTTAGGTGCCTTTTGGCAAACTCCAAGTGGGCTGTCATGTGCATTTTACTGAGGAGTTGCTTCCATCTGGCCACTCTACCATAAAGGCCTGATTGGTGGAGTGTTGCAGAGATGGTTGTCCTTCTGGAAGTTTCTCCCATCTCCACAGAGGAACTCTGGAGCTCTGTCAGAGTGACCATCGGGTTCTTGGTCACCTCCGTGACCAAGGCCCTTCTCCCCTGATTGCTCAGTTTGGGCGGGCGGCCAGCTCTAGGAAGCGTCTTGGCAGTTCTAAACTTCTTCCATTTAATAATTACATTTAGATTTAAACCCGTCTGTCAAGATGGCCTGAGTTCTGTTTCTAAGATCATTCTGAAACCATGAACAGGCTGTATATCCCAGGCCTATTCTTGATAACTTCAGCAAAACAGAATGATCAACAGTGTCCAACGCCTTTGACAGGTCAATAAAGAAGGACGCACAGATCTTTTTAGCATCCAAGGCATTGACAAGATCATTAACAACTAGCGTGGCTGCTGTGGTAGTACTATGCCCAGGCCTAAACCCGGATTGGTTTATATTAAGAATACAATTATCAGATAAAAAGGAACGAAGTTGTACATTAACCAAGGATTTTTAACCAGTTTTACACACAGATTTCTCAATCGCCTGAAAGACTGCCAGTCTGGGAGTCTGTGGATCTGGCGTTGGCCCAGGCAACATCTCTGTTGTGTAGGACTTCAGATAGCTCTGGACTGAACCAAGACCGATTTTTAATTCTCTGTTTTTTAAAGGGAGCATGTTTATCTACAATACAAGTGAAAATCTTTGAGAAGTGGTTCAGAGACAACTCTGGGTCAGGTATAGATGCAATACAATCAAAGCCACCAAAATAAAGATCGCCAAAAAAGGCCTGTTCATTGAAATGTTTAAAATTCCTCTTGTTGAAAAAACGTTTTGGATCGAGGAGTCTGTATATCCCTGTCACATACAATGGGACAGTGGTCACTAATATCTAAAGCAAACACCCCACTCCCAGCATATTTCTCTGGAGGATTTGTAAATATGAGGTCAATCAAAGTCGATTTCGTAGGGTCCTTTAAGTTTGGACGTGTATGCTTTGTAATCAGCTGGGTCAAATTTAGATTAGTACAAAAATCCTTTAAACAGTCAGCATCCTGCGTTCCCCATGCAAGATTATCTCCAGAAATGAACACCTCTGGGGTAGTAGAAAGGGCTAATAAATCAGTGAGTTCATGTAGTCCACACTTCTTGGCGAAGGTGGACGATACATTCCTACAACTTATCTCTGAGTTTGACCCCAACTGAAGACTTAAAGCCAACCATTCAAGTTGATTAGGACGGGAGGTCGCCTTTAACAGAGACACAGAAATAATATTCTTTGTGTAAATAGCAACACCACCACCTTTGCATTTCCTATCAGCCCTAAACACATTGTAACCATCCATAACAACCCCAGAGTCCAGGGTTTTATCAGTCAACCAGGTTTCAGATCAAATACAAATATCAGGGTCTGCCTGAGAGGCCCAGACCTTGACATGATCCATTTTAGGTAATAAACTACGAATGTTAAGATGTAAAAATGTCAAAGCTTTTCTGCATTTAAAATCACACAGAGTTTCAATACATGTCAGATTACTTTGAGATTTCAGAACAACAGGAGACTCGAAGATTGAATTATACCTATTAGGAAAATAAAACAAATTAGAAATAGCAATTACATTTCTCCGGTTAACACCGTTATGTCACCACTTTCAGATACATGTGGAACTCTCACAGTGACCAAAGAGGAGGTGGTGAAAACTGACTTATATGTAATGCTAATATTGTCCTCACATCAATTTAGTTACCAAGAACCTTTCCAATGTTTGATGACAACAGCCAGGAGGGCATGACTTCTGATAAGTCCAATACCCAAGAACCCACCGTAAACCACAGTGAAGCAGAACCCACCTTAGACCCTGGCGATGCCATCACATTGTTGGCCGATACGGAAGGAACCTCCCATGCTCCATGAGAAGATGGTCCCGGGACAACAGGCTCCAGAGCAGCGAAGCTATTCGATGTCGGCAGCCCATTCAGGAATCCCGTCACGGCAGCAGGCTCAGAAAGTGGAGGACGCCACCTTCGACTTCCGCGATGAACGGCGACGTGTCTCCCTTCTTCGGGACCTTCAATGCTGCAGAAATGTTTTGGTACCCTTGCCCAGATCTGTGCCTCGACACAATCCTGTCTTGTCTCGGAGCTCTATGGACATTTCCTTGCTCTGACAGGCACTGTCAACTGTGGGACCTCATACAGACAGGTGTGTGCCGTTCCAAATGATGTCCAATCAATTGAATTTCCCACTTTTGGACTCCAATCAGGTTGTAGAAACAGGATCAATGGAAACAGGATGCACCTGAGCTCAATTTCAAATCTCATAGCAAAGGGTCTGAATACTTACGTAAATTAGGTATTTCTGTTTTTTATTTTTAATACATTTGCTAAAATTTCAAAACCCTGTTTTTGCTTTGTCATTATGGGGTAATGTGTGTAGATTGATGAGGGGAAAAATTATGTAATCCCTTTTAGAATCAGGCTGTAAAGTAAGAAAATGTGGAAAAAGTGAAGGTGTCTGAACACTTTCCGAATGCACTGTATAGTTTAGGTCTTCTCAAGAATACACTGTATAGTGTAGGTCTTCTCAAGAATGCACTGTATAGTGTAGGTCTTCTCAAGAATGCACTGTATAGTGTAGGTCTTCTCAAGAATACACTGTATAGTGTAGGTCTTCTCAAGAATACACTGTATAGTGTAGGTCTTCTCAAGAATGCACTGTATAGTGTAGGTCTTCTCAAGAATACACTGTATAGTGTAGGTCTTCTCAAGAATACACTGTATAGTGTAGGTCTTCTCAAGAATGCACTGTATAGTGTAGGTCTTCTCAAGAATGCACTGTATAGTGTAGGTCTTCTCAAGAATACACTGTATAGTGTAGGTCTTCTCAAGAATGCACTGTATAGTGTAGGTCTTCTCAAGAATGCACTGTATAGTGTAGGTCTTCTCAAGAATACACTGTATAGTGTAGGTCTTCTCAAGAATACACTGTATAGTGTAGGTCTTCTCAAGAATGCACTGTATAGTGTAGGTCTTCTCAAGAATGCACTGTATAGTGTAGGTCTTCTCAAGAATGCACTGTATAGTGTAGGTCTTCTCAAGAATGCACTGTATAGTGTAGGTCTTCTCAAGAATGCACTGTATAGTGTAGGTCTTCTCAAGAATGCACTGTATAGTGTAGGTCTTCTCAAGAATGCACTGTATAGTGTAGGTCTTCTCAAGAATACACTGTATAGTGTAGGTCTTCTCAAGAATGCACTGTATAGTGTAGGTCTTCTCAAGAATGCACTGTATAGTGTAGGTCTTCTCAAGAATGCACTGTATAGTGTAGGTCTTCTCAAGAATGCACTGTATAGTGTAGGTCTTCTCAAGAATGCACTGTATAGTGTAGGTCTTCTCAAGAATGCACTGTATAGTGTAGGTCTTCTCAAGAATGCACTGTATAGTGTAGGTCTTCTCAAGAATGCACTGTATAGTGTAGGTCTTCTCAAGAATGCACTGTATAGTGTAGGTCTTCTCAAGAATGCACTGTATAGTGTAGGTCTTCTCAAGAATGCACTGTATAGTGTAGGTCTTCTCAAGAATGCACTGTATAGTGTAGGTCTTCTCAAGAATGCACTGTATAGTGTAGGTCTACACTGTATAGTGTAGGTCTTCTCAATAATGCACTGTATAGTGTAGGTCTTCTCAAGAATGCACTGTATAGTGTAGGTCTTCTCAAGAATGCACTGTATAGTGTAGGTCTTCTCAAGAATGCACTGTATAGTGTAGGTCTTCTCAAGAATTCACTGTATAGTGTAGGTCTTCTCAAGAATGCACTGTATAGTGTAGGTCTTCTCAAGAATGCACTGTATAGTGTAGGTCTTCTCAAGAATGCACTGTATAGTGTAGGTCTTCTCAAGAATGCACTGTATAGTGTAGGTCTTCTCAAGAATGCACTGTATAGTGTAGGTCTTCTCAAGAATGCACTGTATAGTGTAGGTCTTCTCAAGAATACACTGTATAGTGTAGGTCTTCTCAAGAATGCACTGTATAGTGTAGGTCTTCTCAAGAATACACTGTATAGTGTAGGTCTTCTCAAGAATACACTGTATAGTGTAGGTCTTCTCAAGAATTGGAGGCCTGTCATCTTACTGGACAACAATATTCTTTGGAAATGTAAACAAGATTCTCTCTCTTCCTCTCTCCCTTCCCCTCACCTACCTCCTACCTCCCCTCTCTCTCCCTTCTCTGCCTCCCTCTTCCATCCCTCTCTCACTTCCTCTCTCCATCCCTCTCTCCCACCATCCCTATCTTCCTATCACTCCCTCTCTCCCACCATCCCTACCTTCCTATCACTCCCTCTCTTTCTCCAGAGCCCAGCCCTGTAGGTTCAGAGGTCAGATCAGACTCTGTAGCGTCTCTCCAGTCCCAGACGTCCCTGGGCTCCGGTCCTGGCGGTGTGTCCGTCAGTTCCCCCGGTGGAGTGTCTATTGGTTCTCCTGGTGTGAATGTGGGCTCCCCGGGGCCCAAGCGGAGTGGTTCCGGTACCGGGAACACGTTGAAGCGCTGGCTGACCAGCCCAGTGAGGAGATTGAGCCAGGGCAAAGCCGACAGCCAGGGGAAAAAACCTCCACTACGCACCAGGAGACGAGACAACCGGCCCGAGCTAGTCACGCCGCTCACCGCTAACACACACCTGGTACGATACACACTGTACCAAGTTGACGTACACACACATGGTATGACACACGCACTTACACAATCTGATACACACACACACACACTTCACCGCAACCAGCAACATATACATATGATCATACAACCAGCAACATATACATATGATCATACAACCAGCAACATATACATATGATCATACAACCAGCAACATATACATATGATCATACAACCAGCAACATATACATATGATCATACAACCAGCAACATATACATATGATCATACAACCAGCAACATATACATATGATCATACAACCAGCAACATATACATATGATCATACAACCAGCAACATATACATATGATCATACAACCAGCAACATATACATATGATCATACAACCAGCAACATATACATATGATCATACAACCAGCAACATATACATATGATCATACGGAAGCTTTTGATGTCTGACGGGATCACTTTCAACTGGTCTCTTTCTCTCTCTCTTTCTCTCTCTCTCTTTTCCTCTCTGTTTCTCCCTCTCTTTCTCACTGTTCCTCTCTCTTTCTCTCTCTCTGTTTCTCTCTCTGTCTCTCTCTCTTTCTCTCTCTGTTCCTATCTCTTTGTCTCTCTCTGTTTCTCTCTCTGTTTCTCCCTCTCTTTCTCTCTCTGTTCCTCTCTCTTTCTCTCTCTCTTTCTCACTCTCTTTTCCTCTCTGTTTCTCCCTCTCTTTCTCTCTCTGTTCCTCTCTCTTTCTCTCTCTCTTTCTCTCTCTCTTTTCCTCTCTGTTTCTCTCTCTGTTTCTCCCTCTCTTTCTCTCTCTGTTCCTCTCTCTTTCTCTCTCTCTTTTCCTCTCTGTTTCTCCCTCTCTTTCTCTCTCTGTTCCTCTCTCTTTCTCTCTCTCTTTCTCTCTCTCTTTCTCTCTCTCTGTTTCTCTCTCTGTTTCTCCCTCTTTCTCTCTCTGTTCCTCTCTCTTTCTCTCTCTCTTTCTCTCTCTCTTTTCCTCTCTGTTTCTCCCTCTCTTTCTCTCTCTGTTCCTCTCTCTTTCTCTCTCTCTTTCTCTCTCTGTTCCTCTCTCTTTCTCTCTCTCTTTTCCTCTCTGTTTCTCCCTCTCTTTCTCTCTCTGTTCCTCTCTTTCTCTCTCTCGGTTTCTCTCTCTGTCTCTCTCTCTTTCTCTCTCTCTTTCTGTGGGCAGAAGGGGAAGAGCCGTGAAGACTCTGTCCAGAGTGGAGGAGAGGAGGAGCTGGAGGAGGAGCCACACACGCCCCTCCCACCTCCCATGGAGATCATTAAAGATAGCAACGACCCTGAGGACTCAGAGGGCTCCAACCAGTCAGACACAGAGCAGAAGAACAAAGCCATGAGAGGCCGCATGTAGGAGACACACACACATTCAAAACATCCTTCCCTGCCTAATTCCTCTCTACAGGAACTGATGGCCATTTAACCATCTCTTCTGTGTGTGTGTGTGTGTGTGTGTGTGTGTGTGTGTGTGTGTGTGTGTGTGTGTGTGTGTGTGTGTGTGTGTGTGTGTGTGTGTGTGTGTGTGTGTGTGTGTGTGTGTGTGTGTGTGTGTGTGTGTGTGTATTTTAGGTTTGTGGTTAATGAAATGGTGCAGACTGAGAAGGATTATGTGAAAGACCTTGGTGTCATCGTGGAGGTAAGAACCTTTAAAGACAGGAGGAAAAACTAGAGCTTTGCTCTGTTCTGACAAAAATAAACACATCTATTCTTCTATTATACCCTTCTCTCTCTATCCATCCCCCTTCTCTCTATCTCTCTATCCCTATCTCTCTATCCCTATCTCTCTATCCCCCTCTCTCTCTATCCCTCTCTCTCTCTGTCCCTCTTTTCTCTTTCTCTCTCTGTCCCTCTTTTCTCTTTCTCTCTCTATCCCTCTTTTCTCTTTCTCTCTCTATCCCTCTCTCTCTCCATCCCCCTTCTCTATCTCTCTATTCCTCTCTCTCTCTCTTTATCCCCTCTCTCTCTATCCCTCTCTCTGTCCATCTCCCTTCTCGCTCTCTCTCTCTCCCCCTCTCCCTATCTCCCTCTATCTCTCTCCATACCCTTTTCTCTCTCTCTCTCTCTCTCTCTCTCTCTATCTCTCTCCATACCCTTTTCTCTCTCTCTCTCTCTCTCTCTCTCTCTCTCTCTCTCTCTCTCTCTCTCTCTCTCTCTCTCTCTCTCTCTCTCTCCCCCTCTCCCTATCTCCCTCTATCTCTCTCCATACCCTTTTCTCTCTCTCTCTCTCTCTCTCTATCTCTCTCCATACCCTTCATACCCTTTTCTCTCTCTCTCTCTCTCTCTCTCTCTCCAAGCACACAAGTTAAAATAAATAAGCATAAATATGGGTTGTATTTACAATGGTGTTTGTTCTTCACTGGTTGCCCTTTTCTTGTGGCAACAGGTCACAAATCTTGCTGCTGTGATGGCACACTGTGGAATTTCTCCCAGTAGATATGGGAGTTTATCAAAATTGGATTTGTTTTCAAATTCTTTGTGGATCTGTGTAATCTGAGGGAAATATGTCTCTCTAATATGGTCATACATTGGGCAGGAGGTTAGGAAGTGCAGCTCAGTTTCCACCTCATTTTGTGGGCAGTGTGCACATAGCCTGTCTTCTCTTGAGAGCCATGTCTGCCTACGGCGGCCTTTCTCAATAGCAAGGCTATGCTCACTGAGTCTGTACATAGTCAAAGCTTTCCTTAAGTTTGGGTCAGTCACAGTGGTCAGGTATTCTGCCACTGTGTACTCTCTGTTTAGGGCCAAATAGCATTCTAGTTTGCTCTGTTTTTTTGTTAATTCTTTCCAATGTGTCAAGTAATTATATCTTTTTGTTTTCTCATGATTTGGTTGGGTCTAATTGTGCTTTTAATTTAATTGTCTCTCTCTCTCTCTCCCTGTCTCTTCCCTCTCTCTCTTATATCCTCCCTGTCTCTCCCCTCCTCACGCTCTCTCTCTCGCTCTCTCTCTCGCTCTCTCTCTCTCCATCTGTCCCCTCCTCTCTTTCTCATACCCTATCCTGTCTCTCCCCTCCTCTCTCTCTCTCTCTCTCTCTCTCTCTCTCTCTCTCTCTCTCTCTCTCTCTCTCTCTCTCTCTCTCTCTCTCTCTCTCTCTCTCTCTCTCTCTGTCTCAGGGGTTCATGTCGAGGTTGGAGGTGAAAGGGATTCCAGAGGACATGCGGGGGAAGGACCTGATAGTATTTGGTAACATCCATCAGATTTACGACTGGCACCAGGAGTGAGTACACACACATGCAGTAAAGACACCGGGTTATTTTCTAACTCTATTGTTGATAGAAGAAGGAATAGGGAATAGAGATTTCAAGCACAAAGGAAATGTCATTTCTCTCAGGTTCTTCCTGGTTGAGTTGGAGAAATGTTTGCAGGACCACGACCGACTGGCAGAGCTCTTCATTAAACATGTAAGGTGTTTTTCCACCTGATAACGGGGTTATGGGTTGTGCCTTTTTAGGTGCAGTCATGTGTGTTTATGCATGTGGTCAAACGTGTGTGTGTGTGTGTGTGTCACAGGAGAGGAGGCTGCACATGTATGTGGTCTACTGCCAGAATAAGCCCAGGTCAGAGTTTGTCGTGGCGGAATATGAGACCTTCTTTGAGGTGAGAATCACAGCTTCTTCTAATAGTGTTCTAACAAATAATGAACTAAATCTCTCCTTGTGATGACAATTCATGGGTTTTCTCTGTCTCTCTCTCTGTGTGTGTGTGTCTGTGTGTGTGTGTGTGTGGGGGGGGGGGGGGTGTATAGGAGGTGCAGAGAGAGATCAGCTGTAGGATGTCCATCAGTGACTTTCTCATCAAACCCATCCAGAGAATCACCAAGTACCAGCTACTGCTCAAGGTACTGGATGCTGTGTGTATGTGTGTGTCTGTGTCTGTATGTATGTGTGTGTGTGTGTGTGTGTGTGTGTGTGTGTGTGTGTGTGTGTGTGTGTGTGTGTGTGTGTGTGTGTGTGTGTGTGTGTGTGTGTGTGTGTGTGTGTGTGTGTGTGTGTGTGTGTGTGCGTCTTTCTCACAGTTTTTTTCTCTCTTCTGTCTCAGGATTTTCTGAAGTACACTTCTAAAGCAGGGATGCACTGTGAGGAGATCGAGGTGAGGACGGTTACTGCAGCATAGGATCTCTTTCATACTTCTTCTCATGTAGTTGAACACTGTGTGTGTGTGTGTGTGTGTGTGTGTGTGTGTGTGTGTGTGTGTGTGTGTGTGTGTGTGTGTGTGTGTGTGTGTGTGTGTGTGTGTGTGTGTGTGTGTGTGTGTGCGTGTGCGTGTTCCACAGAGAGCGGTGGATCTGATGTCTCTGGTACCCAAACGCTGTAATGACATGATGAACCTGGGACGCCTGCAGGGTTACGAGGTAGACTACCTGACCTTTGACCTATCAACTCTCACCAGGTTTACATGGATGCAGAGATGACATAGGGATGATAGGGGTCATCCCTATTTCATTGATGCTACATAAGCAGTCATAAAGGCTATATAAGAAATCATAGAGGCTACATAAGAAATCATAGAGGCTACATAAGTAGTCATATAGGCTACATAAGCAGTCATAGAGGTGACTTTAGCAGTAATAGCGCTGTATAAACCTCCTCAGGGGAAGCTGACGAGCCAGGGCAAGCTGCTGCAGCAGGAGACCTTCTGTGTGTGGGAGCAGGACGGAGGAGTTCTTTCCCGCAGTAAAGACAGACGCGTCTTCCTCTTCGAGCAAATCATCATCTTCAGTGAGCTGCTCCGTAAAGGGTCCTCCCCACCTGGCTATCAGTACAAGAAGAGCATCAAGGTGTGTGTGAAACATGTGTGAGACTGTGAGTGGAAGAAGAGTGTGTGTTTTGGAGTGGGTTGGTGTGAGTGTATGTGTGTGTGTGTGTGTGTGTGCAAGTGTGAGGTTGTTCTCTGTGTTTAACTGTGTGTGTGTGTGTGTGTGTGTGTGTGTGTGTGTGTGTGTGTGTGTGTGTGTGTGTGTGTGTGTGTGTGTGTGTGTGTGTGTGTGTGTGTGTGTGTGTGTGTGTGTAGGTGAGCTACCTGGCCATGCAGGAGTGTGTGGAGGGGGACCCCTGTAAGTTTGTTCTGTCATCTCGGGGGTCCGCAGAGCGTTTCACCCTGCAGGCAGCCAGCCCCTCTGTCAAACAGCTATGGGTCTCCCACATCACTGAGCTACTGGACACACAGAGCAACTTCCTGTCTGGTAAGAAACTGTAGGACCACTTTATGACTGCCTATGACCGGTGTTAGAATGTCTTATGGAACTGCTATAAAGGCTTTATGAATGCATGCATAAGGGGGTTAAGTGTTACCCCACTCTACACCACAGCCCTTTTTCAGCAGATCTTTACCTGGTGATTACTGAAAAATTATGTGGTAAAAGAGTGTGTGTGTGTGTGTGTGTGTGTGTGTAGCTCTGCAGTCTCCTATAGAGTACCAGAGGAAGGAGGGTGGGGGAACAAACCTCCTCACCCGACCCCCCTCGGGCTTCGGCCCCAAAGCATCGGGCCGACCCCCCTCTGTGCCCCCCACCCCTAACGGACACAACACACACACACAGGCAGACGGCGAGGCACAGGACGACGAGGTGAGATGAGATTAAATCAACTTTATTGTTTCCTTTGAGAGAACACTGTCTTATAAATAGTATCAAATAACTAATGCTGTACATATAATAACGTGTTTCATACTGTGTATGTTACACATGGGTATCAACAACATGTAGATACTCACCTTGGTGACTCATTATGTCTGTGCAGTGTGTTTAACAAGTGTTTTATACCTGTGTGTGTGTGTGTGTGTGTGTGTGTGTGTGTGTGTGTGTGTGTGTGTGTGTGTGTGTGTGTGTGTGTGTGTGTGTGTGTGTGTGTGTGTGTGTGTGTGTGTGTGTGTGTGTGTGTGTGTGTGTGTGTGTGTGTGTGTGTGTGTGTGTGTGTGTGTGTGTGTGTGTGTGTGTGCTAATGTGCGTGTGTGTGTGTGGAAGCTGGTGCTGGTGATCCAGGACTTCAGTGCGGTGCGTGAGGATGAGATCACGGTACTTCGCGGGGAACGGGTCCAGATTCTGGCATCCAACCAACATGGCCAGTGTCTGGTCTACCGACCGGCCAACACAGAGTCTCCACCTGCAGAGGGCTGGGTGCCGCGCAGCGTCCTGTTCAACCACTAACTACCAGTTAGAACCAGTCAGAACCAGTTTAGAACCAGTTGTAAACAGTTACACACAAACAGGATGCCTTCCCCATAACCAGTTACGGCCCAGTTACACTTCACTGATGCCAGTAAGACCCAGTACCAATCACACACATCTGTTATTAGTTACTGGTCCCAAACAGTTACACATAGTTTAAACTAGTTAGATCAGTTACATACAGTCAGCTGCCCCAGTTAAACCAATCACACACACGTAGCAAACATCCTCAACAACCGGTAGCAACCATGAACACTAGTGACCAACTACTGTAGTTCCTCACACTGGTGAAAAGAGGCCAGAGAGCTGCAGGTCCAGACAGGGGGATTTGAGGTGAATGGACACACAGTATGCCTATGGAACATCCCAACTGATGAGGTCACTAATGGCTGCAGCCTATGGAACACCCCAACTGATGAGGTCCAACTGATGAGTTCACTGAGGGCTGCTGCCAACTGATGAGGTCACTAAGGGCTGCTGCCTTTGGAACATCCCAACTGATGATGTCACTAAGGGCTGCTGCCTTTGGAACACCCAAACTGATGAGGCCACTAAGGGCTGCTGCCAACTGATGAGGTCACTAAGGGCTGCTGCCTTTGGAACATCCCAACTGATGAGGTCACTAAGGGCTGTTGCCTTTGGAACATCCCAACTGATGAGGTCACTAAGGGCTTCTGCCTCAGTCATTCCGGAACTCTGGGATTCTAGAATAAAACAACACTGAGAACAGCTGTCAGAGACTCTCCCACCTCATTAAGGAACCAGACTCAAGTGGAGGGTCAAAGGTAAAATATATCGGCCAACAAGATCTGCTGGAGACAAGCAAGAAGTTACGTTGTAATAATGGTTGTTTTTACATATCGGTGAAAAAACATAGTGTCAGCACGTGATGTTTCTGCTTTCATGTCATGGGGGTCAAAATAAATGGACTGAACCCTCACCCACCCACCCCAACCCATGACCCCGGTGAGGTGACATCATTTCCTGTTTGTTAATATGTGTAAAAGAAAGCGAAAGTCTCACCACGTAAATAGAGCTCTGAGCGCATTATGAAGTATATATAGTTCTTATATGATTAATATATTCTGTTTTTCACCTGGATAGAAAACAGAGAGAAGAGAAGTATTGTCACGTTAACGTCTGTATGTGTGTGTGCGTGTTTGCGCGTGTGTGTGCGTGCGTTTGTGTACGAGTGCTTGCATGTATGGTTTGTGCGTGTGTGTGCATATGTGTGTGTGTGTGTGTGTGTGTGTGTGTGTGTGTGTGTGTGTGTGTGTGTGTGTGTGTGTGTGTGTGTGTGTGTGTGTGTGTGTGTGTGTGTGTGTGTGTGTGTGTGTGTGTTGGTGGTCCTTTGGGTTCTGTTTGTATTGAATAGAAACCCCTGTGTTCTCTGTGTTTTTTCACTGATCAATCCCTGTTTAATTCCTGTGTCCCTTTGATGTGGTTTCCTGTTCCTGTAGAGCTGCTGTTGGGCAGTGTGAAGGACTCAAGAGTGTGCATCCTCATACTTTTAAATGTAACCCAGAGTTTGAACCGTAATATTATGCATTCTTTGGAAAATATGTAAATAATATTTTACAGACATGTACATGATTTAACAGGGCAAAAGGGAGCTGGGGAACACACCAGTCCAACTCCTTCATGTTAAACAGAAACCTTTCCGCCATATTGGATTTTCAGGTTTTAACTAACTGCTGAACTAGTTAACCCTTCAACTCTCCCCTGCTCAGGGTAAAAGTTGCCCTTCAGCACAGATCTAGGATCAGGTTACTCTCTCCCCAATCTGACCTTAACCGTGAGGAGAAACACTAAACTGACCCTAGGTCAGTGTCTGGGGGTAACTTCTAATCCTGGTTTGTATCTGCAGTGGCAGCATTGCTGCCTATAGCTTCATACTACACAGGTTATACAGGCTCTGGGCAAAACTCAAAAGACATCATATTCCCCATGTAGTGCACTACTTTTGCCTGAAGCAGTGCACTATATGGGGAGTAGGGTGCGATTTGGGACCTAGACCCTCTTAGCCATACAGGTTATTATACAGTGATGTGTACATACAAAATGGCTGCTATCTCACCTCTATGAGTTCTGTATGGTGGTTTGTAATAAAGACCATTTTTCATCTCTGAAATGGAAACATGTGTATGTAGTCGATACTAATGCTGTAGTCTGTCTGTATCTGTCTGTCGTTATGAAGGCACCGATGCATAGTGTCAAACGTCACACAAATGGGTTCTTTGCCAGTGAAATGGGGATAGCTATTTGCACATTAACTCAGATGACCACGGCAGAGAGGGTGGAAAACGTTTCAGAATGTAAATACATTAGCTGGCTTCCAGACAGTTTCTTAAGTAGCTGAATGTCTTCACCATGTGACAAAATGACACATTTGTCCAAAAATCACTTTATTTCAAAGGAGTACTGCACTGAATGTGATCACGTGGTTCAGCTTAGCTAGCTTGGCGGTCTTGAATATGCTAAACGAGAGTGATAAGGCCTTTCTATAGGAACCTTGTTGTGTCTCTTCATAAACAGTATAATGTACACTCTTTGACTACAGTCTTCCTCCATTAACACACACAGGATTCTACATACTTCCTCTCTCATTAACACACACAGGATTCTACACACTTCCTCTTTCATTAACACGCACAGGATTCTACATACTTCCTCCCTCATTAACACACACAGGATTCTACATACTTCCTCTCTCATTAACACACACAGGATTCTACATACTTCCTCCCTCATTAACACACACGGGATTCTACAGTCGTGACCAAAAGTTTTGAGAATGACACAAATATTATATTATTTTTCACAAAGTCTGCTGCCCCAGTTTGTATGATGGCAATTTGCATATACTCCAGAATGTTATGAAGAGTGATCAAATGAATTGCAATTAATTGCAAAGTCCCTCTTTGCCATGCAAATGAACTGAATCCCCAAAAAACCTTTCCACTGCATTTCAGTCCTGCCACAAAAGGACCAACTGACATCATGTCAGTGATTCTCTCGTTAACACAGGTGTTGACAAGGACAAGGCTGGAGATCACTCTGTCATGCTGATTGAGTTCGAATAACAGACTGAAGCTTCAAAAGGAGGGTGGTGCTTGGAATCATTGTTCTTCCTTTGTCGACCATGGTTACCTGCAAGGAAACACGTGCCGTCATCATTGCTTTGCACAAAAAGGGCTTCACAGGCAAGGATATTGCTGCCAGTAAGATTGCACCTAAATCAACCATTTATCGGATCATCAAAAACTTCAAGGATAGCGGTTCAATTGTTGTGAAGAAGGCTTCAGGGCGCCCAAGAAAGTCCAGCAAGCTCCAGGACCGTCTCCTAAAGTTGATTCAGCTGCGGGATCGGGCACCACCAGTACAGAGCTTGCTCAGGAATGGCAGCAGGCAGGTGTGAGTGCATCTGCACGCACAGTGAGGCAAGGATTTTTGGAGGATGGCCTGGTGTCAAGCAGGGCAGCAAAGAAGCCACTTCTCTCCAGGAAAAACATCAGGGACAGACTGATATTCTGCAAAAGGTACAGGGATTAGACTGCTGAGGACTGGGGTAAAGTAATTTTCTCTGATGAATCCCCTTTCCGATTGTTTGGGGCATCCGGAAAAAAGCTTGTCCGGAGAAGACAAGGTGAGCGCTACCATCAGTCCTGTGTCATGCTAATAGTAAAGCATCCTGAGACCATTCATGTGTGGTGTTGCTTCTCAGCCAAGGGAGTGGGCTCACTCACAATTTTGCCTAAGAACACAGCCATGAATAAAGAATGGTACCAACACATCCTCCGAGAGCAACTTCTCCCAACCATCCAGGAACAATTTGGTGACGAACAATGCCTTTTCCAGCATGATGGAGCACCTTGCCATAAGGCAAAAGTGATAACTAAGTGGCTCTGGGGAACAAAACATAGATATTTTGGGTCCATGGCCAGGAAACTCCCCAGACATTAATCCCATTGAGAACTTGTGGTCAATCCTCAAGAGGCGGTAGACAAACAAAAACCCACAAATTCTGACAAACTCCAAGCATTGTTTATGCAAGAATGGGCTGCCATCAGTCAGGAGTGGCCCAGAAGTTAATTGACAGCATGCCAGGGCGGATTGCAGAGGTCTTGAAAAAGAAGGGTCAACACT
This sequence comes from Salvelinus alpinus, assembly GCF_045679555.1. NCBI lineage: Eukaryota > Metazoa > Chordata > Actinopteri > Salmoniformes > Salmonidae > Salvelinus > Salvelinus alpinus. Next base: position 63,738,004 of record NC_092095.1, on the reverse strand, counting down.
GCAAATATTGACTCTTTGCATCAACTTCATGCAATTGTCAATAAAAGCCTTTGACACTTAAGCAGCAAACTTTGTGGAAATTAATATTTGTGTCATTCTCAAAACTTTTGGCCACGACTGTACATACTTCCTCCATTAACACACAGGATTCTACATACAGTGCATTCAGACCCCTTCGCTTTTTCCACATTTTGTTACTTTATTCTAAAATGTATTAAATATATTTTTTCTCATCCATCTACACACAATACCCCATAAAGCAAAAACAGCTTTTTAGAAATGTTTGCAAATGTATTATAAATGAAAAACTGATATCACATTTACATAAATATTCAGACCCTTTACTCAGTACTTTGTTGAAGCACCTTTGGCAGAAATTACAGCCTTGAGTCTTCTTGGGTATGACGCTACAAGCTTGGCACACCTGTATTTGGGGAGTTTCTCCCCTTCTTCTCTGCAGATCCTCTAAAACTCTGTCAGGTTGGATGGGGAGCATCGCTTGCACAGCTATTTTCAGGTCTCTTCAGAGATGTTTGATCGGGTTCAAGTCCAGGTTCTGGCTGTGCTACTCAAGGATATTCAGAGTCTTCTCCAGAAGCCACTTCAATGTTCTCTTGGCTGTGTGCTTAGGGTCATTGTCCAGTTGGAAGGTGAACCTTCGTCCCAGTCTGAGGTCCTGAGCGCTTTGAAGCAGGTTTTCATCAAGGATCTCTCTGTACTTTGCACTGTTCATCTTTGCCTCGATCCTGACTAGTCTCCCAGTCCCTGCCGCTGAAAAACATCCCCACAGCATGATGCTGCCACCATCATGCTTCACCGTAGGGATGGTGCCTGGTTTCCTCCAGACATGACTCTTGGCATTCAGGCCAAAGAGTTCCCTTGTGGTTTCATCAGACCAGATAATCTTGTTTCTCAGGGTCTGAGAGTCCTTTAGGTGCCTTTTGGCAAACTCCAAGCAGGCTGTCATGTGCCTTTCACTGAGGAGTGTTTTCCATCTGGCCACTCTACCATAAAGGCCTGATTGGTGGAGTGTTGCAGAGATAGTTGTCCTTCTGGAAGGTTCTCCCATCTCAGCAGAGGAACTCTGGAGCTCTGTCAGAGTGACCATAGGGTTCTTGGTCACCTCCCTGACCAAGGCCCTTCTCCCCCGATTGATCAGTTTGGCCGGGCGACCAGCTCTAGGAAGCGACTTGTTGGTTCCAAACTTCTTCCATTTAAGAATGATGTAGTCCACTGTGTTCTTGGGGACCTTCAATGCTTCAGAGTTTTTTGGTACCCATCCCCAGATCTGTGCCTTGACAGAATCCTGTCTCGGTGCTCTACGGACAATTCCTTCAACTTCATGGCTTGGTTTTGCTCTGAAATGCACTGTCAACTGTGCGATATTATATAGACAGGTGTGTGCCTTTCCAAATCATGCCCAATCAATTGAATTTACCACAGTTGGACTCCAATCAAGTTGTAGAAACATCTCAAGGATGATCAATAGAAACAGGATGCACCTGAGCTCAATTTCGAGTGTCATAGCAAAGGGTCTGAATACTTATGTAAATAAGGCATTTCTGTTTTTTATTTTGAATAGATTTGCTAAAAAAAGTGAAGGAATACTTTCTGAATCACCTGAACTTCCTCCATTAACACACACAGGATTCTACATAATTACTTCATAAATACAGACAGGATTCTACAGAATTCTTACATTAACACACACAGGATTCTACATAATTACTTCATAAATACAGACAGGATTCTACAGAATTCGTACATTAACACACACAGGATTCTACATAATTACTTCATAAATACAGACAGGACTCTACAGAATTCTTACATTAACACACACAGGATTCTACATAATTACTTCATAAATACAGACAGGATTCTACAGAATTCTTACATTAACACACACAGGATTCCACAGAATTTCTCCCTTAGCACACATGACCACTTCACAGTGTGTGTGTGTGTGTGTGTGCGTGTGCGTGTGTGTGTGTGTGTAAGTATTAATGCCAGCATGCCCTTCTGGGTGTTAGTAGTTCATTGGGTATGATCCTGCCCTTATAAGGTAGTTTAACCCATAGGGGTGATAGCAGCACCTATGCAGGTATAAAAAGGAACGGTAACACTTGACTTAACACCCACTTTCATAACACGTTATGACACAACATCTGACATAACTTGTCATAACACTGTCATGACCCATATATTTACACATGTTGTGATATATGTTGTGTTCTTTTATGGCACCTACATACGTGTCAAAACCCACATTTATTCAAATGAGTTTTTTTCCTGACAGAAGTTTCCTGTCGTTTGAAAATGTGTTTCTTAAATCCTTTGTTGTTGTTATGAATTCTTTACAGTCATGGTTCTTTCATCATATTTTAAATCACTTGTAGAAAATAAACTGTATGACACTGTCATGAAGCATTATGACCATCTTGTGTCACTTTGCTTGGACTAAGAAAATACACTTTATGATACTGTCATGAAGCATTATGACTATCATAATCATATAGGCCAGATAGGCCTATCACGTACCTGCTCTTATATCAGTCATCGGTCAAAATGAGGGTGTCTTGTCCTGCTCCTGAAATCTGCTCCTACATTCATCCCAGTCATCAGATCATTGGGGCAGGTGGTCAATAAAAAAAACTACAATTATATGACATAAACATACTGTTCACACATAGGCTATGGTGTAATGGAATCTTTTCCCTTGTGTGGGAAAACGTTTCATAGAGGGTAGGGCCTAGGGGTTGTTTCTGGACGGGGCCATAGAGGGTAGGCCCTAGGGGTTGTTTCTGGATGGGGCCATAGAGGGTAGGGCCTAGGGGTTGTTTCTGGATGGGGCCATAGAGGGTAGGGCCTAGGGGTTGTTTCTGGATGGGGCCATAGAGGGTAGGACCTAGGGGTTGTTTCTGGATGGGGCCATAGAGGGTAGGGCCTAGGGGTTGTTTCTGGACGGGGCCATAGAGGGTAGGGCCTAGGGGTTGTTTCTGGACGGGGCCATAGAGGGTAGGGCCTAGGGGTTGTTTCTGGACGGGGCCATAGAGGGTAGGGCCTAGGGGTTGTTTCTGGATGGGGCCATAGAGGGTAGGGCCTGGGGGTTGTTTCTGGACGGGGCCATAGAGGGTAGGGCCTAGGGGTTGTTTCTGAACGGGGCCATAGAGGGTAGGGCCTGGGGGTTGTTTCTGGACGGGGCCATAGAGGGTAGGGCCTAGGGGTTGTTTCTGGACGGGGCCATAGAGGGTAGGGCCTAGGGGTTGTTTCTGGACGGGGCCATAGAGGGTAGGGCCTAGGGGTTGTTTCTGGACGGGGCCATAGAGGGTAGGGCCTAGGGGTTGTTTCTGGACGGGGCCATAGTAGTAAGACCTGGGCTGGTATTCATGAAGCCTCTCAGGTTAAATGCTGGTCCATTCATTATAATCTAAAAAGTCAAACTGATCCTAGATCAGTACTCATACACTGGGACAATTAATGAAAATGAGGCCTAAGTTCTGACCACCACTTGGGGGAGCTAGAGTCCACTAAATAAAGTCAGGCTCTGTACCAATACTTACAGATGCATCCTTCCTTCCTTCCTAGAGGTAATCACTGATTGGTAGGTAGATACGTGAGTGGGAAGAGGGAAGGAAGGAAAGAAAGAAGCAATGTCAGTCAGGCGCGAGGGGCGGCTCACCCAGGCTTTGTACAAATATTGGTGTGAGTTCCTTCCCTACTGTATAGTAATCATCATATATATCAACTCCCCTATGTATTTATTTGGACAGTGAAGCTAAAACTTTACATGTATCTTTATACTCCAGCATTTTGGATTTGAGATCAAATGTTTTATATGAGGTGACAGTACAGAATGTCACCTTTTATTTGAGAGTATTTATACATATCTGTTTACTATTTAAATATGTATGCACTTTATGTATCTAGTCCCCCCATTTGGAGGTGTCAAAAGTGTTTGGACAAATTCACTTATAGTGTAAATTGAGTCAACAGTTTAGTATTTGGTCCCATATTCCTAGCACACAATGACTACATCAAGCTTGTGACTCTACAAACTTGTTGGATGCATTTGCTGTTTGTTTTGGTTGTGTTTTGGATGATGTGTTTTGTATTAGGCCGTCATTGTAAATAAGAAATTGTTCTTAACTGACTTGCCAAGATAAATAAAAGTTAAATAAAAAATTCTAAAATAATGTATCTAGTCTCCCCATTTGAAGGTGTCATAAGTATTTGGACACATTTAACTTGTACTTTATTAAATAGAATCAAAAGGTTAGTATTTGTTCCCATATTCCTAGCATGCAATTACTACATCATGCTTGTGACTTGACATTTGGATGCATTTGCGTTTCGGATTATGTTGTGCCCAGTAGAAATGAACGGTACATAATGTATTGTGTCATTCTTTATTGTAAATAAGAATAGAATATGCTTCTAAACAATTCTACATGTGGATGCTACCATGATTACGGATAATCATGAATGAATAGTGAATAATGATGAGTGAGAAAGTTACAGCTGCACAAAGATCATGCCCCCAAAACATACTAACCTCTCACCATTACCAATAACAGGGGAGGTTAGCATTTTTTTGGGGGGGGTATGATATTTATGCCTCATTATTCACAATTCATTCATGATTATCCATAATCATGGTAGCATCATGTAGAAGTGTTCAGAAACATATTCTATTCTTATTTACAATAAAAGTGACTCCAAAATGACACAATACATTATTTACCATTTATTTCTACTGGGCACAACATTTTTTATTTAACCTTTAATTAAGTCATTTAAGAACAAATTCTTATTTACAATGACAGCCTACCCCGGCCAAACCCGGACGACGCTTGGCCAATTGTGCGCAGCCCTATGGGACTCCCAATTACGGCCGGATGTGTTACAGCCTGGATTCAAACCAGGGACAGTAGTGACGCCTCTTGCACTGAGATGCAGTGCCTTAGACCATTGCGCCACTCGGAAGCCCATAAAGTGCATTCCCAGCATTCATAGGGGAGTGCGTGACATGATTAGGTTTGGCTGCTATATTCAAATAGCTTTGAAAAGCTTCCTTCCAACCTAGGAAAAAACACGACGTAAAACAACTCTGAGCCCACGTCAACGGCCAGACGATTCATTCACAAACCTCATGGAAATAGGTGACATAATGATTAGAATGGTGTAGGGGGTTATATCTATCTATCTAGCTCTCTCTCACACACACACACACACACACACACACACACACACCTCCCTGAGGCATATAGTTCAACATCTTTCCATCCTCTTCCCTCTGTTTCCAACCGACCAACCTTATCAGCTCTATGTTAAAGAGCAACTGCCTACGAGGGTATGAAAAAGGGTTTTGTCTAGAAGGGATAGAGCTTTTGTCAAAATTGACTTTTTGTAGCAGGTTTAAGAGAACTTACGTAGCAGGTTAGGAAGTAACGTAGCAGGTTAGGATAATTAGGTTAAGGGAAAGGGTTAGCTTAAATGCCCCCCAAAAACAATCTACTTTTGACGGCAAATTTGACAAAAGGTGTACCAAAAGGTGTACCATGTATACGAAGCTCTTCAGACAGGACCGGAACACCTAAAATGGAGTAGAACAACCCAACCCCTCCTCCTCTCGCCCCGCCCCTCTCGGATCCTGGCCAATTCCATCGCGAGGGAGTGTGTTACCCACGTAGAAATTAATTTAGAAGTTGCCCGTAGGCACAGATCTAGGTTCAGTTTACCCTCCCCCAAATCCTAACCTCAACCAAAAACTGACCTTAGATCAGCGTCTAGGGTTCATATAGTCCTGCAGCAGGTGTATCCGGGAAGAGTCAAACCCCCAACCCTTCTCGGGTTCTCGGTGTTACACCACCTATAAATCCAGGACACTGGCTCGAGCAGGGTCTGAAGGCTATACCCACCCATGAGAGAGAGGACGTCACGGTTCTGACCAGCAAGGCATCGACATCGCCAGCTGTGCACCTTCAATCCAGGCAAGTGAGTCTAATAGGATAGGCTATATATGTTGCCCAAAAGTTTTATTTTCACAATCTGCTTTATGAAATACCGTTATGCAAAATAAAATAATCTGCTGCTTCGAATAAACAGCTTTTGGTCAGCATCAACTCAACTTGATTTGATTTATTTTAGGCTAGCGGTACATCACCAATGACAACTCCATAACTCCGTCTCTGGACTTTCCCATGGAGTCTATTCTGTCTGTGTTTGCCAAAATGTTTCCCTCTCGAGAAGGTGAGCACCATTCCAAATGGAGAGAGATATGCACCTGCCTCACGCTGAGCCACGCGCACAATACATGATGAAGATGACGTTTTGTTCGTTCGGCTCGCGTGAAGCAGGTGCAGGATCACTGCGTGAAAACAAGGCAGCAACAAAAACAAAGCAAACGGGAAAAGGGATGAAGTTCAAATAAATGTGAATATCATTTGAAAAGGCGCTATAAGCATGTAATCCATCGACCACTCATTAGAGATTAGCCGGTTCTACACAATTCCCGTGGGGACAAGTAATTGGATCAGAGCCCAGTTTTGAGCAGATAGGCTACCAACGCAGACATAGAGGCCTGTATAGCTGTCGCATAGACATACAAAGAAAAACTCTGAAATGACGTTTCTACTTTTCTCTTTGTGTCGAGCAGGTGGGCACTATCTGCATGGAAGCGGAGTTCTAATGGCCGTTGCGTGCCTGTTCATTATTTAGTAAATATTGACATTGAATTTTCTCTCGTGGGCAGAGAGAAGAGGACCGGGGACGTATGCTACCACGGTGATCCGATTCCCTTCCAACAGTGTGGGTGAAATGGCACGGTAATAGTAGAGTAGTCTGATGGAGGAATCGGTTAAACATTAACGGGCCGTGCGTGCGGCCTGGCGGACACAGCGGAGAGCTCTCCAACCGGACCAAATGTCTGACAACGAACTACGTTTGATAAAGTCTAATAAAATGTATTTAAATTAAGATGAATAATAGGCCTATAATGACACATACACACATACACACATACACACACACACATGGTGACTTGCTGCCTGGGGTGTGTGTGCGTGCACATTGGTAGGTGTTATTGCTGCCTGAGGGGTGTGTGCTTTTAACAGACAGTCAAATGTGTCACAAATCAAACATGCAAACACCCTGGGAGTTCCTGATTGTCAAATAGGTTGTGTTCCACGTTTTTGATTGGCCCTCATATGAGATAGAAAGGAGATAAGAGAAACCCTGAGGCTTTAGGCCTACCTCGCTCTCTCTCTGTCTCTCTGTCTCACTCTCTTGGTCTCTGTCTCTCTCTCTCTTTCATCTCTCTCTCACACACACCGTCTGTCTGAGTTTGGTTGGCAGGAGTCTGTTTTTCACATTTGCTCTTTAGGAAGATTAGTTTCCAGGCTAACATGTGGTTGCTTGGTAACGGGTGGCGCAGGTCATTTCCACCTCTGCTCACTATTCAAACAGCCTGACCTTACAGGGGAGCAGGACAACACTCACACAACGCTGAAACAACACTCACACAATGCTGAAACGCTCAAACATCATAAAACAACTTCACTCAAAATGATAACAAAACTGTGTATGTATGTGTGTGTGTGTGTGTGTGTGTGGTGTGTGTGTCAGGACAACACTCACACAACACTGAAACAAAACTCACACAACGCTGAAACACTCAAACAACATAAAACAACTTCACTCAAAATGATAACAACACTGTGTGTGTGTGTGTGTGTGTGTGTGTGTGTGTGTGTGTGTGTGTGTGTGTGTGTGTGTGTGTGTGTGTGTGTGTTTGTGTGTGTGTGTGTGTGTGTGTGTGTGCCCAGATGTTATCAGGTAAGGTCATGCAAATGATGCATTTGCCAGTGAAATGGGACTAACTGCTAAAGAGGGTGAAGGACTGAAGGTTTTAAGTGTTGAGAGAGTAGTTAAATAGTTATGTTAGTTAATGTCACACACACAAACATACACACACACACACACACACACTGTGACTCCTTTTAGGACCACTAGGTGGAGGCATCAGCTCATAGATACAGAGCACTTAGCATTCCATGACAAATATTCAACTTCTTACCAGAAGTGGAACCTTTGTTGCCAACATGGCAGCCTTTATAATGACAGTAGAATATAAATGAAACAACGTTTTCCAAACTCTGTGAAGGCCCATCGCTATGCTACATACAGTATGTGTTTTCTATGAGTCTGGGGCCCATATTAATAAAGCTGATCAAAGGCCCAGTGCAGTCAAAAATGTGATTTCCTGTGTTTTATATCTATTTCCACACTGAGGTTGGAATAATACTGTGAAATTGTGAAAATGTTGATAATGCCCTTTTAGTGTAAGAGCTGTTTGAAAAGACCACCTGAAATCGCAGTCTGTTGTGGTGGGAGGGAGTTTCAGCCAGCCTGGTGACCCAGGCGATAATTTAGTTAATAGACCAATAAGAAAGCGAGTTCCAAACCTTTCTGCCAAAAATAGCTAGTTTTCAGTCCCCCCCCCCCCCCCCCCCCACCACCACTCAGACCACTCCCAGACAGTCCTAGCTAAATTCTAGCTTGAAAAATTGCTCTTTGCTAAGAAGCTATTTTAGTTTATTTTTGACTATTTTAATTGAAAACAATCACAGTAAGGTACTTCATTTTTACCCAGAAATGATTTGACATTGAGATTAAAACAGCTGCATTGGACCTTTAAAGAAGGAGTGCTGATCTAGGATGAGTTTTGCCTTATTAGATCATATTGAATCCACTGATCCTGGATCAGCACTTCTACTCTGAGATAGTCTGTGAATAAGGCCTCTGACATCCTCTCAGAAGTACACCTGCTTTAATGATGAAGCTGAATGTGTCCGGCTTCTTCTGTGTCTAACATGCTCACTGGTTAACATAACTATCCAGGGAAAATCTAACTTTTAGAAGTTCACATTCTGTTAACTCATACCCAAATAATGTTGTTGACTCATCCTATACTCGTATTTGTGGCCAAAGCATAAATTGGAGGGGAAAAAACACTTTAAAAATCCCACCTCAAACTTGTATCTCAAACAGAGTGGTTTAAAAAATGCTTGCTATTTACACATAGGGGATGATGTCATCCTCCTGAGGAGGATGATCTGGCCAATCAGTAGTCTACTTGCGTGAATATTTTTAATGGCCGGTGTATGTCCACACCGTTCTGTTGTTGGGGTAAACCCACACCATTCCTACACAGAAAAGCGGATTTTTAGCATACTTAATTGCAATTTTTTAGGAAGGAAAACTATTTCACTCATATTGTCATTAATTATAGGTCATATTTCATAGAAATCTAGAAACACTGGACAATTACTCTTTCTCTTTTAGCCCTATGCTCTGTTATTGTAAGGAGTCACCTTTGGATGCAATGAATTGTAAGACATTGTAACAATACAAGTATTATGCCTTAGAATCCGTGTGTGTGTATATATATATAAGCCTACATTATGAGCAGATGAGATGTGTTCATCTTTGCCATAAGTCACCTCTGTAGTAAGCTAATAATTTAATATTGATTCTCTCTCCTCTCTTTTTCCTTCTCTCTGCAACCTGCTGCCTCCGCGGCGTCTCCATGGTAACCCGTGTTCCGTAAGCTGGTGCTGATGGTGTGAAGTTGCATAACCGGTTTTCCCCCTTAATCGACACAAACAGTAGCCTACATCACGTCAAATAAATATTTTGTTTTTGCACCTATGGAGATGAAAAAGGCCTATCCTAGCCGCCCAACAAAATTAGTGGGAATAGAATAGGCTAAATGAAGAAGCGTGCCTCTTTGGGAGATGAGGAGTAGCCTATGTATAGGCTAATAAATCCAAACCATTAGCATTATTTTAACACATATTTATTGTAGCCTGATCAGGATCTGTTTCCTGATCAGGCTACAACAAATATGTGATATGAGTTTGAGGAGGTTTAGAGAACACGAGTTTTGTATATTTTCTATATTTTTGCTTCATGGCCATGTGAGCTGGTGTAAAGTCTCTCTCGCGCTCTCTTTCTCCGTCCTCTCTCTGTCTGTCTTTCTTATCCCCATTGCTGTCTCGGTTGTTGCCTTGGAGACGGAACGGGAATGCAGCAGCGGCTGGAGAGAAAATGTAGAATTCCACCTTCCCCCGGCTCGCGCCTCCGCAGTATCTCCCCTCCTCTCTTCTCCTTCACAGCTCCACTTCTATCAGACTGCAGCAAAACTCATCCAATCACCTGCTTGGGAAACTGCACCACGTGTTCCGTCTTCCTTTATTCACAAATTTTGGGGGTTCTAGCTCTGCGCTCGAGCTGATGAGTCATCATAGAATGGCAACACACATGCACAGATGGAGATAGTGATGAGGAGGAGAAGAAGGAGGTGGTGTTGATGATGATGACGATGATAAGGGTGAAGATGAGATCACTGTTAAACTCCAGTAGGCTACATTATCACACTCCCATGCAGCGCGGTTTCAGCACCACTCGATTTCAGCACCATGGACAGCGACAATAAGAAGGCCTTGCATTCATTCAAGGGCCGCCTGCCGCTGAGATCACGACTCCAGTTTTTCTTTCTATAAAAAGCCCACCAATAAACGTTGATATTGTCCATTGAGCAATAGGTCTATAGAGGTTCTAAATCTGAGTATGAACGCAGTGTTGAGCTGCATGGCTTGATGGTCTATCTCATCTGAACTTTGATTGACTCGTGTTTGACCTATAGCCTCGTTGACCAGGCCATAACACAGCTGGGGACATTATGTGCCCACAGACGTCAGTACCAGCCCGGCTGTTGCATGTTGCTTCACTGTAGTAGGCTATTGGCTAGCCTTGAGGGGTTTCCAGAGTCGTAGGCTTATAATCAGTCCTAGAGATGGTGTTGCTCTGGGTCTAGTAAAACTAAAGCTGTCCATAAAGTCTACACCTCTGATTATTACATACAGGGCTAACTTTCAGCGTTCGTCATACTGCATGTTCTTCAGCACATTAATCACAAGGCAATTCAATTAAACATTGCTGGGAGGCACGGGGACCGTTTGTAACAATTTATACTTGTATTTTTGAATGTGCAATATATAAAACAGAACGTTTTATAATACCATAGTAACAGTTGCCACATGTTAACGGTAAAGAATCCCGTTGGTTTGAAGTGGTAAAATAGTACATTCAACGTTCAGAGGGGGTGGGGGGCAGGCAGCGTCTCTCGCGCCACTGAGTCCAGTACCTTGGAGAGCACGGTGTCGTTCCCCCTCTCATGAAACGAATATATACATTTTCCCCCAAAACACTGACGCGCTATAAGCTATCACTTTAGTCCACCGTATAATAGCCTATCCATTTCTCAAAAGCCACAATAACGGTACAATCAGAATACTTTTTATACAGCATGCAGTAAAGTTAACTATAGCTATCCCTTTCCGCCCAACATCCCGTGTAGTGTCCGTTAGATTCCCCGAGCTTTGACTGAACACATGACACGACAGTTCGGTAACGGGGCGAGGTGAAGCTAGGCGTGTGACTGATACCTCCTGATTCCAGACTCAGGCTCCTGATCAAATCCCCGTCGTGCGTTTGTCCGGTTCACCAAGCGTATACATTCAATCCCCGCTCAAACAACCGTCGGGTGTGTGGCTGGTGTCCGCGACCGTATCCTAAACCAAATTCCCCTCTCTCTCTCTCTCTCTCTCTCTCTCTCTCTCTCTCTCTCTCTCTCTCTCTCTCTCTCTCTCTCTCTCTCTCTCCTTCCCTCATTCAGTTATTAACGATCCAACTCGCTTATCCGTTTCCCGTCTTTCTCCTTCTCCTTCTCCTTCTTCTCCTTCTCCTTCTCCCTTGACCCTCCCTCGTTCTTCAGGTCCTGGAACACCTCGGTAAAGTAGTGCGGGTCTGCGTTTATCCTCAGCATTGGCCCGCTCATCCGGTCAATGAGACCAAGGGCCCGCTCCCAGAAGGCCTCCCGGCTGGACTCCACCAGGAACGGCTTGAGCGGGTAGGAGATCTCGTTGCCCATGTAGGAGTAGGCCAGGTACAGGCAGGTGAGGAAGGTTGCCTGCAGCTCGTATTCAGACACCGTGTCTTCCTCCACGGCCTCTCGGCAGAGCAAGTAGACGAAGACCAGGTTAGCCGGGGTGATGAAGCCCTGGTCCTGCCAGCCCTGCACTAACAGAGCCCGGTCCACGTTACGGAACCACAGGATGACCTCATTGGCCGTGAGCTCTTTGAGCTTGAAGCAGCGGCGGCAGAGAAAGTCAGAGAGACACCTCAGGAGCTCGCCGGTGGACGCCTGGAGGACGAACAACACAAACAGTTAGGCACACACATAGGCACACACACACACGCACACACACACACACGTTACCCACCTGCACCACCACCCTCCGAGGGGAGATGAATAAGCGTCCATTCTGGGTCTGCCGCCGGGTCTGGTCCGGTACTGTAGGAACAGGCACAGGAATTGGCCCGGGTTTGGGCCCTGTCGGTTTTCGGTCGAGTATTCCGTTGGACGGTTGTGATTTCTTGATGTTGTCGGTGTTGAGCTGGTCCACCAAGGGGTCGGATTTGGCCTTGCTGGCCTCGGGTTTGGGGTTCACCTTTTTGGCATTCTTCTTCTTGGCCGATGCGGCTACCAGCCGCTTCCACGTCAAAGCATGGAGCAGCACCGAGTGGCGCTTCTTTAGGCTCTTCTCCTGTGGTTTCCCGCCGGTCGCAAGGTCTGGTTTCTCGTCCACACACACACCGCCCGCTGCCTTCCTTGACCTCGGCGACAGAGACAGAACAGTACCCATGTCTGCAGCGAGCAGCGCCTTCCAACACACGGAGCTTCCCGAGCTTTGTGTCCCAGTCCGTATCGATGGGTGTTCGAATAGTTTAATTAAAGTTCACACACACACAGCTACATTGACGGTTTGACCGCGGAGAGTCCAGAGATGTCCAGAGGTGTGTGATGCTCGGTGATTCCAGCAATATGCGCGAGATTCACTCACACATTTCTCTCTCTCTCTCTCTCTCTCTCTCTCTCTCTCTCTCTCTCTCTCTCTCTCTCTCTCTCTCTCTCTCTCTCTCTCTCTCTCGCTCTCTCTCTCTGACTCTCTCTCTATTGAACACACAGTCTTCCTCTCTCTCTCACTCTCTCCCTCTCTCTCCTTCTATCTCTATCACACACACGTTCACGAATCACGATCACACACACGCTGTGCCACTCCTTCTGTCGCAGCGCAGCGCGCGGCACTCAGCTTTTGGAATGGACAGGGGCCGGTAACTGCAGGTGCGCGAGAGATGCTGCCGGTTAAAAAGCGTTAACCGGGAGTTACAGCTCCAAATATCCAACCAGAGAGGATGGTGCTTAGATTGACAGCTTATTCGACCAATGTGTGTGCATGTGTGTACGTGCGTGCGTGCGTGCGTGTATGATGCCCTCCATATCTCCAGCTTGTCTGTTAAAACAGGCTGCAGATGTTCATGGGGGAGAGAGAAAGAGAGAGAGAGATAAGAAGGTGAGAAGGACTCACAGGAGGAAGAGTGAGGGAAGGAGGGTGAGAGATGAGAGGCAGATGGAGAGAGTGGGAAGGAGGGGGAGAGAAGAGAGGCAGATGGAGAGAGGCAGATAGGTGAGAGGGAAGGAGGGGGAGAGGAAAGGAGGATAGGGAAAAGGAGGATGGGGAGAGGAAGATAGGGATGAGGAGGATAGGGGAGAGGAGGATGGGAGAGGAGGATAGGAAGAGGAGGATAGGGGTGAGGATGATAGGGAAGAGGAGGATAGGAAGAGGTGGAAATGGTGGATGAGAGGAAGGGGAAAATAATCTGGTGGTGGACATAACTGCTTCTATCTCCTTTCTCCTTCAACCTCTCTCCCTCCCTCCCTCCTGTCACACTCCACTCTCTCCTCCCCGCCATCTCTGTTTGCTCATTACCCCATCCATCCATTCTCACTCCCTCACCCTTCTCCTCCTCCCTCCTTTTTCCTCCCCTCTCCCTCATTTGTGTTCAACTGGTTCTACCCTTCTGCCCAGGTGTTAATTTGTTCACTTCCCTTGGTGGAATTAAAAGGACTGGTAAAAGAGACATGGTGGGAACTCCCTCTAGTCTGGCCCATGTTTACATTAATCCAACACTTTGAACGTCTGGGAAGGGCTGCACACTTTGGAGAAAAAGGTGGAGATTTGGGACTGAGGGAGAGAGGTGTGTTAGCTGTGAGAGCCAGTCGAATGCTTTTAAATGTGTGGGGAGGGGCTCACACTTCTGGGAGAAAAGTGGAGATTTGAGATGCAGAGAGAGGCGTGTGAGCTGTGAGAGCCAACCAGAGGCAACCCTCCCTCCACAGAGCAGAGCGCTGCATCACGACACCACCTCCTACTGCATGGCTTTATGGCCAATGCAGCCTTTATGAGACTTTCATCATAATTTTGCTCTTTCCAAATACTCACCCAGCTAACAGGGTGGCCAATAATGGCAGCCACCCTGTGGCTCATGCATGGTATTGCACTTCCATTGCTAAACAAAAATCACTTTCTCACTGACCGAATCAGATAGGTGTAATACACGGGTTGTCCACAAGAGGTCATGCGCACACCGTAATGGTGAAGACCCCCATCTGTTCAGATATCAGTCAGAAACCGGGACAAAGGCGGCTTAGCAGGCGTGGATTCAGGATGATATGACACTACAGGCCCCGAATACGTTTCTGCTGACTTTTTCATTTGCAAACCCCTGACTATATGAGATATAGGCCCGAGATGTTGGGGATTTGTAGCCTACTGACCACACACGTTTGTAATTAAAATGAAGGCCTATATTTTTGATGTATTGTATCTATGTATTTTCAATGTTATTATGAATAAAACTGTTTTGATACTTGTGGGTCTAGTAGGTCGTACTATTAGGTCTTGCTATACGCATTTCTTGGCCATAGCCATGCATCGGACCCCAAAATAACTCAATACCAAAGCGACTAACGTCGTATAAGGACTAATTATGAATGAATCCACTCATTTAATTTCTCTCTGAAAGCCAGGATTTAAGTAGGCTAAACATGTGTAGTGGCAATAGTAGGCTTAGACTGCCTGTAATAATAACAGCCTAAGCCAGAAAGGTAGAATATGGGTGAGAAATCAGCAGGACCATTATAGGCCAATAGGCCAGACCTATTCATAGAAATGGACCTAATAAAGGAGGGGTCAGAAGTCTGGACAAAGAGCATCTGTGAGATAGATAGCTCGTCGTTAAACGATTAAGACTCTAACTACCAGGATGCATCAGAACAAAACAAAGCCTCTCATCCCTCTGTTTTGGGTAGAGATTGCCCAAAATATGATAGGATCAGTTTATCCTACCCAAATCATAACCTCAATTATTACTGGGTCACGCGTAAAACTGACTCTAGATCAGTGTCTAGTGGTAGACGTTATCCGAGTCCCCCTCCCCTCGCGTCTCGCTCACGGCTGTGGGCTGTGCGCTGCAGGGGGGCGGGAGGCGAGGAGAGCGAAGCGGCAGAAGGCTCATTGTGTGTCGGCTAGAAAGTGGGGGTCGTTGCGGGGGGGAGAAAGCGTGCGTGGAGGCTGAACTCTCGCTTTTGTCGCCTGTGGAGGAGGGGGCGGATTAAGTAGCCTGCTCGCTCACACACACACACCAGGGACGCCCGGTTCGTTTATCAGCATCATCATACCCATTACCGAGGATACACAGTGAACCGGGAAGGGATGCAGATTTAGCCCGAGACGGACAGTGGGACTTCGGTCTCAGCTGGATTCGGATAAATGGTGCGTGCGCCGTGCCGTCGTCGGCGATGAGAAGAAAGGAGGACAAAAGATGAACGGATGGAGGATAGACACGGCCCCCGGTAGACACGCGCCTTCGGTTTACCGCATCTCTCTGATCTCGTGCCGCCGTTCGTGAGTCTGTCGGTCGGTCGTTCAGACTGTGTCTCACTAGGGAGAAAAACGCGAACACTATTCCCGAATTACAGGAGGCGTTGCCTGTATCTGACTGACTGCAGAGGGCCTATTGTCTGTGTGTGTTTGTGTGTGTGATTTGACGTTTAGGGGTGTGATTGTATGTGTGGTGACTGTGAGAGGTGTGTTTGTCTGATTTGATGGCGAGGGGTGTGTGAGGGTGTGTGAGTTGCTGGTGTAAGGGTGTGTGTGAGTTGACAGTACAGGTGTGTGTGTGAGCCATGGGGAACACAGAGAGTATGGAGTCTCAGCTAGCAGTCATCAGGGCCAGGGCTGCTCCTGTCAAGCTGCCCATGCCTGATCCTGCTGAGCTGGAAGAGAGGTTCTCCATTGCACTGGTAGGTGACACACACACACATGAAACGCACACATGCTCACATACACACGCTCATACATTGCATGTGCGTGTATGTATAGAGTGTTGAGTGTGTGTGTGTGTGTTGGAGTGTGTACCCTAACCCATTATGGATGACTGGTTAGAATCAAAGAGTGTTGTTGTGAATACCATCTCTGTCCCTGCATATGCAACGCGTTGCCTCTCCCCGATACAGTGCCATATTTAATTCACTGAGTGTGTGTCAGTAAGAGTCTTTCATATCACACAAACTCATGTTTAATTCACTGCTCACGCGTGTTCATGTCTCTGTTGAAGAGGGAATGTCTGTCTTCAGTAGACAGAGGTCTTCTGGAGAGATGTGTGTACTTTATTAGTTTAATAACCCCCCTCTCTCTCTCTCTCTCTCTCTCTCTCTCTCTCTCTCTCTCTCTCTCTCTCTCTCTCTCTCTCTCTCTCTCTCTCTCTCTCTCTCTCTCTCTCTCTCTCTCTCTCTCTCTCTCTCTCTCTCTCTCTCTCTCTCTCTCTCTCTCTCTCTCTCTCTCTCTCTCTCTCTCTCCCTCTCTCCCTCTCCCTCTCCCTCTCCCTCTCTCTCTCTCTCTCTCTCTCTCTCTCTCTCTCTCTCTCTCTCTCTCTCTCTCTCTCTCTCTCTCTCTCTCTCTCTCTCTCTCTCTCTCTCTCTCTCTCTCTCTCTCTCTCTGTCTCTCTCTGTCTCTCTCTGTCTCTCTCTCCCTCTCTCTCTCCCTCTCTCTCTCCCTCTCTCTCTCCCTCTCTCTCTCTCCCTCTCTCTCTCCCTCTCTCTCTCTCCCTCTGTCTCTCAGAACTCTATGAACCTGCCTCCTGATAAGGTGCGTCTGCTCCGTTGCTACGACAATGAGAAGAAGTGGGAGCTGATATGTGATCAGGTGAGACAGAAGGTCAACTCTGATTGGCCAAAGAACAGCCTGGTCTGATAATGACCCCTAGCACTGTCCCTCTTCTATGTTAGTAGACCTGAAGGAACTGGATAGGTGTAAGCTATATGGAGGAAGCTCCCCTAAGCCCATTGGAAGGCTGTGTGTGGCCAACGTCACATGGCTGATACACCAGTCCAGCCCCTTCAGCGCTGTAAAAACAGAAGAGTAGCAACCAACATGGTTCATTCAGGTATTCAGCATCTCCTTGGCCAGTGTGAAAGGCAAGTGTGTAACCATTGCTTGTGTGTGTGTGTGTGTGTGTTGTAGGAACGGTTCCAGGTGAAGAACCCTCCTCACACCTACATCCAGAAGCTGAGAGGATTCCTTGACCCGGCCGTCACACGCAAGGTGAGTGACAGCCACGTCACCATGGTAGCAGAGCCAGTAATATCATAGTAACAATATGGTAACGCACCCTGGAATATTAGTTCCTCAACTTGACACAGTTGGATAGATACCATTTAGAATTGCATCATTTCCCAAACCAGCAGATAGGAAATGATTTTGAGGGAATACCAGAATAACCCTAACCCTACTGTCGTCAGAAATTCCGTCGGAGAGTCCAGGAGTCGACTCAGGTGCTCAGAGAACTGGAGATCTCACTACGGACCAATCACATCGGGTGAGTCACAGGCCGCAGCCAATCACATGCAAAGAGAGTCCTGGATCAAAATGAATCTGAACCGAATCAGAGTCACGCTGACATTCACTCAGTTCCAAACCATTCTGACTCAGAGAAGGGTTTTAGCAGGCTAGGGGTTTTAGTGACTGTTGATTGGCTAGCGGTTCTGCTGATTGTACAGCTAGATATTGAACAGTGAATTATGTCTCTGATAATAAATCCTAATGTTCTTCTGTCTCCAGGTGGGTGAGGGAGTTTCTCAACGAGGAGAATCAGGGCCTGGATGTCCTAGTAGAGTACCTCTCCTTCGCTCAGTACGCGGTCACGTGAGTGTGTGTGACTGTGTGTGTGTGGGCATATCACTTTTTCCATACGCGTGTGTTCTGTTGAGTCACGTGTGTGTGTGTGTGTGTGTGTGTGTGTGTGTGTGTGTGTGTGTGTGTGTGTGTGTGTGTGTGTGTGTGTGTGTGTGTGTGTGTGTGTGTGTGTGTGCACATGCGTGTGTGTGTGTGTGTGTGTGTGTGTGTGTGTGTGTGTGTGTGTGTGTGTGTGTGTGTGTGTGTGTGTGTGTGTGTGTGTGTGTGTGTGTGTGTGTGTGTGTGTGTGTAGGTTTGATGGGGAGGTATCAGAGGCCAGTACTGAGGAGAGAGCTGTAGATTCCCCCTGGAGTCGTTCTATAGAAGATCTCCATGGAGACAGCAACCTGCCCTCCCCCTCCAGTGGCAACAACATACAGCGCTCCGCACGCCACTCTATCGGGTAACACAAACCCAAACACACACACACACACACACATATATACCAATCCATCAGTTAACACACACACACCAAGTTGCGGTATTAATCCTGTGTTTATTGTATGTTGACTGTGTCAGTTCAGCGTTGGTGTCCAGGTCTAACACACTGCCCAGTAGGAAGACACTGAAGAACTCCCGCCTGGTGTGTAAGAAGGACGACGTTCACGTGTGTGTGATGTGTCTCAGAGCCATTATGAACTACCAGGTGAACTACACATCTGTCTCCTTCTCACCTATCTCTCCCTCTCTCTCTTAACACCTCCTATCTCTCTCTCTCTCTCTCTCTCTCTCTTAACCCCTCCTATCTCTCTCTCTCTCTCTTCAACCCTCCTATCTCTCTCTCTCTCTCTCTTAACCCCTCCTATCTCTCCCTCTCTCACTCTTAACCCCTCCTATCTCTCTCTTAACCCCTCCTATTTCTCCCCCTCTCTCTCTTAACCCCTCCTATCTCACCCCTCTCTCTCTCTTAACCCCTCCTATCTCTCTCTCTCTCTTAACCCCTCCCATCTCTCTCTCTCTCTCTCTCTCTCTTTCTCTCTCTCTTAAACCCTCCTATCTCTCCCACTCTCTCTCTTAAACCCTCATATCTCTCCCACTCTCTCTCTTAAATCCTCCTATCTCTCCCCCTCTCTCTCTTAACCCCTCCTATCTCGCTGTCTCTCTCTCTTAACCCCTCATATCTCTCCCTCTCTCTCTCTTAACCCCTCATATCTCTCACTCTCTCTCTCTTAACCCCTCCTATCTCTCTCTCTCTCTCTCTCTTAACCCCTCCTATCTCTCCCCCTCTCTCTCTCTTAACCCCTCATATCTATCTCTCTCTCTCTTAACCCCTCCTATCTCTCCCACTCTCTCTCTTAACCCCTCATATCTCTCTCTCTCTCTCTTAACCCCTCCTATCTCTCCCTCTCTCTCTCTTAACCCCTCCTATCTCTCTCTCTCTCCCTCTCTCTCTTAACCCCTCATATCTCTCTCTCTCTCTCTTAACCCCTCCTATCTCTCCCTCTCTCTCTCTTAACCCCTCCTATCTCTCTCTCTCTCTCTCTCTCTTAACCCCTCATATCTCTCTCTCTCTCTCTCTTAACCCCTCCTATCTCTCCCTCTCTCTCTCTTAACCCCTCCTATCTCTCTCTCTCTCTCTTTTAACCCCTCCTATCCATCTCTCTCCCTCTCTTAACCCCTCCTATCTCTCCCTCTCTCACTCTTAACCCCTCCTATTTCTCTCTTAACCCCTCCTATCTCTCCCCCTCTCTCTCTTAACCCCTCCTATCTCTCTCTTAACCCCTCCTATCTCTCCCACTCTCTCTCTTAACCTCTCATATCTCTCTCTCCCTCTCTTAACCCCTCCTATCTCTCCCCCTCTCTCTCTTAACCCCTCCTATCTCTCTCTTAACCCCTCCTATCTCTCCCACTCTCTCTCTTAACCTCTCATATCTCTCTCTCTCCCTCTCTTAACCCCTCCTATCTCTCCCCTCTCTCTCTTAACCCCTCCTATCTCTCTCTTTCCTTCTCTTTTTCTCATCCTGGTTACCACCCTTTCTTCCCCTCATCCTCGTGGTTATTTTGGATAGCAGTGATTGATATATGATTTGTTATGTTCCCCTCCCTCTGTCTGTAGTATGGCTTTAACATGGTCATGTCCCATCCTCATGCTGTGAATGAGATCGCTCTGAGCCTCAACAACAGAAACCCAAGGTCAGTAGGCAGTAAACACCTCTCTCTGTGTCTGCTTTAACAAGGAAGAAACCTTTAGAGCAATGGTTCCCAACCAGGGGTACTAGGACCTCTGGGGGTACTTGGCCTATCTACAGGGGGTACTTGAGAATACTCGTGAGACCATAGGCCCTGGTAAAATTCGGTTGGTGGTACAGAAACCGAAAAAGGTTGGGAACCACTGCTTTAGAGGGAACGAGACCTTGTATTTTCTTGCATTGTGATGATGCATTTTGGCTAGGACTCCCTTGTAACGGAGAAGGGTAACTAGATAGAACCTCTGAAATCCATCTAAAGACTCGGTCTCTCTCTCTCTCTCTCTCTCTCTCTCTCTCTCTCTCTCTCTCTCTCTCTCTCTCTCTCTCTCTCTCTCTCTCTCTCTCTCTCTCTCTCTCTCTCTCTCTCTCTCTCTCTCTCTCTCTCTCTCTCTCTCTCTCTCTCTCTCGCCCCCCTCCCTCTCTCTCCCCCTCTCTCTCCCCCTCTCTCTCTCTCTATCTATCTATCTATCTATCTATCTATCTATCTATCTATCTATCTATCTATCTATCTATCTCCCCCCTCTCCCCCTCTCTCTCTCTGTCTCTCTCTCTCTCTCTCTCTCACCCCCTCTCCTCCTCCCTCTCTGTCTCTCTCTATCTGTCTCTCTCTCTCTCTCTCTCTCTATCTCTCTCTCTATCTCTGTCTCTCTCTCTCACCCCCTCTCCCTCTCTCTCTCCAGGACTAAGGCTCTGGTATTGGAGCTGCTGGCTGCTGTGTGTTTGGTCAGAGGAGGTCATGAAATAATCCTGTCTGCTTTCGACAACTTTAAAACAGTAGGTTGTGTATCTGTGTGTATCTGTGTGTGTGTGTGTGTGTGTCTGTTTGTGTGTGTGTGTGTGTTTGTGTGTGTGTGTGTGTTTGTGTGTCTGTTTGTGTGTGTCTGATTGTGTGTGTGTGTGTATGTGTGTGTGTGTGTGTGTGTGTGTGTGTGTGTATCTGTTTGTGTGTGTTTGTGTGTGTGTGTTTGTGTGTGTCTGTTTGTGTGTGTGTGTGTGTTTGTGTTTGTGTGTGTCTATTTGTGTGTGTGTGTGTGTGTGTGTGTGTGTGTGTGTGTGTGTGTGTGTGTGTGTGTGTGTGTGTGTGTGTGTGTGTGTGTGTGTGTGTGTGTGTGTGTGTGTGTGTGTGTGTGTGTGTGTGTCTGGTGTTTTTCTGACTTTTCTAATCAATCTCCCCTCGTTATCTCAGGTGTGCTCAGAGACCCTGAGGTTTGAGAAGCTGATGGAACATTTTAAGAACGAGGATGACAACATTGACTTCATGGTATGACTCTCACACACTCACTGAGGCGTGGATGATGCCTGCTGATGCTTAGCCTTGGCTGTGGTGGCTGCAATGTCAGATATGTGTGTATCTTAGATGTGTGTGTGATGAGAGTGTTCAGAAGTGGGTGTGTTGTCCTCTGTTTACAGGTGGCCTGTATGCAGTTCATAAACATTGTGGTACATTCTGTTGAGGACATGAACTTCAGAGTGCATCTTCAGTATGACTTCACTAAACTCAATCTGGACGATTACCTAGAAGTGAGAATACACACACACACACACACACACACACACACACACACACACACACACACACACACACACACACACACACACACACACACACACACACACACACACACACACACACACACACACACACACACACACACACACACACACACTGAATGAACACATTCTCCTCTCCCCCTTCCAGAGGTTGAAGCACACAGAGAGTGATCGGCTGCAGGTGCAGATCCAGGCCTACCTGGACAACGTGTTTGACGTGGGGACGCTGCTGGAGGACGCAGAGACCAAGACCGCCGCGCTGGAGAGGGTAGAGGAGCTGGAGGAGAATATGACCCACGTAAGGACACACACACACAATCGGACCGACTCTGACACACACACACACAGTGGTGGCTGGTGGCACTTTAAATTGGAGGACAGGCTCATGGTAATGGCTGGAACGAACGAATGGAATGGTATCATGTGTTTGATAGCATATAATTCCATTAATTCTGTTCCTGACATTACCATGAGCCGTCCTGCCATCACCAGCCTCCTCTGACACGCACATATGTGCAGGCACACACACACACACACACACACACACACACACACACACACACACACACACACACACACACATACAGACTGCTGAGTAGACGTTTATGTTTCCTTGCAGATGACGGAGAGGCTCCTGGACACAGAGAACGAGGCCATGGCCAAGATAGTAGAGCTGGAGAAACAGCTGATGCAAACCAACAAGGAGCTGGACACCATACGGGTGAGGCAGATGCTAGGCTAGGCTATCGCTAGCAACACTCAGCCATTTGGTGCTAGGCTAGGCTATCGCTAGCAACACTCATCCATTTGGTGCTAGGCAACACTCAGCCATTTGGTGCT
>NC_092095.1:63430224-63710224 GCF_045679555.1 Salvelinus alpinus | reverse complement strand
TTACTCAACTGCTGCTGATACTTCTCCTTTCTCTCTCTTCCTTCTGTTTCCTCCTCCTCCTTCTCTCTCTCTCTTCCTTCTGTTTCCTCCTCCACCTTCTCTCTCTCTCTCTTCCTTCTGTTTCCTCCTCCACCTTCTCTCTCTCTCTTCCTTCTGTTTCCTCCTCCTCCTTCTCTCTCTCTCTTCCTTCTCTCTCTCTCTCTTCCTTTTGTTTCCTCCTCCTCCTCTCTCTCTCTTCCTTCCATTCTCTCCTCCTCCTCCTTCCGTTCCTTCCTCCTCCTCCTCTCTCTCTCTTCCTACTGTTTCCTCTTCCTCCTCTCTCTCTTCCTTCCATTCCCTCCTCCTCCTCTCTCTCTCTCCCTTCCGTTCCCTCCTCCTTCTCTCTCTCTTCCTTCCATTCCCTCCTCCTCCTCTCTCTCTCTCCCTTCCGTTCCCTCCTCCTCCTCTCTCTCTTCCTTCCGTTCCTTCCTCCTCCTTCCCTCTCTCTCTTCCTTCCGTTCCTTCCTCCTCCTTCCCTCTCTCTCTCCCTTCCATTCCCTCCTCCTCCTTCTCTCTCTCTCTCCCTTCCGTTCCCTCCTCCTTCTCTCTCTCTTCCTTCCGTTCCCCCCTCCTCTCTCTCTTCCTTCCGTTCCTTCCTCCTCCTTCCCTCTCTCTCTCCCTTCCATTCCCTCCTCCTCCTTCTCTCTCTCTCTCCCTTCCATTCCCTCCTCCTCCTCCTTCTCTCTCTTTCTTCCTTCCATTCCCTCCTCCTCCTTCTCTCTCTCTTTCCCTTCCATTCCCTCCTCCTCCTTCTCTCTCTCTCTCTTCCTTCCGTTCCCTCCTCCTTCTCTCTCTCTTCCCTCCGTTCCCCCCTCCTCTCTCTTTTCCTTCCGTTCCTTCCTCCTCCTTCCCTCTCTCTCTCCCTTCCATTCCCTCCTCCTCCTCTCTCTCTCTCCCTTCCGTTCCCTCCTCCTCCTCTCTCTCCTCCTTTCGTTCCTTCCTCCTCCTTCCATTCCTTCCTCCTCCTTCTCTCTCTTTCTTCCTTCCGTTCCTTCCTCCTCCTTCTCTCTCTCTCCCTTCCATTCCCTCCTCCTCCTTCTCTCTCTATTCCTTCCGTTCCCTCCTCCTCTCTCTCTTCCTTCCGTTCCCTCCTCCTCTCTCTCTTCCTTCCATTCCCTCCTCCTTCTCTCTCTCTCCCTTCCACTCCCTCCTCATCCTTCTCTCTCTCTTTCCCTTCCATTCCCTCCTCCTCCTTCTCTCTCTCTCTCTTCCTTCCGTTCCCTCCTCCTTCTCTCTCTCTTCCCTCCGTTCCCCCCTCCTCTCTCTTTTCCTTCCGTTCCTTCCTCCTCCTTCCCTCTCTCTCTCCCTTCCATTCCCTCCTCCTCCTTTTCTCTCTTTCTTCCTTCCGTTCCTTCCTCCTCCTCCTTCTCTCTCTTCCTTCCGTTCCCTCCTCCTCCTCCTTCCATTCCTTCCTCCTCCTTCTCTCTCTTTCTTCCTTCTGTTCCTTCCTCCTCCTTCTTTCTCTCTCTCCCTTCCATTCCCTCCTCCTCCTTCTCTCTCTCTTCCTTCCGTTCCCTCCTCCTGTCTCTCTTCCTTCCGTTCCCTCCTCCTCTCTCTCTTCCTTCCATTCCCTCCTCCTTCTCTCTCTCTCCCTTCCACTCCCTCCTCCTCCTTCTCTCTCTCTTCCTTCCATTCCCTCCTCCTCTCTCTCTCTTCCTTCCGTTCCCTCCTCCTTCTCTCTCTCTTCCCTCCGTTCCCCCCTCCTCTCTCTTTTCCTTCCGTTCCTTCCTCCTCCTTCCCTCTCTCTCTCCCTTCCATTCCCTCCTCCTCCTTTTCTCTCTTTCTTCCTTCCGTTCCTTCCTCCTCCTCCTTCTCTCTCTTCCTCCGTTCCCTCCTCCTCCTCCTTCCATTCCTTCCTCCTCCTTCTCTCTCTTTCTTCCTTCCGTTCCTTCCTCCTCCTTCTCTCTCTCTCTCCCTTCCATTCCCTCCTCCTCCTTCTCTCTCTCTTCCTTCCATTCCCTCCTCCTTCTCTCTCTCTCTTCCTTCCGTTCCCTCCTCCTTCTCTCTCTCTTCCTTCCGTTCCCTCCTCCTCTCTCTCTTCCTTCCGTTCCCTCCTTCTCTCTCTCTCTTCCTTCTGTACCCTCCTCCTTCTCTCTCTCTCCCTTCCACTCCCTCCTCCTCCTTCTCTCTCTCTTCCTTCCATTCCCTCCTCCTCCTCTCTCTCTTCCTTCCGTTCCCTCCTCCTCTCTCTCTTCCTTCCGTACCCTCCTCCTCCTCCTCTCTCTCTCCCTTCCCCTCCCTCCTCCTCCTTCTCTCTCTCCCCCTTCCCCTCCCTCCTTCTCCTTCTCTCTCTCTTTCTTCCATTCCCTCCTCCTTCTCTCTCTCTTCCTTCCGTTCCCTCCTCCTTCTCTCTCTCTTCCTTCCGTTCCCTCCTCCTTCTCTCTCTCTTCCTTCATTTCCCTCCTTCTCTCTCTCTCTTCCTTCTGTTCCCTCCTCCTCCTCCTCCTTCTCTCTCTCTCTCTTTCTTCCATTCCCTCCTCCTCCTCCTTCTCTGTCTCTTTCTAGCTGTGAAGATTAAGAAGCCTATCCAGACTAAGTTCCGTATGCCAGTGTTTAACTGGGTGGCCCTGAAACCAAGTCAGATCAACGGAACTGTCTTCAACGACATAGACGATGAAAGGATCCTCCAGGTACAAACACACACACACACACACACACACACACACACACACACACACACACACACACACACACACATTTGCCTCAGTACAATGTGTGCAACACACTCCACTCCACTCTTCTGGGAAGGCTTTCCAATAGAAGTTGGAACATTGCTGCTACAACAGCCTCCACTCTTCTGGGAAGGCTTTCCAATAGAAGTTGGAACATTGCTGCTACAACAGCCTCCACTCTTCTGGGAAGGCTTTCCAATAGAGGTTGGAACATTGCTGCTACAATAGCCTCCACTCTTCTGGGAAGGCTTTCCAATAGAAGTTGGAACATTGCTGCTACAACAGCCTCCACTCTTCTGGGAAGGCTTTCCAATAGAAGTTGGAACATTGCTGCTACAACAGCCTCCACTCTTCTGGGAAGGCTTTCCAATAGAGGTTGGAACATTGCTGTTACAACAGCCTCCACTCTTCTGGGAAGGCTTTCCAATAGAAGTTGGAACATTGCTGCTACAACAGCCTCCACTCTTCTGGGAAGGCTTTCCAATAGAGTTTGGAACATTGCTGCTACAACAGCCTCCACTCTTCTGGGAAGGCTTTCCAATAGAAGTTGGAACATTGCTGCTACAACAGCCTCCACTCTTCTGGGAAGGCTTTCCAATAGAAGTTGGAACATTGCTGCTACAACAGCCTCCACTCTTCTGGGAAGGCTTTCCAATAGAGGTTGGAACATTGCTGCTACAACAGCCTCCACTCTTCTGGGAAGGCTTTCCAATAGAAGTTGGAACATTGCTGCTACAACAGCCTCCACTCTTCTGGGAAGGCTTTCCAATAGAAGTTGGAACATTGCTGCTACAACAGCCTCCACTCTTCTGGGAAGGCTTTCCAATAGAAGTTGGAACATTGCTGCTACAACAGCCTCCACTCTTCTGGGAAGGCTTTCCAATAGAGGTTGGAACATTGCTGCTACAACAGCCTCCACTCTTCTGGGAAGGCTTTCCAATAGAAGTTGGAACATTGCTGCTACAACAGCCTCCACTCTTCTGGGAAGGCTTTCCAATAGAGTTTGGAACATTGCTGCTACAACAGCCTCCACTCTTCTGGGAAGGCTTTCCAATAGAAGTTGGAACATTGCTGCTACAACAGCCTCCACTCTTCTGGGAAGGCTTTCCAATAGAAGTTGGAACATTGCTGCTACAACAGCCTCCACTCGTCTGGGAAGGCTTTCCAATAGAGGTTGGAACATTGCTGCTACAACAGCCTCCACTCTTCTGGGAAGGCTTTCCAATAGAAGTTGGAACATTGCTGCTACAACAGCCTCCACTCTTCTGGGAAGGCTTTCCAATAGAAGTTGGAACATTGCTGCTACAACAGCCTCCACTCTTCTGGGAAGGCTTTCCAATAGAAGTTGGAACATTGCTGCTACAACAGCCTCCACTCTTCTGGGAAGGCTTTCCAATAGAGGTTGGAACATTGCTGCGGCGACTTGTTTCCATTCAGCCACGAGAGCATTAGTGAGGTCGGCACTATTTGTGCACGGGGGCATTGTCACGCTGAAACAGGAAAGGGCCGTCCCCTAACTGTTGCCACAAAGTTGGAAGCACATAATCGTCTAGAATGTAATTGTATGCTGTAGCGTTAAGATTTCCCTTCACTGGAACTAAGGGGCCTGAACCGTGAAAAACAGCCCCAGAACATTATTCCTCCTCCACCAAACTTTACAGTTGGCACTATGCATTGGGGTAGGTAGCGTTCTCCTGGCATCCACCAAACCCAGATTGCAAGATGGTGAAGCGTGATTCATCACTCCAGAGAACGCGTTTCCACTGATCTGTCACCACTTGCTGGTCCCATTCTGTGAGCTTGTGTGGCCTACCACTTCACGGCTGAGACGTTGTTGCTCCTAGACGTTTCCACTTCACAATAACATCACTTACAGACACTGGGGCAGCTCTAGCAGGGCAGAAATTTGACGAACTGAGTTGTTAGAGAGGTGGCATCCTATGACGGTGCCATGTTGAAAGTCAATGAGCTCTTCAGTAAGGCCATTCTGCTGCCAATGTTTGTCTATGGGGATTGCATGGCTGTGTGCTCGATTTTATACACCTGTCAGCAATGGGTGTGGATGTAGTAGTCAAATCCACAAATTTGAAGGTGTGTCCACATACTTTTGTATATACAGTGTATGTGTGTGTGTTCTCTGTCCTCTCCAGGAGCTGAATGTGGAGGAGTTTGAAGAGATGTTTAAGACCAAGGCCCAGGGGCCAGCGGTGGATGTGACTCTGAGCAGGCATAAGGCCCCTCAGAAGGGCCCCAATAGGGTGTCTCTGCTGGAGGCTAACAGAGCCAAGAACCTGGCCATCACCCTCCGCAAGGCTGGCCAGGGGCCCGAACTCATCTGTCGGGCCATCCAGACGTAAGTCACCTCTGACCTTTAACCACTAGACTATATATTACTACTCTGTCTCCCCCTCTTTCTCTCTCTCTCTCTCTCCATTTCTCTCTCTCTCTCCTACTCTTTCTTCCCCCTCCCTCCCTCCCTCCCTCCCTCCCTCCCTCCCTCCCTCCCTCCCTCCCTCCCTCCCTCCCTCCCTCCCTCCCTCCCTCCCTCCCTCCCTCCCTCCCTCCCTCCCTCCCTCTGTCTCTCTCTCCCCCCTCTCTGTCTCTCTCTCCCCCCTCTCTGTGTCTCTCTCTATATGGTGTAAGTGCTTGATGTACCTGAAGTGTATAATGTGTGTACTGGTATATAAACTGTGTGTGTTCTTGATAGGTTTGACATGCGTACTGTGCGTGTGGACTTTGTGGAGTGTCTGATGCGTTTCCTCCCCACTGAGGGCGAGGTGAAGATGCTACGGCAGTACGAGAGGGACAGAAAGCCTGTGGACGCACTGAGCGATGAGGACCGCTTCATGTTGCAGTTCAGCCGCATAGAGAGACTGGCCCAACGCATGTCCATCATCACCTTCATGGGCAACTTCCAGGACAACATACAGATGCTCACACCGGTAGACACACACACACACACACACACACACACACACACACACACACACACACACACACACACACACACACACACACACACACACACACACACACACACACACACACACACACACAGTGATATACTCTGTCTGAACACATATACTGTTACAGGTCCACTCATAATACACAAAACATAACATAATAACATTCTATAATAACGGGATTGTTGGTTTGGTTTCTGTCCAAAGCAACTCCACGCAATCATCGCTGCTTCTGTGTCTATCAAGTCCTCCCAGAAACTCAAGAAGATTCTAGAGGTGAGTGTGAGTCTCTCTCTCTCTCTCTCTCTCTCTCTCTCTCTCTCTCTCTCTCTCTCTCTCTCTCTCTCTCTCTCTCTCTCTCTGTCTCTCTCTCTCTCTCTCTTTTTGGTCTCTCTGTCTCTCAATTCAATTCAATTGACTTTATTGACATGGCAAGTTCATTATTACTTACATTGTCAAAGTATACACATCGAAAAATAAAAATATATATTTATATATATATAAAATATATATATATTTATATATAAATAAATGTTGGGACCAACAGCAATAATAATAGTAGTAGTGGACATGGGATTACCATTAACAACAACTACAACAACAATATTAATCAGAACAACAATACATTAAAGCAATGGCAGTAGACCAGTCTCAACATGACTGAGAAGACATGAAAGAAAAAACAAAACAAGATGGGAAATATTATCGACATTTCTTTGCACTTTTCACTGGCTGTCCCTCAGGTTGTGGCAGGAGGACACATATTTCTTCATCTTTTATAGTTTCAAATGCTTTGTATTGAATTATAGTTTTGGGAAAGAAATATTCTCTTAGGTTTGAGTATTTGTCACAATGTAATAGGAAATGCAGCTCTGTCTCTACCTCTCCCCTGGAGCAGAGTGAGCACAGCCTGTCCTCTCTGGGCAGCCAGGTTTGTCTGTGAGGACCAGTCTCTATAGCCAGACTGTGCTCACTGAGTCTGTACCTAGTCAGTGTTTTCCTCAGTTTTCTATCAGTCACAGTGGTCAGATAGTCTGCCACCATGTACTGTCTGTTTAGAGCCAAATAGCATTGAAGTTTACTTTGATTTTTTGTGGTGTCTTTCCAATAGGTGATATATTTTTCTTTTTGTTTTGTAATGATTTGTTTGGGCCAGATTTTCTGAGTGCTGTCCTGAGGCTCTATGGGGTAGGTTTGGGTTGGTGAACTGAGCCTCAGAACCAGCTGGCTGAGGAGACTCTTCTCTTGTTTCATCTCTTGACATTGTAGAGCTGTGTGATGGAATGTTTTGGGGTCACTTGTTGGTTGTAAAATTTGATGGCTCTTTTTTCTATTCGAATGAAGAGGGGGTATTGGCCCAATTCTGCTCTACATGCGTTATTTTGAGTTTTTCTTTGCACTTGCAATACAGTCTTGCAAAACTCTGCATGCAGTATTTCGATTGGATGTTTGTCCCATTTGGTAAATTCATTTTTAGAGAGTGGACCCCATACTTCACTGCCATATAGAGCAACTGGTTCTATAACTGATTGAAACATTTTGAGCCAGATTCTAATTGGAATTTTGATTTTGATGTTCCTTTTAATGGCACAGAATGCTCTTCTTGCTTTGTCTCTCAGCTCATTCACAGCCATGTGAAAGCTACCTGTGTTGCTGATATTTAGTCCTAGATATGTGTCGTTTTTGGTGTGTTCTAATAGAACTGTGTCCAAATATAATTTATATTTGTCATCCTGTTTTCCGGACCTTTTTTGGAATATCATTATATCTGTTTTTTTTAGGTTAGCGGTCAGAGCCCAGGTCTGACAGAACCTGTGAAGACAATCTAGGTGCTGCTGTAACCCCTCTTTAGTGGGAGACAGCAGCACCAGGTCATCTGCGTACAGCAGACACTAGATTTCAGTGTTGTGTAGGGTGATACCAGGTGCTGCCGATTCTTCAAATGTTTTTGCCAATTCATTAATGTAGATGTTAAATAGTGTTGGACTTATTGGGCAGCCCTGTTTCACTCCCCGTCCCTGAGAGAAGAAGTCTGTTTGCTTGTTGCCAATTTTAACCGCACATTTGTTTTTAGTGTACATTCATTTAATAAAATCATATGTTTTCCCTCCAATACCACTTTCTATTAGTTTATAAAAAAGACCTTTGTGCCAAATTGAATCAAATGCTTTCTTGAAATCTACATTACGAGTAGATTTTGCCTTTGTTTTGGTTTACTTGTTTATCAATTAGAGTGTGGAGGGTGTAAATGTGGTCTGTTGTACGATAATTTTTTAGAAATCCAATCTGGCTTCTGCTCAGGACGTTGTGTTCGTCAAGGAAATTATGTAGTCTGCTATTTATAATACTGCAGAGAATTTTCCCCAAATTGCTGTTAACGCAAATTCCTCTGTAATTATTTGGGTCAAATTTGTCTCCATTTTTATAGATTGGTGTGATCAATCTATAAAAAGATCAGTTCCAAATATCGGGGAAAATACCTGCAGTGAGGATAATGTTGAAGAGTTTGAGTATAGACAATTTGAATTTGTGGTCTGAATATTTGATCATTTCATTTAAAATACCATCAGCACCACAGGCCTTTTTGGGTTGTAGATTGCATAGTTTTTCCAATAATTCTTCTTCTGTAATTGGGGTATCCACAGGATTCTGATAGTCTTTGACTGCTGATTCAAGGATTTGTAATTTTTCTTGTATATCTTTTTGTTCTGGGCTCTTTGTTATATTGCTGTAGAGGTTTGCAAAGTGATTTCTCCACATATCCCCATTTTGGATAGCCAATTCCTCATGATGAGGTTTGTTTCATTTATTCCAATTCTCCCAGAAGTGGTTTGATTCTATGGATTTCTCAATTCCATCCAGCAGATTTCTAATGTGCTGTTCCTTTTTTGTTCTAAGAGTGTGTTTGTATTGCTTCAGTGTTTCCCCATATTGAAGGCGTATATTTTTGTTGTCTGGTTCTCTGTGTTTTTGATTAGATATTTCTCAATGACTTTCTTGCAATCATTATCAAACCATTTTTCATTATCTGTTGTTTTTGGTTTGCTCTTATGCTTCTTTAAATTAGCCAAGGAGGCTAATTTGTCAAATATAAAGTTTATGTTCCAAATGGCCAAATTTAAACCTTCATTGCTGAAGGAGAATGTTAAGGCTAAAAAGTTGTCCAGGAGAGATTGTATTTTTTGGCTACTAATTGCTTTTTGGTAGATGTCTGTACTGTTTGCACTCCATCTATAGGCCTGTTTAGTACCATGTAATTTATCGTGCCGTGATGCTTCATGGTTGGGTTCTGCTCTTCTCAGATACACTGTGATTTTATTGTGGTCTGAGAGAGGTGTTAGTGGGCTGACTGTGAAGGCTCTGAGAGACTCTGGGTTTAGGTCGGTGAGGAAGTAGTCTACAGTGCTGCTGCCAAGGGATGAGCTGTAGGTGTACCTACCAAAAGAGCCCCCTCTCAGCCTACCATTGACTATTTACAGACCCAGTGTTCGACAGAACTTCACGAGCTGTACTCTGTTTTTGTTTTTCACTTTGTCATAGTTGTTTCTGTGGGGGTATGTGGGGAGGGAAAGGTTGTTGCTTCCTGGTAGGTGTTTATCCCCATGGCTGTTAATAGTGTCTTGTTCTTCTGCTGTTCTAGCATTCAGGTCCCCACAGATCAGTACATTGCCTTGGGCCTGAAAGTGACTAATTTCCCCCTCTAGAATGGAGAAACTCTCTTCATTGAAGTAGGGTGACTGAGGGGGGAATGTATGTGGCACAGAGGAAGACGTTTTTATCTGTCAAGATAGCCTCCTTGTTGATTTTTAACCAGATAAAGAATTCTCCTGTTTTGATCAATTCGATTGAATTAATTAGTTCAGATTTATACCATATTAGCATTCCCCCTGAGTCTCTGCCCTGTTTGATTCCTTTTAATTTAGTGGATGGTAGGATTATCTCCCTATAACCTAGTGGACAGCCAGTGGAAACATCACCTCTGCACCATGTTTCCTGTAGTACTACAATATCAACATCATCAATTTCTTTCAGGAAGTCTGGGTTTCTGCTCATTGTAAATTCCAACATGCAACGTAAAAAGATTTCATAACTTTTTTTTCTTTACCTTCAAAATGAGACAAACACTCACAATCCAACAAGAACTATTAAAATAGGATTTTTCAATTAAAATAAACTCTTATTATGCAAATTTGATTTGTTTATCATTTAAGATAGAATTTGTGTCATACCACTTGGGTGGATGTAGTGTGAGGATGGTGTAGTTCTTGTGCTCATCTTACCATGATTCTCGGCCTATCACATGTGAGCATAGTAGACTCAGCATTTGTTTAATGTCACTCATTTGGTTGGTGGGGCTGGGCCAGTTGCTCCTCTCACAGCCTGTGCGTAGCTCTGCCTGCTGGGCTGTGGCTCCTCCAAGTGTGGGTCTGCGGTGGGGGGCAGGGGGGTGGGAGGCCTCGTCTGGGTGGCTCTGAAGCTGGGCTGGGGTGGTCTGTGCTGCGCTGGCTGTGGTGGGCATTGAGGTTGGTGGTGCTGTGGTCGTGGCTGGGGGTTCCAGAGTGCTGTTTCAGTATCAGTGTTGTAACTGTATGTGTGTGTGTTCCTCAGATTATCCTGGCTCTGGGGAACTATATGAACAGCAGTAAGAGAGGAGCGGTGTACGGATTCAAGCTGCAGAGTTTAGACCTGGTAAAACACACACACTTTCTAATACTTAATAAACACTACCAAACACACTCTTTCTAATACACATTACCCAACACACTCTTTCTAATATCTAATACACACTACCAAACACACTCTTTCTAATACACATTACCCAACACACTCTTTCTAATATCTAATACACATTACCAAACACACTCTTTCTTATACCTAATACCCACCTTCTGATTCCTAACACACACTACCTAATATACATACCTTGTGATACGTAACACACACATAATAAGCTTGAATCACACTTTTGAATGTCAAATACACACCAGAAGGTAATGTGTGTGTTCCTCCCAGCTGCTGGAGACTAAGACTACCGACAGAAAGCAGACCCTGCTGCATTACATAGCCAACGTGGTGAGAGAGAAATACCCCGGAGTTGCTCTGTTCTACAATGAGCTGCACTATGTAGAGAAAGCTGCCGCAGGTGAGTGTGTGTCTGTTTGTCTTTGTGTGTGTCACAGTTATCTTTCTCTGAGGAACGTGGTGTGTGATATTAAGGAACTAACCTATTATATTTTGTGCTTGTGTGTCAGTGTCCATGGAGAACGTGATGTGTGATATTAGGGAACTAACCTATTATATTGTGTGTGTGTGTGTCAGTGTCCCTGGAGAACGTGGTGTGTGACGTGAAGGAGTGTCAGCGTGGTATGGAGCTGTCGTGGAGGGAGTACAGCATGCACGGCCACAACCCACTCCTCAAAGACTTCATCAGCAAACATGAGACTCGCCTGCAGAAACTACAGGAAGACGCACACATCGCACAGGCAAGAAAACACACACATTCATACACACACACAAGTACCTCAGATACATCAAAGTGTTATATGACCGTGTTGACCATGTCCTTCATGGTCCTGTGTTCTGATCCTGGTTGTGTTATGGTTCTCAGGATGCATTTGACGATGCGGTGAAGCACTTTGGAGACAGCTCTAAGACCATGCCTCCCTCTGTCTTCTTCCCTGTGTTTGTACGATTCATCAAAGCCTACAGGGTGAGCAGAATGTGTGTGTTTGTGTGCATGCGTGCGTGTGTAGCTACATTATACACAAAGACACTAGTCAAAGTTGAACTTAATGTGTGTGTGTGTGTGTGTAGCTGGCGGAGGAGGAGAATGAGCAGAGGAGGAGGCAAGAGCAGGCGCTGATGGAGAAGCTGGAGCAGGAGGAGCTGCAACAGGAGCAGGAGGCGCCTAAGGTACAGCCCCGTTACCATGGAGACAGGCCTGCCGGTCTGTCGCCATGGATATGACAGCATCACCTTGACTTCACAGATCCAGTGTCTGTTCTGTGAAATGGAAGGACTGATGTTTTCTCTTTCCCTCTTTTTATCGCTCTCCATCTTTCCTTCTCTACTCCTCACACATACATTGATTCACCAACACATATCTACTTTATTTCTACCTCTCTCTCACACACACACACACACACACACACACACACACACACACACACACACACACACACACACACACACACACACACACACACACACACACACACACACACACACACACACACACACACAGTCCCCGTCCAACCGTCCAAAGCAGCGGCAGCCGGAGTCCCTGATCACAGAGCTGAGGAGGCGACAGGGCGGTAAAGACAGCAGACATGTCTACGAGGGCAAAGACGGGGCTATAGAGGACATCATTACAGGTAGGCACACACACACGCACACACACACACACAAATACACACAGTAGTTTAGTGCTGTGTTTTGATTGGCTGTTTTTTGTCTGCAGTGCTGAAGACCGTCCCTTTCACTGCCAGGACGGCCAAACGCAGCTCTCGCTTCTTCTGTGATCCCACCCACACTGAATAACACTGCTAAACTCTCAGAGAGAGATATAGAGATGGTAGAGATAGAGAGAGAGATGAGGGAGAGATACTGTTGGAGAGATATACAGGGTAGAGGGGAGAGAGAGGGGTGAGGGAAGGCTAGGTGGGAGAGATAAAGGGGAATAACAATGCGATAGAGAGAGGAGAGAAGCGTGGGGAAAAAGAGAGGCAGTTAGAGAGAGGGGGGAGAGAGAGAGACGGACCCAGCCTCTGGAGTAGTGACTCTACCAGAGAGAAGCTGAACTCTGAACTTTGAACTCTATAGCAAGACAGACATCAAGATTACCTGTGACCTCACCTGTCTGGTCTGACATCACTGCCCCCCCCACCCCCCATCCCCTCTGTGTTACTTACACATGTTATGAAGCTTCTTCGCTGATTATTACTGTTTATAACCCTCCCATAACCCTGGACTGTAGCCCTGGAATCAACCTGCAACCCACCATGCACTTTGACTTTCTGTCCTCCAAACCCAAAGACTGTTGAAGGGTGTTGGGTGAGAGGGAGGAACTTGATACGCGATGACAGTGACTGGACATTTAGTAGCAACACAGTCTGGTCATTTAATAGCTACATAGCATTGCCAGTTTATCAGTTAATAGCAGACATGACAAGCAAAACAGAACAGCAAAAATAAACTGTTGTTTTTTGTCCAATTAGTATTAGTGATGTACAGTATGTGTCTCTAAAGCTGTGTGATGATGTCAGCAAATGACATGATCGCTGTCATAGGATATTGAGAAGGGAGGGGGAGAAGTTTGAAGAGTTTCTTCTTGTTGAACATTCCAACCAATTCTAATTGATAATGACATCACAAAGGGTTCTTAACCCACTCCTATCCAGCTGTAAGATGCCAGAATTGAACACTGAGAATAGTGTTCGAAAAGCTCCCTCCTACAAGGTTCCCTCTTCTCTGTCTGCTGCTGTGTGACAGTGAAACTTGTACAGCGCTCGCTACATTCACTACATTGACTGTGTTTACTATTTACTACCTTTAATACCTTTAACCTCCAACAGGGTTTTTTCAAAGCTCAGGCCCTCCAGTTCCTCAGTCCTGCTGGTTTTCCTTTCTCCCTGGCACTTGATTGATCGTTTAATGTTACTGATAATGATTGGCTGCAGAGTGCACACACACCTGGTTTCCCAGGTAGAAATCGGTCTCTGATTAAAAGAGAAGTATGAAAACCAGTAGACACTGTGGCCCTCAAGGACAGGAGTTGATACCCCATACTACCCTAAAATAAAGGTCCCTGTCTTATCCTTGCCTGACCATCCAAAAGTCCCAGTCTGTTTCTGCATTATAGCCAACTGACTCCTTTGTTGTGATCTTGTCAAGGTGAGGTAAAGGATGTAGTGTTCTTGAATGCAGAAAGTCTGTAACCTAGGCTACCACATCACCAATGATCTTCCCTGGCTCATGGGACCAACTTTTAGGGAGACTGGAGAGGGATCGCTCCATTTCATTAAAAAATCATTTAAAAAAATTAACTGCAAAAAACAACAACAGCACAATACTTTTCTACATGTATATATATTTTCTAGGGAATCCCGCTTGTTGCTTTTATCCCCCACTCCCACCCCTGCTGTTTGTCAGTGTTGATGTTCATTCTTAATCTGCACTCGTTGTGTAAATAAACTGTATCCAGTCAGACTGTGTGTCTCTGTGTGTTTACCACTGGAAGACCCTCACTAGTAACATTGAACATATATATATATCATAACATTTCTTTCCATAGTAAGATGTACATTAAGTACATTAATCCAACAACACAATATATTATTTGTATCACATATTCCCAGGAAACACTTTAAAAACGCTAATGGTAATAAAACAATCATTGGCGTTAAATTGTATCATCTCGTCTCCATGGTGACACCGAATTCAGCGTCGTCACCCCAACATTTAGGGAGGAGGGGGGGGGCTACATTTGAGTGACATTTGCTTCATGCAATCCATAAACTGGATATTACGACATCAGCTTACATCCGCCAATAACATACATTGGATACTTGGCAGCGATGTTTTCATTGGTCACGACGTTACTTTCCGTTTCAAACAAAACCCGCCGGTTCCTGTTTATTCTAGCGCCAGTAAAAAAAGAAAATAAGCTAATAATAACTGTAACAAAAGCTTCAACGTGACAACATCAACTAGTTTCGCTCTAGATAGTCAGAGAATGCTTCAGACATTTTGTGCACTCAAAGTTAGTGCAGTTTGCAGATAGTTGATTAGGGCTACTCTTGGAAAGAATTTGTTAGCCACCATCGTTTTTCTTCCTTCGATTTGGACAGCAGTTGACTAGCCAGCTATGCCAAAGCAAGGGCTTGCTAGACACAAGGTAAGACATCTCAGCTATTCACAATGTGCCTGCGAACTCGTATCTGTCTTGATAATGACTGTAGTAAGCATCATATGGTGGTGTCTAGCTTTTTCCTCAAGCCTCCCAGGGAAAGAACACCATTTTAGAGCGTATTCAGATTCAGCCCCTGTTTTTGACTGACAGGTGATATCCTCTGGAAGATTGACTGGAGGTGGGAGGGGCCAGGGCTCAAAGAAGAGGTAAGTCGTTTAGCCCCAGGGTCTTCAACGAAGTCTGGAGGACCGCACTGAAATATTTCCTCGCCGCCATAATTTTCTGAAATACAGTCCTCTGTCCATCGTTTTTGGAATTTTCAAGGCTCCTTGACTGTCTAGCTTTCATTTCGGTTATTATTAGCGAGCAGATTGGCATTTGTTGTCATGAATCTTGCCCTGGAGGCAGCTCTGTAGAGTGGCATAAAATTCTGATTTTAACCTAAACGTAACCACACTACTAACCCTAATGCCCACATAACCATTAAGACCAAAAAGCAAATTTTTGTTTCATGAATTTTTACAATGTAGCAGATTTGGACTTTGCAGCTGGCCCATCTAGCGGAAAATGCTCAGTTCTATCTCCAGGGAAAGAGTCATGACAATAAACATCAACCTGCTATTAGTGAACTGGACACAGTCAAGAAACTGTATGAATATAGGTCCATTATCATTTCTACAGTTTCCATTTGGTTTTTGTCAATTTAAAGTATGTTGAGTTTGTCCGTCCCCCAAGGTAAGAGAACACACAGGACTGATAAGTCACATCCCTGTTGCAGAGTGTCATTATATCCATTCACTGTCACTGTTCTGTAGGGGAGCAGGGCGTCCACTAGTAACTTCTACTGAGCCGGCTTATTCCCTCTACTCCACAGACTCAGAGGACCAGGTAATAACACATCCATAAACAGTCAGTAGCAACGTTAATAACAAGCCTATAACAAGTTAACAACAAGCCTATAACAAGTTAACAACAAGCCTATAACAAGTTAATAACAAGCCTATAACAAGTTAATAACAAGCCTATAACAAGCCTATTTGTGTCTTATATTAATAAGAGTTATAATCCCCTAACAGTGATTGTAAGTTGGTTTGCATCTATGCTCTCTCTAAGGTGACAACCATTCACAAGGGTCTGGATCAGTGTGCTGCGCTGCTCAATGTCATTCTCCAGGCAGAGACGACAGGTACCAGTCAACTATTTACTCTGTTTCCACAGAACATTTACATGTCTAGCTGAAGTTATTGACCAGTGTTTGTGTGATAGAGGCCAAGCCGATCTCCGTCAGGGGAGCAGGGAAGACTCGAGCCGCCAAATCCCGACCGCTGTGCACTCTGGGAAAGGAGAGGGTAGACACAGAGAGGAGGAAGCAGACAAAGAGACCTGTCACTCAGACTGCTAAAAAGCCAGGTGGGACCTGTGTGTGTCTCTGTGTGTGCGTATGTGTTGGTGTGAGTGCGTATGTGTTGGTGTGAGTGCGTGGTGTGCAACAATGGATAACTCTCTCTGCTCCAGCTCCCGTGCAGAAGACGATCCTGTCATCCCTGTCGTATCCTGGGATGAGGAACAA
Organism: Salvelinus alpinus; assembly: GCF_045679555.1. NCBI lineage: Eukaryota > Metazoa > Chordata > Actinopteri > Salmoniformes > Salmonidae > Salvelinus > Salvelinus alpinus. The sequence goes on along the minus strand of NC_092095.1, from coordinate 63,694,069 downwards.
TATTCCGAGTTTGGCCGGAACGTCAGAGCCGGCGTCAGATGCTCGGTTTAACTGTCGCCTGACCACATCCACCCCCACCCTGAGTCCCCAAAGACTCCCCTCTAACAACACACTCCCCCCAGGCCCCTCAGTCCCTCTAGCCCAGCCTGGAGGCTCCATCATTGGGGTGGCATCAGTCCACCTGGGGGGCTCTACCTCCACAGCTCCGTTAGCTTCTCCTGGAGCTGTAGCTACCTCTCTACCCACAGCCCCTCTCACAGGCCCAGTGCTCTCTCTCCTCGCAGCCCAGCCAGGAGGCTTCGTCTCTGGGGTTGGAGGTCCGGCTGTCCAGGGGAGCTCCAGGTCCTGTAGCCTGCACCTCGGTGCTCCTTCTGTGGAGAGGCGAGCCCTGTCTGCCCCCCTGCCCTCTGACAGCTCTGTGTCTGGAGAAAGTGGACATCCAATCTCTTCTTCCTGCTCTCCCTCTCATCAGGGACCACCAGTACTCTTCTCTGGAATTCACCCCCAGCCTCACCCCCTTGCCAACACTCAACCCCAGTCTGCCCCAGATGCTCCATCCCTGGGCAGGGGGGGCCAGCTGGTTTCTACCCAGGATGGAGGGACCTTAGCCAGGGAGGCTTGCGGCCACATGGAGGGTAACGCTGGAGAGGAGGAAGAGGAGTGTCCAGTGAGAGACACCAGCGCCCAGACCTGCTTTAACATACAAACACACACCCAGCTGGCATGCACACACCCACACACACACAAAGATCAATTGCCTGTACAGGCATACTTACAACACACACATCCAGGTGTGGCTTCCAACCACACACACTCCTACACACGCATGCCGCTGTCGCTGGGCTCTAAGGGCTGTAGTCCAGAGGGAACCGCTCGACAGGTGATGACTGTTCAGTACCTCCTTGGAGAGTTGAAGGCTCTGCTCGCTAGCCAAGGTAATCAATCAATCAACCAGCCTGTCAAAATAATCAGTCAAGTCATCAATCAGTCAAAATGACTATTTAATCAAATGTTAATCAAATTCAATCTCCGCCACTCTCTCTCACTCTTTCTCTCTTTCACTCTCTCTCCTTCAAACCATTTTCCCTCTCTCTTCCCTCTCTTCCCTCCCTCCTCCCTCCTCCCCCCTCCTCCTCTGTAGACAGTGTAGCAGAGCGTCTGGTATGTGAGCTGGAGCAGACAGTGTCTCTACTTCCTGTCATGGTGGGAAGCTCTAACATCCAGGCTGAGATTGCTCTGGCCCTGCAACCTCTACGCAGTGAGAACGCACTGCTACGCAGGTCAGCACCATCACCCAGGTGTGTGTGTGTGTGTGTGTGTGTGTGTGTGTGTGTGTGTGTGTGTGTGTGTGTGTGTGTGTGTGTGTGTGTGTGTGTGTGTGTGTGTGTGTGTGTGTGTGTGTGTGTGTGTGTGTGTGTGTGTGTGTGTGTGTGTGTGTGTGTGTGTGTGAGTTTCATACAGAAGATTGATCACTTTAACGTGTGTGTTCAGGCGTCTGAGGATAGTGAACCAACAGTTGCAGGAGAGAGAGCGAGCAGAGAGGGAGGCCAGAGATGTCCACTGTGACACTGACGGTAAGATAAACTGCCTGGCCCTCTTTCAACTGTCTATCAGTGAGAGGTTATTATTGTGTGTCTGTATCTCTGAGTATCTAACCTCCTCTGTCTTTTAGTGTCGGCTGTCTAACCTCCTCTGTCTCTTAGTGTCGGCTGTCTAACCTCCTCTGTCTCTTAGTGTCGGCTGTCTAACCTCCTCTGTCTCTTAGTGTCGGCTGTCTAACCTCCTCTGTCTCTTAGTGTCGGCTGTCTAACCTCTGTCTCTTAGTGTCGGCTGTCTAACCTCCTCTGTCTCTTAGTGTCGGCTGTCTAACCTCCTCTGTCTCTTAGTGTCGGCTGTCTAACCTCCTCTGTCTCTTAGTGTCGGCTGTCTAACCTCTGTCTCTTAGTGTCGGCTGTCTAACCTCCTCTGTCTCTCAGTGTCGGCTGTCTAACCTCCTCTGTCTCTTAGTGTCGGCTGTCTAACCTCCTCTGTCTCTCAGTGTCGGCTGTCTAACCTCCTCTGTCTCTTAGTGTCGGCTGTCTAACCTCCTCTGTCTCTTAGTGTCGGCTGTCTAACCTCCTCTGTCTCTTAGTGTCGGCTGTCTAACCTCCTCTGTCTCTTAGTGTCGGCTGTCTAACCTCCTCTGTCTCTTAGTGTCGGCTGTCTAACCTCCTCTGTCTCTTAGTGTCGGCTGTCTAACCTCCTCTGTCTCTTAGTGTCGGCTGTCTAACCTCCTCTGTCTCTTAGTGTCGGCTGTCTAACCTCCTCTGTCTCTTAGTGTCGGCTGTCTAACCTCCTCTGTCTCTTAGTGTCGGCTGTCTAACCTCCTCTGTCTCTTAGTGTCGGCTGTCTAACCTCCTCTGTCTCTTAGTGTCGGCTGTCTAACCTCCTCGGTCTCTCAGTGTCGGCTGTCTAACCTCCTCTGTCTCTTAGTGTCGGCTGTCTAACCTCCTCTGTCTCTTAGTGTCGGCTCTGCAGTCGGAGCTCAACGATGCTCACACAAGCCTGCAAGAGCTGCAGCACGGTAACACTGAGCTACGGCAAGCCCTGGTGGACACACAGAGCCAGCTGCAGCAGAGTGAGGCAGAGTGCAGTCGTATCAGTAAAGGTAATAGATGAGGGGGGAACGTACTCGGCTTCTTTTCTATTTTCTATCTAAAATACATGAAGATCAGGGCCTTAAACTGATACATATTACGCTGAGATTAAAGGATCTCTGAGGTGTCTGTGTGTATTATCTAATATGGATATCATCTCTTTATATAAGTGTGTCTCTGTGTGTCTCTGTGTGTCTCTGTGTGTCTCTGTGTGTCTCTGTGTGTAGACGTGCAGTCTGCTCTGGATGAGATGCAGGGCTGTAACCGCAGGCTGCAGGAGTGTCAGAAGGAGAATGCCGCACTGGCCCTCAACACCCAGAAGAGGGAGACAGAGATCCACACACTACAGGAGCACCTCAGGTGTGTGTGTGTGTACTTTCTAATAATTGATTGGAGTTTATATTTTTTACTGACAGTTTTTCTCTCTCGACCTGTCCTCTGTCGGTTTCTCACGCTCTGTCTTTTCCTCCCGCTCTTTCTTTTTACCCTTCTCTCTCTCTGTCTCTCTCAGAGCTCTACAGGTCCCTGTCGCTGAGTCTCCTGCTGTGACTGACATCCCTACGTCCCGCCTCCCTCTCACTAAACGAGCTCTGGACCAATACCAGAACCAGCAGGGTCCGTCAGACCACCCAGTCAGCCAATACCTGTGGTCGTTGGAGCAGAAGCGGTGTGGTTCTGTCTCCCTGCCCTGTAAAGGCCCTGAGTGCAACTACACACACCAGCAGGACTTCAGTGTGTGTACACCAGGTGGTCAGAGTGTGTGTGCGTCTGCGGATCAGGAAGTGAGTCTGTGTGTGGCTCTGGAAAGAAAAGCCACCCCACCTTTGGCCTTCGCCCCACTGAGAGAGACTGTGAGTTCACCACTTCCTGTTGAGGGGTCACCGCTTCCTGTTATGTCACAGAGAGGAGGGGGGTCACCGCTTCCTGTGATGATGTCACAGAGAGGAGGAGGACCACATGGTCTTCAGAGCCTTAGTGTTGCCCTCGAGAGTTTCCCTCAATTAAAAAGCCTATTTTCTAATCTCCACCAATCAAACGGACTCTGCTCTAATGGCGCTGGACACTCTGACCTGTCCCAGAGTCACCGTCGCCGTCTGGACATGGATATGGCATCACCGGGCAAGGGGCGGAACTCTTCGCTTGACTCCACCGGCCTCTCCTTATGTGAGGTCAGATCCTTGGCTTCTGATTGGAGTGCAGGGTCAAGCTCAACCTTTGACACGCGTGACGAACAGGAGTTCCGGAACGGGCTGGCCGCTCTGGACGCCAGCATTGCCAGCTTGCAGAGAACTATAAAGCAGGACCTCAAGCGATGAGACAGAGACGCACGCACACACACACACACACAGCGAGGTAGTCTGAATCTATTCCAATGTAATAAAATAACCAATGTATTTTTTTAGGTTTCTTTTTAATTGTACTTTATTTGAATAAAATGGCAAATTAAATATTTATTCTTTATTCGTTACTATTTCTTCTTTACTTTAAAGACGGGTTAAAACGAAGCACACGCTTCAATGGGGGAGAAGGCCATGTGTTGTGATTCTGGATGGCCAGATTGCTAGCAACAATGACAAGAAACTGCCATGTGGGGAACCGTAAGCGGCTCATTTCAGCTAGTTGTATTTGTTTTTATATCATGTCTTGTTTTGAGATGTTTTGACTGATGTCACGTCAATGCTAGTATGGCTAAAATCCCCTAGCTAGCTAACCAACAACTGTAATGGTGTATTTGAGAGACAAGTGCTCATTGTACAACTTCATTTATGTTTTCAATAAACATTGGAGACGAAATATAGTTGACATGTTATCAACAATCTATGCCAACCCTATCTCTTTTGCCCCATAGTGAGCACGTGTCAGTTTTTGATGCTAAACAACCAACCCATCATTTGAATTAAGGGAGAAGGAAATATGATGTATTGAAAACAATGTTCTCCCTCCTACAATGAGTCAGGGGTTAATAACACTGATACCTAAAGCCTAAAAAATAAGTGCTGCTCATTGATAACTGGCGTCCAATTTGTCTTCTTAATAATGACTATAAGATATTAGCCTTACTACTTGCAAAAAGAATGAAAGAAGTCCTGGATGCAATAATTGATGAACCACAGTGTGGCTTTATGAGGAACATACATATTTCTAACAATATCAAGTATTAGACATACTTGACTACTCATACCTAATAACCGAGGACAGCTTCATATTATTTTCAGATTTATATAAAGCATTTGACACAGTTGAGCATCAGTTCCTCTTCCGCTCCCTTGAGAAATGTGGCTTTGGGGATATTTTCTGTAAGGCTATTAAGACTATACGAATGGTAACAGCTCTATCAAACTGAAACATGGCACCTCACCTAGATTTGAGTTAAAGAGAGGAATTAGGCAAGGTTGTCCGATCTCACCGTATCTATTTTTATGAATCACCCAACTTCTTACAAATTCTTTAAATAATAGTCCTGTACAAGGTATTTCCATAGCTGGTAAAGAAATGATTATAAGCCAGCTGGCTGACGATACTACACTTTTTCTGAAAGACGCTAACCAAATTCCCATATCGATCAATGTGATACAATCCTTTTCCAAAGCGTCTGGTCTATACCTTAACATTAATAAATGTGAACTCATGGCTGTTAAAGATTGTGACACCTTCATATTATGGTATTCCAGTGAAAGAAGAACTTACATATTTAGGCATAACCATTACTAAGGATCAGATGTATGGAGGCTTACTAAATTTTAACCCTCTTGTTAAAAAACCCAGAAGAAGCTAAATCAATGGCTACAGAGGGACTTATCCTTAAAAGGAAGAGTCCTAATAACCAAGGCTGAAGGTATCTCTAGACTAACATATGCCGCTCTATCTTTATATCTTGACGGTAAAATAAGCAAGAAGATAGACCAGATGCTTTTCAACTTTCTGTGAGAAACCGTACCCATTACATTAGGAAAACTGTTGTAATGAAGACTTATGAGTATGGTGGCATGAATTTTCTGGACTTTACTACATTAATTAAAACTTCTTCGGGATCAGTGTCCCTTCCACGGGACGGTTAAGCTAATGTAGGCTAATGCGATTAGCATGAGGTTGTAAGTAACAAGAAAATTTCCCAGGACATAGACATATCTGATATTGGCAGAAAGCTTAAATTCTTCTTAATCTAACTGCACTGTCCAATTTACAGTAGCTATTACAGTGAAAGAATACCATGCTATTGTTTGAGGAGAGTGCACAATTTTGAACATAAAAAGTTAAACAAATTAGGCATATTTGGGCAGAAATGCAATGGTTCATTGGATCAGTCTTTTTTTTTATGCACATACGCTGCAATGTATATTGCACCTGGTCTGGAATAATACTTTATGGCCTTTCTCTTGCATTTCAAAGATAATGGTACAAAAAAAATACAAAAGAATGTTTGGTTTTTTCTTTGTATTATCTTTCACCAGATCTATTGTGTTATATTCTCCTACATCCCTTTCACATTTCCACAAACTTCAATGTGTTTCCTTTCAAATGGTACCAAGAAAACGCATATCCTTGCTTCAGGGCCTAAGTTACAGGCAGTTAGATTGGAGTATGTCATTTCAGGCAAAAATTTAACAAAAGGGGCGGATCCTTAAATAATACATTTAAGATCAATTGGATAAAACAATTCATAAGAAGTCCCACTTCTATGTGGAAATGTATTCCTCATCATGTCTTCTCTACTTTTGGTAGCCTTAACTTCATGTTGTTTTGCAATTATAATATTGACAAAGTTCCAGTGAAACTCTGCTTTTCATCTGCAGGTTTTCTTGTCATGGTCCTTAATTTATAAGCATAATTTTTCTCCACACAGATATTATATATGGAATAATCGGGATATATTGTATAAAAATGCTTCTTTGTTTTTAGAATATTGGTTCCGAAATAATATCCTATTGGTGAGCCAACTGGTAAATGCAGAGGGTCTTTTACTCAGTTATAAGGAATTCTTATCACCTAAAGAATTTGCAATTGTTTCAGATGCCGTTCCCTCAAGTGTTGCTTTATTATTCAGGAACGTGTCAGGACCTGACTAACCTTAAAAGGAAGCATCCTAAGATTATTTTTTCTTTTAGTCCATCCAACAACAATAGAGCTCTACAAGCCTTGTTTCAACAGGATGTTGTATCTGTACCTTATGTCATGCCTTATTGGAATGGTTTTATTGATAATGTCTGCTGGAAAAAAGTTTGGATGTTGCCACACACATACCTACTTGTTAACAAAATGAAGGACGTTTCTTTTAAAATTATTCATAAATACTATCCTGCCAACCACTATATGAAGAAGTAAAAACAAAAACTAATTGTACCTTTTGTAATGACCACCCAGAAACAGTGTTGCGTCTTTTTTGGCATTGTATTCATGTAAGGAATCTGTGGCAAGACATCAGTAGATTTATAGTTTATGAAGATTTTACACTATTATGGAGAGATGTGCTGCTTGGATTCTTTACTTACGATAGAAATAAGTTGAAACAATTTTATGTAATTAATTAAATTATTCTTTTGGCCAAATTTCATATTCCCAAATGTAAATTTACAAACAAAACACCACATTTTATTACCCAGCAAAAAGAAATTGAACTATATTTTAAGACTATTAAATACTCTACCAACAAAAAAGCTGTTAGAATTATCAATGTGTGTATGTCCCTTAAGGTTCTTGTGTAATGTGATATTGTACCCCCTAGCCCCGCCCCGCCCCTAGCCCAAATGTCCTTTGTATATTCTTTATAAATACTTGTGTTCGCCATGTATTTTTTGTATTGATTTGTTGTTAATAAAAAAAAAAAGATGTATTGTAAAGAATTAATGAGAATGGGGCCCTGCTAACTGTAGTCGCAGATTAGTGACGTGGGAGTGTTGCTGTAGAAACAAATGAAGCTTCCCCGTCAGTGCTTGTGGCAACAAGAGAGCACGAAAATAGATTTCAACTTGATCGTGTCTGGTTTCATTCGAAGAATAATGTAGCTCGTCAATTTTGTATATGGTTTTATACTTCAGATCTGGGAGCGAAAAATTACTGTAATAAACTCGCGATGAGTCTCGCTAGAAAGGACACAGACGCCGGGCTACGGGCACTGGTCGCGAGCACAAACATTAAGCCGGAGCAGAAGGTTCCTCAAGTTCTCTCAAAATTACAAGGTAAATTAGTTAGCTAACCTTTTTACATTGAAAAACGTGTTATTTTACTTTGCTTGCACTTGTGTGTTATTCCTGATACCCAACTAACAATCCTTCCTTATTTTCTGACATTGAAGATATTCTGAATAGGATATCTGTCCAAGATGATATAGAGTTGGGTGCGTTCAAAAACTCCTTGTTCAGCCATGGCATACTGCAATACTGCGCAGGAGACGCCCTCAAACTGAACTATGCCAAAGTCGAAGGAGGCTACGCAACTGCCACTCAGTTGGCAGAAATTCTCAGGTACGATTTTAGAATCTTGATCCACAGAACCACAACAAAAAGGAATAACAAAATCTGTGTTGACTGTTACTCTGCACTAAAACAAACAACCTTAGACACTACCAATGGACAATACCTACCCCAGATACTACTTCAAGGCCCTGATAGAACTGATGGGATGGAATAATAATTGATGCAAGCAGATCTATGAGGGTGGGGGTCATATATCTGTAGTAGTGATTTGACATTGATTTCTTTGTGTGCATATGCAAACTCCTTTAGCTCCTGCTGTGTGGGTGTGGACCTGGGCGGAGACACTGAGGCCTTCCATAGGCGGCTGCTCCCGTCCGTCACAGACAGCCTGCTGTCATTGGCCAGTCGGCTGATGAACAGAGCTTTGGCGGTAAGTGACGTAACGTTTTTTTGAAGTTTGGAATGTCCTCAACAAAAATATGTCTACTGACATCATATCTCTCTCTGTAGGGGAATGGGCAGCCTGAGATGTTTCGTTTCTTCAGGAAGGTGATGGACTCTGTGTGTTGGCTTCTGAAAGCCCATGGTCACCTGGCCACACAAGGTGAGATCTAACGTCCAATACCAAACAGACCCCTTACCTAACTAACGATGCACCCCCTCTTTTCTCTCTCTTAGTCCTGCAGTCAGACCACTATGAGAGGATGTTAATGAGTGAGGAAGAGAGAGTGGGAACTGTGTGTGTGTCACTGTGGCATCAGCTTCTGACAGCTAACAGGTAGCATATCACCACACACACGCACACGCACACACACACACATCAATTAAATTCATTACCCGCTCTTTCTCTGTAGTGAGTTACTAGCAGGTTTGGGAAAAGGCCCCTTGTCTGTGATTCTGGATGACGTTGTGTACCGAATGGCTCACACATCCAACCCTGTTGTGGGAGGGGCAGCAATTAGGACGCTCCTCCTGGTTGCCCGGCAACAAGAATCCGCCCTGCAGCTTATCATCCACAGGTTCAAAGGTCAGAGGGTGGGGTTTGCATATTTCCAGGTTACGATATATATATTTTTTCTTGGGTTAACTTTATATGCTTGCAAAAGCAATCTTGATGTTTTTTATGGTTTGTGTGTTGCAGGGTTGGAGGGCATGATTGGTCGAGAATGGAGGGGGCGGGGCTTCGATGAGGAAGTGGACCAACTGATAAAGCTGCTGCACAGAGAAGTCCCCAAACCAGCTGATCACACAGAGGTAAAATATAGTGTGTTTGTTGTTGTTCGTGTGTGTGCGTGCCTTACACTCTCTCTGTGTTATCAGACGTGGCCAGAGGAGTGTGTGAGAGCGGCGTGTGTCATCCAGGCAGCGTGGAGATCCTATCAGACCAGGAGGAGAGTGAAGAGTCTCCCCAGAGCTGTCAGATCACTGCAGAGGAGCTTCAGGTGTGTGTCCATTTTTTCATCGATCTATGATCGTGTTTTGTATCTCTGTTTTGTATTAATGTGTATATTTTTTGTAATTCCAGGGCTCATCTGTAAAAGAGACGTTGGTCTCAGCATGATTTCCTGTCAAAATAAAGGTTAAATAAGATCATAATAATTCCAGACAGTTGTGTGTGTGTGTGTGTGTGTGTGTGTGTGTGTGTGTGTGTGTGTGTGTGTAGGGAGCGGCGACGGAGGAGAGCGCAGCAGGCTCAGGCTGTGTGCTGGGAGGAGGAGCTGAGACTACAGCTGTGTGTCAGGAGACAGAGAGCCAGGAGAGAGTTCCATCAGAAACAACTACAGCTACTACAGTTACTGCCCCCAGGTACACACACACTACCTGTTACAGCAGAGTCAGGAGAGAGTTTCATCAGAAACAACTACAGCTACTACAGTTACTGCCCCCAGGTACACACACACTACCTGTTACAGCAGAGTCAGGAGAGAGTTCCATCAGAAACAACTACAGCTACTACAGTTACTGCCCCCAGGTACACACACACTACCTGTTACAGCAGAGACAGAGAGTCAGGAGAGAGTTCCATCAGAAACAACTACAGCTACTACAGTTACTGCCCCCAGGTACACACACACTACCTGTTACAGCAGAGACAGCGAGTCAGGAGAGAGTTCCATCAGAAACAACTACAGCTACTACAGCTACTGCCCCCAGGTACACACACACTACCTGTTACAGCAGAGACAGCGAGTCAGGAGAGAGTTCCATCAGAAACAACTACAGCTACTACAGCTACTGCCCCCAGGTACACACACACTACCTGTTACAGCAAAGACAGAGAGTCAGGAGAGAGTTCCATCAGAAACAACTACAGCTACTACAGTTACTGCCCCCAGGTACACACACACTACCTGTTACAGCAGAGACAGAGAGTCAGGAGAGAGTTCCATCAGAAACAACTACAGCTACTACAGTTACTGCCCCCAGGTACACACACACTACCTGTTACAGCAGAGACAGCGAGTCAGGAGAGAGTTCCATCAGAAACAACTACAGCTACTACAGTTACTGCCCCCAGGTACACACACACTACCTGTTACAGCAGAGACAGCGAGTCAGGAGAGAGTTCCATCAGAAACAACTACAGCTACTACAGTTACTGCCCCCAGGTACACACACACTACCTGTTACAGCAGAGACAGAGCGGAATGATGCCAGTTTGTTCGCTTAGTTAGGCCTGCCATCTACAGCCCTCGTGTGTGTGTGTATGTGTATGTGTGTGTGTGTGTGTGTGTGTGTGTGTGTGTGTGTGTGTGTGTGTGTGTGTGTGTGTGTGTGTGTGTGTGTGTGTGTGTGTGTGTGTGTGTGTGTGTGTGTGTGTGTGTGTAGGTCAGGTGCAGCAGTACCTCGGGGAGGTGGAGAGGCAGGCTGCGATACAGATCCAGAGGGTTTGGCGAGGCCACCGAGAGAGACGAAACTTCCAGCAACGGAGAAACACACACACACAGCACAGAGCTGCTGTTGTCCTGCAGAGAGCAGTATTAACACACACTCACATGCACTTCCAATAGACTACCTCTGTTGTAAGCAGAATCTGAACACAGCGATCAAACAAATGTAGCATGCAGCAGCATCTGAATTCATCTTGACAGTTTTTTTGTCCCTCCCCTGTTAGGTCCTTCGCTTTCTGAAGAGGCGGAGAGCTGAGAATGCCCCTCCTTCCCTCTCTCCTTGGATTGGTCCTCGGGGTTTGACTGACAGTCGGAGGGCGGAGCTGAAGAGAGAGGTGGAGGAACATATTGCCCTGCACCCGGTGATTCTGAATATTACTTCAAGTTGTGTGTTTGGTTTTACTGTCCTTGTAGGGACCAGATGTCCTCACAAGGATAGTAAAACAAGGAATATTTGGACAAGTGGGGACATTTCACTTGTCCCCACAAGGAAAAAGGCTGTTTTAGGGTTACAGTTACAATTAGGGTTAGGGGTATTTGGTCCCCACAAGGATAGTAAAACAAATGTGTGTGTGGTGTGTAACTATCTCTCTGTGTGTCTGTGTAACGGGTGTGTGTGTGTGTGTGTGTAACGGATCTCTCTGTGTCTGTGTAACGGGTCTCTCTCTGTGTGTTTGTGTAACGGGTCTCTCTGTGTGTTTGTGTAACGGGTCTCTCTCTGTGTAACGGGTCTCTCTCTGTGTGTCTGTGTAACGGGTCTCTCTCTGTGTGTCTGTGTAACGGGTGTGTGTGTAACGATCTCTGTGTGTCTGTGTAACGGATCTCTCTCTGTATGTGTAACGGATCTCTCTCTGTGTCTCTAACGATCTCTCTCTGTGTGTCTGTGTAACGGATCTCTATGTGTAACGATCTCTTTCTGTGTGTGTAGTCCTCTGTGGTGTCTCTAGAGGGCAGTAGGGAGCTCCATGCTCAGACCCAAGCCTTGCTGCTCCAGCATCTACAGGGGAGAGAGGCAGAGCTGAGAGAACACACTCACACACACGCCCTGCTGGCACAGATCAACACCGACCTGGAACTACTGCTGAGTAGGTATCACACGCGCGCACACCAATCTCTCTTTCTCGCTCTTCCTCTTTCTCTCCCTTCATCCATCTTTCTCTCTTAGATGCCCCCTCACTCAGTGTCGCCACAGTAACCGACTGTGTCGTGTTCAGGAGTCGCTCTGCCCCCGTAGCCGCCCGCGCCCGGCAATCCCACAATTCCTTGCTCCAGGCCGGTCGCCTGCCTTGGTGGAAGATGCTGGGAGATGGTGACATCACCTGTCCAGAATCAGACTCCGTCCACAAAGACCACCCGCTGGAGGCAGAGTTTAACTCTCTGTATTTAGGAGGAAGCTGACAACGTTGTTCCACAACAGTATTGTAACGCTATTATAACATTGTCATAGGGCTGTTGTAATAATGTCATTATGACGTCAAACCTGCTCTGGAATTCAACCAATCATGGGTTTCCGTCTGGACCGTGGTTAGTTGAATCAGGTGTGTTACTGCAGTGGTCTTTTCATCAGTCTCTGTGCGGCTGGTCCCTTAGACTGAAACTCTTCCTTAAGGAATTGTAAAGCAATTTTGTGTACAGAAGTCTGCATTAAAGTTTGTACTTTTCTACTATTATGCCATTGTGTCCTGACTGTAGAGACTTTCAGTCATTTTGATAAGTGGAGTTTTTATTTGTTGTCCAACAACTCACATGCCAGTGCTGAATTTGTGTTAACAATGTGCCCAGAGTGCCTAGTGCCTACCCAACGCCAGCAGTCATTATGTTTTTACACACATACCAGAAAGATTTGATTGGCCAATGTTTATTTTCAGCGTTTTACAATGAACAGCATTTATCAGACAGAAACATTATCATAAAGCTTACAGAATGAAGGCACAGACATAATACATATTTTTCTGTACCATAGTTTCACATAGTTATTTCTTCTGACTCCTGCATATTAACGCTGGCAGTTTGACATATCTTATTACCAGGGCCCAGAGTTAGTCAGTCGGGGCCTGGGGACAGAGTTAGTCAGTCGGGGCCTGGGGACAGAGTTAGTCAGTCGGGGCCTGGGGACAGAGTTAGTCAGTCGGGGCCTGGGGACAGAGTTAGTCAGTCGGGGCCTGGGGACAGAGTTAGTCAGTCGGGGCCTGGGGACAGAGTTAGTCAGTCGGGGCCTGGGGACAGAGTTAGTCAGTCGGGGCCTGGGGACAGAGTTAGTCAGTCGGGGCCTGGGGACAGAGTTAGTCAGTCGGGGCCTGGGGACAGAGTTAGTCAGTCGGGGCCTGGGGACAGAGTTAGTCAGTCGGGGCCTGGGGACAGAGTTAGTCTGTCGGGGCCTGGGGACAGAGTTAGTCAGTCGGGGCCTGGGGACAGAGTTAGTCAGTCGGGGCCTGGGGACAGAGTTAGTCAGTCGGGGCCTGGGGACAGAATTAGTCAGTCGGGGCCTGGGGACAGAGTTAGTCAGTCGGGGCCTGGGGACAGAGTTAGTCAGTCGGGGCCTGGGGACAGAGTTAGTCTGTCGGGGCCTGGGGACAGAGTTAGTCAGTCGGGGCCTGGGGACAGAGTTAGTCTGTCAGGGCTGAACCACAAACATAGAAGGATAAGTCATTTGAAAGCAGGCAGAGACATTTAGGGCTCGATTCAATCAGATCCACTTTATCCAACATCCACGTAGCCGTGGTTTCGGCGGTGCCAGAGGTAGGACTGCGTTAGGAGCTGTCAAATCCACAAGCGGCTCCTGGCATTATACCTGAAGCGGACATTGCCGTTGGCTGCACGGAGTGGCATGAACAGAAATCCCATGCAGCCTTGTTTGTAAGTCAGAACAGTGGAATATGAGATGTGATCTACACCTCCATTATGATGATAGAAACTATTTGGTTGAATGGTTTTCAATGTGAGAGTCATTATTTCTATACAGCCTTTCTCCTTCTGAACTTGTAACGCGAGTGGGACAGTGTGGCTTCGTGACAATGATCGAGCAGCTGCTCGCCGATGCAGTTCCACCTCCAGCAACGCCAAAACATCCGCTATGCAGGTGTCTGCTGTTGCCGGTTAACCCTTGATCTGATTCAATCTAGGCCTTCGTTTTTTGAGGTGCACACACACTAACACATTTGTATGTATCACATGCGCACACACGTTGGTCGCCTTCCCCTGCTCAGACGTTGCATTCATCAACCAGTGGTTCCGTGCCACGTCATCAACTGTGCTGTCGGGCATCAGATGAAATGTGGTTAGCTGATACTTAAAATACCTTTCCAGAAGATGTAACATCTGGCAACGCCTGGGCAGAGGAACGCCTATTATCTAACATGTGTTAATTAAAGGGCTTTCAGGGCCGGGTCCCAGGGCAGTACTGATCATGCCCATGTGGGCATCGACCAATCACATAGTTTGTTAGTAGGAATGGGTGGAGACAGGTGGCCAACCGGGCCCGCCCAGCCGGACGTGATTGGGTGGCTGTGGGTGGCCCTCGCTGTTGATTGGTCCGTGAAGCTGGGCACATGGAGAAGAGGCAGGACTCCCGTCTGTACGCCCGACCGTCCACAAACAAGGGTACTGACTGAGGACACACACCTTGCTTTATAAACAAAAACTCTGTAGATTCTAAAGAGCTATATCATGTCGTATTCTACTTATTCTATATCTATGTTTTCGTGTCGTACCTGCTGCTATTGGTGGACGGGGATGAGGAGGGTGTGGTCACGGGTAGGGCTGAGGAGGAGGGGCCGGGGGAGGAGACACTGGACCAGCCATCAGGACCCCCAGACAACACCTGTAGCCCCTCAGACAGAGAGACTGGAGGGAGAGTTGGAGATGAGGGTGACGAGGAGAGCGAGACAGAGGAGCGGAGAACGAGAGGGACAAGGGAAGCGGTCAGGCTGGTGTGATAGCTTAAATTTTCAACTAAAGTTAAAAAAGGATTTGGAAGAGAGAGATGGAGAGATGGCGGTGTGTCTCACCAGAAGTGTGCGTGCGGTGCGGCAGGTAGGAGGGGGGGTAGGGAGCTGGCCTGGGGGGGTAGTGCTTGTACCCATGAGGGGGGGCGAGAGGCAGACCCCCGCTATAGGGGAAGCTAGGACCCCCACCTGAACACAGCGAGTCTGGGTTAGACAGAAACCAGCCACCTATGGGAAGAGGAAACATACACGGTTGTAAAGTGTATTACTGTTATTTAGTAGATTCAAATCATTCAATTTGAATCAAATTAGTCCTAAAGGCCCACTCACAGTGTTGAATTCCCATATGGCTATCAAATGGGGACTCCAATGGACTGTTCGGGTGGTTCCTGCAAAGAGAATAATTCAATGATAACCTATATGAGTTCACTCTGTGAACTGGTGCGATTCAAAGAAGCAAGAGATACAGCGTTACAGTGCCTAGTGTGAGACCTGTGCTAACCATGCTAATTGTGTTAGCAAATATGTGTAAACAGCTAAGGTTGTGTGTGTGTGTGTGTGTGCGTGCATGCATGCAATAGAAGCTCCAGTTTCTCTCACACACTTCACACTGCCTCTTCAACAAGCCTCACATAGAGATGGTGAACTAGGCTTTAAACAGCTAATAACGACCCGCTAATCGCTTCCCGTTTCAGGAGCTAACGCTAGCCCTCAGTGATATCATAATGGGACAAGCTAATGCTAACATGCAGTAATATCATAGTGATATCCTGGTAGGAGACCCTAGCATTTACATTTAAGTCATTTAGCAGACGCTCTTATCCAGAGCGACTTACAAATTGGAAAGTTCATACATATTCATCCTGGTCCCCCCGTGGGGAATGAACCCACAACCCTGGCGTTGCAAGCGCCATGCTCTACCAACTGAGCCACACGGGTCCCCTAGCAGGTACAGATGAGGCCTTACCTCTCTTTGGCATCCAGGAAAGCCTTAGCGAACGGGTTGTATTTGATCTTCAGAGCGGTGATCTTCAGAGGCAAATAAACAATGTTACTGACTGTAACATACACACATTTTTAGGCGCTCTGGCTTAATCAAGAAGTTTAATTGTGAACTCTGGATGATGACGCTGATTCAATGACAGTTGATATTACGTACCAGTAGTGACTCAATCTTTCAAGTAGACAGTGTGTGTGTGTGTGTGTGTGTGTGTGTGTGTGTGTGTGTGTGTGTGTGTGTGTGTGTGTGTGTGTGTGTGTGTGTGTGTGTGTGTGTGTGTGTGTGTGTGTGTGTGAATGCGCGCGTGTGTGTGAATGCGCACGCGTGTGTGTGTGTGTGTGTGTGTGTGCATGTTTGTTTTTGTGTGTGTGTGTGTGTGTGTGTGTGTGTGTGTGTGTGTGTGTGTGTGTGTGTGTGTGTGTGTGTGTGTGTGTGTGTGTGTGTGTGTGTGTGTGTGTGTGTGTGTGTGTGTGTGAGACCAGTCACCTCTTCATTCTGGTAGGCAGTGACAGCGATGAACTGTGTGTCGCTGAAAGAGACGTTAGTGACCATTCGGTGGCTTCCGCCCACTCTCACAATGTGGAGCTGAGGTTCATACTTATGGAGAGAGTTCAACATGATCTGGAGGGAGAGAGGAGAGGAGAGGAGAGGAGAGGAGAGGAGAGGAGAGGAGAGGAGAGGAGAGGAGAGGAGAGGAGAGGAGAGGAGAGGAGAGGAGAGGAGAGGAGAGGAGAGGAGAGGAGAGGAATAGAGCGAGAAGGAGGCAATGAAAGAAGAGAATGGAGAGGAGAGAAAGAAAGAGAGTAGGTACAACTCATAAACCTGGGCAGGCCTACATTATGACAGTTTGAGGGAGAGGTGTGCAGGAACAAATAGACTACAGTCCTTACAATATTACTTCAGTACTGTCCGTTCTAGCATAAAATCTAGTCTCTCGTTTTCTCTCTCTCTCTCAATCCCTCACTCCACCAATTAACCAATTACTACCCTCAGAGAGAGGACAAAACAAACTGTTTTTTATTCTAATTGGGAGCTTAGCTTCACCTCTCACACCAGCCAGCTGCCCAGGGCTCTCTCTCCCTTTCTCTGTCTGTCTGTCTCTCTGTCTCTCTCTCTGTCTGTGTCTCTCTCTCTCTCTCTCTCGCTCTCTCTCTCTCTGTCTGTGTGTGTGTGTTGTTTTTGTTTGCGTGTGCATGTGTGTGTACTTGCTCTAGTTGGAGTGTGTGTGGGCTTTTTAAATATGCTGTTTTTGCCTCCATCTCTCTATAAAACATCTGAAGGACTGATGGAAAATCAATTTTGCATAGTAAAAAAAAAACAGGTAATTACCATAATGTACAACTAACCACTGCAATTATTTAATTATGCCTCGGCTCTTCTTTACCGGACCCAATGCCAACACACATTACCTGCCAGTCAGAGGTGTGTGTGTGTGTGTGTGTGTGTGTGTGTGTGTGTGTGTGTGTGTGTGTGTGTGTGTGTGTGTGTGTGTGTGTGTGTGTGTGTGTGTGTGTGTGTGTGTGTGTGTGTGTGTGTGTGTGCACGCGCGCATGTGTGTGCACGCGCGCATATGTGTGTATGCGTGTGTGTGTCCGTGTCTGTGTTTGTTTGTTTGGGTTATGGGTTCATGTAAATACCATGAAAAAAAATTGGACGATCACAGCGGTAAGTGTGTGCGTGTGCATGCACGTATGTGTGTGTGGCCCCTGGAGGGCCTCCTGGAGTGGGCAGCTCTCAGCAGGAAGTGCATTAAACCTCCGAGAGCCAATTAAGAGCTGTTTATCTGGTTCCCGTGGAGACAGGGGCCACGGGGTGAAGTGGGCAAGGAGAGGGGCCCTAAGCAGGGCACTAATTGTATAAGTGCACACTTGATGTTTTGCTTTTCAGGGTAACAAACAGAGATTAGAGGAAAGACAAGGATTATGAAAAGATCCATGACAGATGGGCCCCTTCACTGGGGATATAGAGCTGCGTTTACACAGGCAGCCACATTCTGAAATTTTTCCCAATTATTGGCAAAAGAGCTGATCTGATTGGACAAAAGACCAATTACAAAAAAAAGGATCAGAATTGGACTGCCTGTGTAAATGTAGCCTAGTTGGCCTTTAATTCACCCGCTGCATACAAGGAAGACCACCTGAGAAAGGAAAATTGGAGAGTGGTTAGCGGTCTACTGCTAGAGGAGGAAGGACAGGAACATTATATCTATTTATATATTTTATTTTAGTAGAACTTTAGAATTTGCCTGAAGAAATATGAAATAAATCAAATGCAACATCATGAAGTTAGTGAGGTATCTAGTGCAGCTGGGGATGTACTGGTGAGTTTTGGCTTTGCCCCAGGAACAAAGCTAGAGTCTATAGACTGACTGTGTGTGTGTGTATGCTCTACCTGTCCACCTCCGTTGAGCTTGTTGGTGAGTTTGACCTTACTGAAGGAGACAGGTGCCTTCATCCAGTGGGCTCCGAAGTTGGGTGAGTCGGGATGGATGTACACACAACCATTACCGGCAGGCTCCGGTTTACCGGCTGTAACCCACTCCCCGTTAACGTACTTCCAGCGGTGGCTGTCAGCTGGCTGGAAGTCCAGCAGGAAAGAGTACATGGCGTTGGGGTCCAGACCCGATACACTCACTTTCAGCACCGGAAACATCCGCCTGGAACACCACAGTAGGAACGCACAAATTAATACACGTACACACACACACACACACACACACACACACACACACACACACACACACACACACACACACACACACACACACACACACACACACACACACACACACACACACACACACACACACACACACACACAACTCTAAACTCACTCAGACTTTTTTGGACTTTTTTTCAGACTCTTTTTACTTTTATTAAATACATTTTTGTTTTCCCCAAATAAAAACGTTCTGAAGTGGCCAACGTGTAAATGGACAGACACCCACCAGGTGAGCTGACCTGCCACTACAACGCGCGCTGGACTGGTCAAGCCGCCGCCCCTCAGAGCATGAGAGGGTCAGCACAAAAGTGGCCACGCGCTAGAAAAATCTATTAAACCGTCCGATACACTACGAGCAATACTAAGTATAGAACGCAGATTTTTTTTTTAACTAACATGTTTTCTTAATTTAAGAATGTGGCGATAAATATAGCCAGTAACAACCAGCTTGTCGAGGTTTGCAGTCGGATTTTTGGAACAGAGTGTTCCAAACTAATGTTTTGTGGACGAATCAAATAGACTATAAACATATCAAATATTAATTAATGACATGAAAGACACGAGACTATACAATTAAACAGAATCAATTTGAATAACTCTGCAACTCTGCCATAAGCCATAAGCCTTAGGCTATATGGGATTATGATAAAGGAATATGTCACAGATATTTTCAAAACACACTTTTATGACTCTCCTTGTCTTAAAATATTTTCTGGCTTACAATATTTGGCTTGAACTTTCTCAAACTCAACTAACATAAGCTCAATATTTCTGGTTGTTAAAATGTATCACGCTACCCTTTTGTTAAAATGTAGGCTGTTACACTTTTCAGCTCTAATAAGTATAAGAAAAAATGTCTCTGCCTATTCCTAAATAACTAATATTATTCAATAGCACTTGGTCTTAAATTACAGATAGGCCTATGTAATTAATAGTTTTCGCTTGGATCTAATTCTTATGAAATCGTAATGATTATATAGGAATAGAAACCTGAAGTTGAAAAAAGGGCTGAAATAAAAGATTCGATCAATATGCGTTTTGGAAGAAGTGCGTAATTGAAAATGGAATTATCAATTGAAATCGAATGGTCTCTTAATTGGGTAATTGATTCAAAGCCCTCTAATATAACATAAGTGTTAGAAGTTTTAGAGTGATATGTGTGACAGAGAAATATAGGTTTTTGTATAGGTTTGAATTCTGCTGCATGTGTTCATAAAATGAATTTAGCAATGGGTGGATACATATTGTAACGACCCTGGGTTTATAAGCGCGGAAATCGACTCTGCCGCTCGAGCATGCTTTTGCGGCACAGTCGATAGCGCGCCGGACCTCGGGCTAGAAGGTCGAGGGTTCGAGACCTGCTCCCTGCGGTTTCATTACATTGGTGTCGGAAGTGATCGGACCTTGCATCCACGACAGTGCGTGTGCTTGGCCGGTGAGCGCGTTCCTGTAAGACGTAGAGTCGCAAGCTAGCGCGAGGACGCGCTCTTTGAAAGGAGGGAGTAGTGTAACGACCCTGGGTTTATAAGCGCGGAAATCGACTCTGCCGCTCGAGCATGCTTTTGCGGCACAGTCGATAGCGCGCCGGACCTCGGGCTAGAAGGTCGAGGGTTCGAGACCTGCTCCCTGCTGTTTCATTACAATATAATGGGTGATCAAATGACCAAACTTTTGAAACTTGCATTTGGTATTGTCTGTATGTTTGTCTGCGAATCTCCTCAATAAATGTCCTCTTGCGGTTGAGGATCAATAAAATATCTTTGACTATTCAAAAATGCTCGTCTATCTCACTATTTGGGGCTCCCTAGTGGCGCAGCGGTCTAAGGCACTGCATTTCAGTACTTCACTACAGAATCCAGGCTGTATCACAACCGGCCGTGATTGGGAGTCCCATAGGGCGGCGCACAATTGGCTCAGCGTCGTCCGGGTTTGGTGTAGGCCGTCATTGTAAATCATATTTTTTCTTAACTGACTAGTTAAAGGTAAAAAATTATAATTAGCTCGAGCTCACCTGCCGCTCTTGGTGACTATCATCTCATTGGTGACTTCCTTAAACTTCCGCCACAGTTCCGCTTCCTCGAGCGTCACCTTCAGCTGCTTCTCGGTGGGGTCCCCCTTCTCGCGCCCCGCTTGCAACTCGCTCTCCACCACGCTTAGCAGTCGCGAGATACAGCACTGGCTGGCAGGACCAGGGCAGGGGGTACCCCCAGCCCTGCCTTCAGCTAAACCCTCAACCTTCATTTGGGGACCTCAACGAGGTTAAAGGCTACCTCTCAAATAAGACTGATGTTTTCTCTAAAGAAAGTTTAAAATTAGGTAAAACAAATATCTTACTCACAAATATCTCACTCAGCAGGTGAAGGGGAAAAAACGTCGTTAGAATCGGTTAGATTGAAACAAAACAAATGAATTCCCATGTGGGTGTTTTAGCCATGAGGATTATAAACTGCAGTTGAAAATCAATGCGACACTGGTGCGGAGCACAAGACAGGTTCGGCCGGCCGGTCATGTGATCAACTCTCACTAATTTACCATTTATAGAGCGTCATTTGTCAGAGGGAGAGAGGAAGAGGGAGGGAGATAGAGTTTCTTTGATGAGCTAGCCTAGACCTTAAAGGGTCAATCTGAAGTTGCTACATCTAATTTTGGACCTAATTTTGAGCATAAAGTGTAAATGCCTCATAAACTTAGTTCAACTGTAAAACCTCAACATAACCCAAACATTAAGCTTGTAAACATTGTAAATGTAAACAAACACTGTAGCCTATAGCCTGAAAACATGCTTAAAACTACAACTTGTATATAATGGATCATCAGTCCTTGCATCGATAGCTTGGTCTATGCATTTGAGAGTGGTTACAATTCCCAGGCACATCCCTCAGATTTTTACCAAAGCAGAGGCAGGATGTGGCTTTGTTATTGTTTCAACTAGGCTAAGGACAGACCCTTTAAGTCTTCAGGCCATAATACCAGTCTCTCTTTCTCTCAACTTGCATTGAAATACCATACGCCTATTTTACCACTTTTGTCAGCATGATGACTTTTCAGGGGCACACTTTCAGCACCATGGACAGCGAAGAACCATGCCGGAGGAGGCCAGAAGACAAGTTGACAGGCTTTTCCGTTCGAAATGATCACACTTCCACAAAAAGACAAACGTCGCTGTCGTGGGCCTGTAGCCTTATTATATAAGTCATTATCGGTGACTATGGTTAATGGTCTAACTACCGGTGCTCTTGGCAAGGAGTGGAATCACATGCTTTTAGCGCACGGATTGAACAAGCCTTCCTCTCTTCCGAAACGACAGAAAAGCTTCTGAAGAAAATTAAATATAGCCTAGGTCATTTGATACGGCTATTTTTTCGGATAATAATTCAAGTTCCTGCTCTTAAGCATACAAGAGGAAACTATGTTGTTATAGTATGAACGACTGAAAACGTAAAATGCTTCCTAGAACATTTCCCTCTACTCTTGGTCTGACGACCTACTGGGCTCAGAGACCAGTCCAATTGGACTACACTAATGTAGCCTACTGTGTGTTGTCTAAAAACATCTAGAGTTTGGGACTATACGGTTGTATCTGCATTTTTTTCCAACATGTAGTTATTGACATTGCCTTGTTCGGCTCAATGGTCTCTACCTATTCAGTAGTCTAAATACCACAATGACATGTTAAGTTCAAAATAATACTATATATTTCTGACACCATTCAAACCAATGAGGGTTCGGAACTTTAAAGACAATTATCTCAGAATCATCTTTTTCCAGGTAGAACCAAGCTCGAACTGGTGTTGATTCAACTAGTTTGTGCACAGTGGAAGCTCCGTACCCCACCCGAGGAGGGAAGAACAAGAGCACACGGAACGGTCAGTGTCCAGAAGGGCTCCTATAGCGACACCCGATCCCCGCGAGCTGGCGGTGTGACCGAACGGCCTTGTGAGCTCGCAGCTGCAGCGGTGTGTGTGTTCGGAGAGATATTTTTTTTAATCAGCGGCGGGCGGCGAGCGGAGATTAGGGGCTTTACTGATTTAAAACGCATAAAGGAGCGTCATTAACTGAGCGCGAGGCAAATATCAGAAGGTGGGAAGCAAAGCACAGGTAAACGCACCAAATCATAATCCCACGATACACACCTCAGACCTTTTGTACAAGGAATGCGTTTGTGTGTGTGGCAGTGACCCCGGTGAGACTCCATCAGAAAATACAAAGCCAAGGAAGGCAAAACAGGTGGTACAACGCTCTCACACATTAAAACACTCCACAATATAGTTTGAAAATGTTTATTTCTGTTGTAAGATGGTGTCACACAAACAGGACAAGAACACATTAAACATGATTCATAGTCATACATTATTAGCCTACATCGCTAAATTATCGTTACACTTTAAAACATTAGTGTTGAATTTCCAGACGGTACAAAAAACAATCGTGATTTAAAAAGTATTTCTTCCAAACCTGTAACTACCTGCGCTCATATTAGACAAGCAGACTAACTAACCATGGTCCTAAAACTATGTATCCTGAATATAGAACATGTGTTATTCTATAAAACAAGTGTTTAATAGCATCATACATGTTTTTATGCAGATCAAACAACAATCTAAAAGGGAGGGTTTTATGAAACAGAGGCCATTCAGAGGAGTTACACTAGTACAGTATACATATTTTAAAAAGCAGTGATTCCCTGGTTTAAATCATGTGAAGTAAGGCATTTATTTTTTGCAAGTTAACATAAGTCACACTGCCCCAGTGAGAGGGTTTAATGGTCGTGACTAGGGCATGCTGAAGCCAGCATTTATATTTTAATTCAGCCCAGAAAACGGCGATAGTACTAACCATGAAAGAGTTAAAACAGTTCAAGAGAAGTGTTTACAGGAAACATTATTGAAAAAAAAAAAACAATTCCCCCAGAAATTATTTATAAAACTGAAATGTAAGCCAAAATACTTGTGGAAAAAATCTAACCAAAATGGTCTATAGTACTACTAACTAACCATGACAGTTAAAACAGCAGTTAGACATGTTTACAGGAAACGGAGTTGAAATAAAAAGAACTAAAACAAAACAGACGTTTTATATAAAAGGTGAAAGATTCATGAGCACTTGAAGCAGTTCTTCCCTTCTTTTTTTCAGCATGTACAGTTGAAGTGGGAAGTTTACACATACCTTAGCCAAATACATTTAAACTCAGTTTTCCACAATTCCTGACATTTAATCCTAGTAAAAAATCCCTGTCTTAGGTCAGTTAGTATCACCATTTTATTTTAAGAATGTGAAATGTCAGAATAATAGTAGAGAGAATGATTTATTTCGGCTTTTATTTCTTTCATCACATTCCCAGTGGGTCATAAGTTTACCAATACTCAATTAGTATTTGGTAGCATTGCCTTTAAATTGTTTAACTTGGGTCAAACGTTTTGGGTAGCCTTCCACAAGCTTCCCACAATAAGTTGGGTGAATGTTGGCCCATTCCTCCTGACAGAGCTGGTGTAACTGAGTCAGGTTTGTAGGCCTCCTTGCTCACACATGCGTTTTCAGTTCTGCCCACAAATTTTCTATGGGATTAAGGTCAGGGCTTTGTGATGGCCACTCCAATACCATGACTTGTTGTCCCTTGAGCCATTTTGCCACAACTTTGGAAGTATGCTTGAGGTCATTGTCCATTTGCGACCAAGCTTTAACTTCCTGACTGATGTCTTGAGATGTTGCTTCAATATATCCACATAATTTTCCTACCTCATGATGCCATCTATTTTGTGAAGTGCACCAGTCCCTCCTGCATCAAAGCACCCCCACAACATGATGCTGCAACCCCCGTGATTCACGTTTGGGATGGTGTTCTTCGGCTTGCAAGCCTCCCCCTTTTTCCTTCAAACATAACGATGGTCATTGTGGCCAAACAGTTCTATTTTTGTTTCATCAGACCAGAGGACATTTGTCCAAAAAGTACAGTCTTTGTCCACATGTGCAGATGCAAACCGTAGTCTGGCTTTTTTATGGTGTTTTTGGACCAGTGGCTTCTTCCTTGCTGAGCGACCTTTCAGGTTATGTTGATATAGGACTCGTTTTACTGTGGATATAGATACTTTTGTACCCGTTTCCTCCAGCATCTTCACAAGGTCCTTTGCTGTTGTTCTGGGATTGATTTGCACTTTTCGCACCAAAGTACATTCATCTCTAGGAGACAGAACGCATCTCCTTCCTGAGCGGTATGATGGCTGCGTGGTCCCATGGTGTTTATACTTGCGTACTATTGTTTGTACAGATGAACGTGGTACCTTCAAGCATTTGGAAATTGCTCCCAAGGATGAACCAGACTTTTGGAGGTCTACAATTTATTTTCTGAGGTCTTGGCTGATTTCTTTTGATTTTACCATGATGTCAAGCAAAGAGGCACTGAGTTTGAAGGTATGCCTTGAAATACATCCACAGGTACACCTCCAATTGACTTAAATGATGTCAATTAGCCTATCAGAAGCTTCTAAAGCCATGACATCATTTTCTGGAATTTTCCAAGCTGTTTAAAGGTACAGTCAACTTAGTGTATGTAAATGTCTGACCCACTGGAATTGTGATACAGTGAATTATAAGTGAAATAATCTGTCTGTAAACAATTGTTGGAAAAATTACTTGTGTCATGCACAAAGTAGATGTCCTAACTGACTTGCCAAAACTATAGTTTGTTAACAAGACATTTGTGGAGAGGTTGAAAAACAAGTTTTAATGACTCCAACCTAAGTGTATGTAAACTTCCGACTTCAACTGTATATCTATCCAGCTAGAAGAACGTTTAACAGCAGGCCCTTATATTCAGACTCCTGGTAAGTGCACTTGGGATTAGGTGCAAAAAGTCATCTGACTGTACAGATTTCCAGACCTGAGCCGGTGAAATTATCAGTAGTGAGCTGTACATTGTGAACACATGTAAATAAACACCTACAGTACAAATAACTAGTGAAGACACACCATGTTGGCACCTAAATATAGATCTGAATAGTTTTGGTCTGGTTTGATTTACAGTTAGAGAAATGACAGAGGTGGTGCATTGACCCTCCCCCCACAGTAAATTAAGAGGAGCTGGACTCACCATGTAGAAAAACACACAAAATGCACATATACACCGACCTTAAAGGGACACAGACACCACACACAGATAAGATAAGGCATCCCTCACAAACAGATTCCTCTACACAACATCCTACCTCAGGTACACTTCTGCTCCGGAAAGCATTCGCTGACGAGTGTTTACTCAGTGGGCACCAGTCCAGCACACCTGTCTGGCGTCTGTGTGTTTGCCAGAGAGTTGAGGGCTTTAGCCAACCCCCAAACACACACACATCATAACCCCTCAGAGGGAGAGAAAGGGAGGTTTGCAGCCTCACTTCAGACAGACAGAGAAGGCCTTTATCACGGCATCCCTGTGAACAAACAAACAATAATAATTAGTAAAAGAATAAACACTCCAAAGTCAAGTTTCAAAAACTTCAAAGACTTTGCTTTAGGACTGAACTATCACTGAATGGGAAGGGATGATGTAATACTGTGAATAGGGCTTAAGGCTACGGACAGGGGTGGACCGGCAGTAAAGGCTACGGACAGGGGTGGACCGGCAGTAAAGGCTACGGACAGAGGTGGACCGGCAGTAAAGGCTACGGACAGAGGTGGACCGGCAGTAAAGGCTACGGACAGAGGTGGACCGGCAGTAAAGGCTACGGACAGAGGTGGACCGGCAGTAAAGGCTACGGACAGAGGTGGACCGGCAGTAAAGGCTACGGACAGAGGTGGACCGGCAGTAAAGGCTACGGACAGAGGTGGACCGGCAGTAAAGGCTACGGACAGAGGTGGACCGGCAGTAAAGGCTACGGACAGAGGTGGACCGGCAGTAAAGGCTACGGACAGAGGTGGACCGGCAGTAAAGGCTACGGACAGAGGTGGACCGGCAGTAAAGGCTACGGACAGAGGTGGACCGGCAGTAAAGGCTACGGACAGAGGTGGACCGGCAGTAAAGGCTACGGACAGAGGTGGACCGGCAGTAAAGGCTACGGACAGAGGTGGGACCGGCAGTAAAAGCTACGGACAGAGGTGGACCGGCAGTAAAGGCTACGGACAGAGGTGGACCGGCAGTAAAGGCTACGGACAGAGGTGGAACGGCAGTTAAGGCTACGGACAGAGGTGGACCGGCAGCTACTGTAAACCAACACTCACCTTGCGAATGGAATGTAGGACAGGCCATACCTGAAACACAGAAGTATAGTATAAGTCAGCGTCATACATCACACACAGCAAAGGGCTGTATAAGGTCTTTATCTGAAGTGTGTCAGTGGCAGAGAGTCTGTGAAAACAGAGTTTATGCATGAGTGTTTGTTGTGTCACAGTGTAAGTTATTTTAATGGTGTTTATGTATGTCTGTAAACTAATTGCACATCTGTGTGTATCCCTGTGTGTGTATGTATGTGGGCAAGAGAGAGCGAGAGAGAGAGAGTGTGTGTGTATGCATCTCCTGTCTTTGTGAAGGAGGTGCTTGAGAGAACAAAGCTAGCTGCATTAGTCGTGTGTGATTAGCCAGGCTAAAAGCTATGGCCATAATTACTCTGTTTTCAGTTACAAATAAGGACCTGGCATTGAGCTGCCTGCCAAAAAGCCCTCAGCACAGAACAACTCTGGGCGTGTGTGTGTGTCACTCAGACTGCAGACTGTAGGGATGTAATACCACACAAACACACACTAAAGGAAGGAGAT
The DNA here is from genome assembly GCF_045679555.1 of Salvelinus alpinus. Classification (NCBI taxonomy): domain Eukaryota; kingdom Metazoa; phylum Chordata; class Actinopteri; order Salmoniformes; family Salmonidae; genus Salvelinus; species Salvelinus alpinus. The sequence continues at coordinate 63,666,724 of NC_092095.1, read as the reverse complement.
TACTCAAGCACGTGTGTGTGAGCCACTCACCAAGCGAAGGCCAGAAACTGTAGAATACAGAAGAGTAAGGCTAGACCATTATTCTTCCACTGTAGAGAGAAAGAGAAGCACTCAGATATACTTTGAGGTAGAACAATGTAAGACAAAGTTTAAATGAGTAACATACTAGCTAAAAAGGCCTGCAGGTATTTGATAACACAACAGGTGCAGGATATGTATCATGTGCGTGTTATACTCACCCAGAAAGCAGAACACATAGTTAGCACCAGACAGGTCTGTGAGGAGAGAGACAATCAGCATGTAATTAATGAACAGAAAAACTGTGTTTTGGGGGGGGGGTTTACTATCCTTGTGGGGACCAGAAGTCCTCACAAGCATAGTAAAACAAGGAACATTTTGACACGTGGGGACAGTTTGTTGGTCCCCACAAGACAAATATATATTTAAGGCTTAGGGGTTACAATTAGGGTTAGAATTAGGAGTTAGGGTTATGGAAAAGAGTATTTTGAAAGGGAATATGTGTTTTGGTCCCCACAAGGATAGTAAAATAAACATGGGTGTGTTGTGTGGTCTCACCAGCATGATAGCTGTGGCCAGTGCTCTCTCTTTGGCACACATCCTCTTCAGCTGATTAAGGGGTCCCATCAGGAACATTGTGCTGAGAATACACACATTATTTTACTAAACTTACTTTATTGTAGTAATGTTCAAATGCACTACAAATGTGATTGCTGTATCATGTGCACTTTAGGTGTTAAACTGGACAAGGACAATGTCAGCTTTGATCTGGGGAGGGTCCCAGGGATACCTTAAAATCTAAAAATAGGCCTAACCGTTTTGTAAATGCCCACCCAAGCCACACATACACCCACTAACACTCAACAACTCTACTCACCTGCACAGAGAGGCAACATTGCCGAGTGTGTACAGCACGGCAAACAGAATCAGACCAACCCTTGGAATCCACAGCAAGCATGTCCCCTGCCAACAGTTGAGAGGATGAACAATTTAGCGTCAGCCCCTATTCTACTGTAGACATTATCAATTGGTTCCAAATGACTCCTATTCTACTGTATACACTATCAACTTGCCCTTAGTGTCTAGACCTCTAAGCACAGATTTTAATTTCTCCGAGATCAACCCCCCCATACTTTCTGGAATAAATACATATATATGTGTACTGGCTTACTGAGAGAGGTTTGGGAAACACAACTGACAGTGGCACACATCATTGACAGTCAGAGCAATGCTGAAATGATGGGAGAGAGAGAGATGACGACTCACCAGAATGGAACACAAGACCCCGAGCACGAAACATGCGATAAAGCCCTTCATGCGCGTGCCCCAGCCCAGGGTGGAGGCTTGGTTCGCCGCCTGTTTCAACACCGCACCATTTATAAACAACATAGCTAGAAAACATGGACATCATTGACCTAGCCAGCCAAGTGTTTCTAGCTAACGTTACTGTACTCGTAACGTAGATAAAGCATGCTTTGCAAACGGCTTAGCGATAAAAACCAAACTTAACTAGATATTATTTAGGGTAAACAACATATTAGCTAACTAACGTTACATACATTAGCTAGCTACCTACTTGCAATATGTCGCCGTCATCATTGTTGCCATCTTGGCCACTCAAAACTTTCTTTAGTTTGTCCATTAAAGTTGACACGAATAGAATGTAGCTAGTAGTTCTAGAACTTTCCCGTGGCTTCGATTGGCTTAGTTTTTAAGAACGCCAAATATCGATTTGTCGAGCTATTTTTCCTGTTCGAAGTGCAACAGGTGGATTGCGATAACTTCCGCCACTGTGTAACCACGGAGACGAGGCGTGCCGGGGCTAACTGCAGTACCACAATAAGAAAAGGAGGCAGCAGAGCCTTATATTTGTGGTGGAAACCTTCACAGGAGTACACAGTAATAAAGACGATACAACTTAGTATGCATTTTACAATTAGAACAACCAAGTATTTTATTCAATGACTAGGGGAAAACAAAGACGTAGATGGGATACAATGTAAAAATGTAAATGCCCTTATTTGACTAAACAAAGAAAATCTTGAAATAAACATGTTGAATCGATTCTTATAAGTAAACCTTTGGAAAAACATCCATACATTTCACTCATACACTATCACACAAACAATATTAAAAGATACTGGATTATTGGGATTTGGGGGAATACAGAGGTCTCTCTCTCAGCACAGCACTCTAGATTCAGAGACTTAAGGGATAAGTTCTGTCCGTATCTAAGCAGTTCTGCGCGGTTCATTACAACGCTAGGCAGTTCTGAGTGTTTTTCTGCAGTTCTTCACTGGTTCTCGTCAGTTCTGGGTAGTTCTTTCCGGTTCGGTGTAGTTCTGTCTAGGCAGTTCTTTCCAGCTATATGCAGTTGTGAGAGGTTGGGTCCAGTTCTAGGCTGTTTTAGGCAGTTCTAGGTGGTTCTGTCCAGTTCTAGGCTGTTCTACGTGGTTCTCAGGGTACTTTGACCCGAGTGGAGCTCCAGTAGAGTGGTTCTGGCAAGAGCACCACCTGCACACAACACGCCTGCTTCCTCCACAGCCACTCCTATATACACTTCAGGGAGAGAGAAACAGTGGGTGTGTGTGTTTTCAAGCTGCTCTTACTTGGCTGTGGAAGATATGAGAGCAGTGCAGCTCCCTGATTCCACTCCCTCTGTGCAGGTCATCATGGCAGATGAGACAAACACGATCGGCGTCGCTCTGCAACACAAACACACAGATTTACTTTTAACAAAGTGTTAATTGAACGGAATGAGACTAAAGTAGTGTTCTCAGACTCCCACCTGGCCATCACACACACACACCGCAGCGTACCGGAGACATGACCTTCTGCCTGCGGAACCGCGTTTGCATTTTAATCTGGAATGGTGGATGGAATCATGGAGGATCGTCACTCCGTATTGGCTGGTATCGGGCAGCCAGGATGGTCAGTGGATGAGATGCATTGCCGGGAGTTTGGCCTGGCGGGTGACGTGGCCCTAGTAGTGGTGTGGAGACGAGACAACTACATCATCGCTGTGAGTTGAGCCTGACAGAGAAACAAACACAGAGACAGAGAGAGGAAAAGTGCACGAGAGAGGAAAGAAAAACAGAGAGAGATTAAGGGGGAGTTGAGTGACAGATAATTCAGTAAATGAATCTGAATTCCCAACACAAGGAACTCAAGTATACATACACCCCCCCCCGGTGTGTAAATGACGTATGCTCCTGCTCCAGCCTATTATAATCCCATTAGTCCCTGTCCCCTGGCTGTAGCTAAGGCACAACAAAGCAATGTAACAACTTTTATTTCTCTGGCTGACAGTCACTGCCTTTTTGTTTTGACTTCCATCAAATCTCTCTAGCTGCTGTTTCCAGAACATTTGTTGCTGTCTGATAGGGATATAAAAAGGGTCCGTCTCCAAGAGGCCAGTTAGACATTTCCTCTGCTTCTGTGCTAGGTGGTGTCTCCCTGTTGCAACTTGTAATAAACCGGAAAGATTTTTGATTGACTTTACCCTACGACTGCTCTCCTGTTTGTTCTCCTGGAAATTCCTATAACACTGCGTGTGAGAAAGAAGACACAGCTATCTACCTGTACTTTGGGGCTCAGGCTAGGAGCTAAAGAGCCCTGTGGTGGGTCGGTGTGTGGTAAGGGATCCTGGCGGATGGACTGACTGTTATCTTGAGTGTCAGCGGTCAAACCCAGCAGCCCTAGCTCTGACCCTCCCCCTCAAAACTCACTCCTACTGGTCTGTGTATACAACTCCCAAAGACAAAGCAGATTCCTCTACAACAGCATCTCACATGTACACAGACTCACTGGACGGGGTAGTGATTGCCGCCGGTCTGCCCGTGGTGGAGCTTGTCGTTCGAAGCTGTTCTTCCTCTCCTCTATCACTGCCTCTCTTTTCTCCACCTCTTTATCCTTGTCCTCCTGTTCTGCTGCTTTCTTGTAGCGGCCCATCCATGTGGCAAAGATGTTATCATCATCCTCCTCCTCCTCATCATCTCCCTCTTGTTGCTCCTCTGGCTGAAAGAGAATCCCATCTGGCTCCTCAGCATCAGAACCTTCTGGATAAATTAACACTATCCTCCAGTTCTGTTCCGATTCTATCCTCAGGTTCCATTAGAATTCTATCCTCCAGTTCTGTTCCAATTCTATCCTCAGGTTCCATTACGATTCTATAAAAGGTTCCATTACGATTCTATCCTCAAGTTCCATTATATCCTCATCCTTGGGTTCTGTTACAATTGTATCCTCAGGGTCCATGATACCTGCCATGGGGGGCAGGGGGGAGTGGAGGCTCACTCAGGATCCAGGGAGTACCGGAGGAGGGCTGAAGTAGAATAGAGGCTGGGTCAGAGGGTTGTGTTGAGGCAGGGCTGGGACAGAGGGCTGGGTTGAGGCGGGGCTGGGACAGAGGGCTGGGTTGAGGCGGGGCTGGGACAGAGGGTTGTGTTGTTGCAGGGCTGGGACAGAGGTCTGGGTTGAGGCGGAGCTGGGACAGAGGGCTGGGTTGAGGCACGTCTGGGACAGAGGTCTGGGTTGAGGCAGGGCTGGGACAGAGGGCTGGGTTGAGGCAGGGCTGGGACAGAGGGCTGGGTTGAGGCACGGCTGGAACAGAGGGCTGGGTTGAGGTAGAGAGGAGTATAGAAGATGGAGGCTATAGAAGAAGGATTTGCTGCTGCGCCTATGTCCGATCACATCGCTGCCTGTTTCCCTCTACCCAGATCAGTGGTGAGGTAGTTCTCTCTCTCTCTCATACTGTATCATCTGTTTGATGTGTGCGGCTAAGCTGGACACCACAATACACTGCTAGGCCACAGTCCCAACATCGTGTTAATAGCAGAGAATCCTCTGTAATCTGGTTAACGTGGGGCTGACAGGGGGAGGTGCAGAGAAAGGGGAGGAGCTTAGAGATATAGAAATGAATCCACAAAAACATAATGTTTTTTTCTCTAAGCTCCTATTCATTTGGGTAGAGAGAAGGAGAATGGGGAGACCAATGAAGAAAGGGTGAATAGAAAGGTGGCAGAGGTGGACGAATAGAGGAGTAACGGAGTGGGGGGGGACGAATAGAGGAGTAACGGAGTGGGGGGACGAATAGAGGAGTAACGGAGTGGGGGAATTAATAGAGGAGTAACGGAGTGGGGGAATTAAGAGGAGTAACGGAGTGGGGGGAATTAATAGAGGGGTAACGGAGTGATGGAATGAATAGAGGGGTAACGGAGTAATGGAGTGGGGAGGTGAATAGAGGAGTAACGGAGTGGGGCAATGAATAGAGGAGTAACGGAGTGGGGGGATGAATAGAGGTGTAACAGAGTAACGGAGTGGGGGATGAATAGAGGGGTAACCGAGTAACGGAGTGGGGGATGAATAGAGGGGTAATGGAGTAACAGAGTGGGGGGATGAATAGAGGAGTAACGGAGTGGGGGGATGAATAGAGGGGTAACCGAGTAACGGAGTGGGGGATGAATAGAGGGGTAACCGAGTAACGGAGCGGGGGATGAATAGAGGTGTAACAGAGTAAATGGAGTGGGGGATGAATGGAGAGGTAACAGTAACGGAGTGGGGGGATGAATAGAGGGGTAACAGAGTAACGGAGTGGGGGGATGAATAGAGGGGTAACAGAGTAACGGAGTGGGGGGATGAATAGAGGGGTAATAGATTAATGGAGTGGGCGATGATCACTTAAGTAGCTGCAATGAGCAGTAGACATCTTACAAACAGTGAGAAGTTGGGCTAAAATTAGCCTTGCCAATGAACTCTAATTAAACGAGAGAGAAATACATGCTATCACACACACACACAAACACAAAAAATAAAGCCAAAGCTGTCAGAATAACTTCATTGCAACCTGGTTTACCCACTGGCCTGTTTTTGTGTCTTGAGTCTGCCTGTTACTGTCTGTTAGTGTGTATGTCTCTGTTATAGTGTGTGTGTCTCTGTGCCGTCCACATGGAGGGTCAGAGGTGAAGTGCCCTCTCCAGTGTGGTGCCTCTTCTGGTGTTTCTTTCGGTCGCCATCTTGTGAGAAGCTTCTCCCACAGTCAGAGCAACTGTACGGTTTCTCTCCAGTGTGAATTCTCATGTGTGTGGTTAGTGTGTCCTGTTGAAAGAAACGTTTGTCGCAGCAGGAGCACTGGAGAGCTCTCTCTCCGTAATGGAACCTCCTCAGATGCCTCATCACTCCATCAGAGCGGGTAAAAGTCTTCCCACATACTGAGCAAGGATAGGCTTTCTTTTCAGAGAGTGGTAGTTCGTGTTTGCGCTTGTGTCTCCTGTAAGTTGCATCGTGTCTGAAACTCTCCCCACACTCGTTGCAGAGGTAGGGTTTCTCTCCAGTGTGTATTCGCTGGTGATGTTTCAAACTATGTGCCTGTGTAAAACCCTCCCCACAGTGGGTGCATATGTATGGCATTTGTCCACTGTGTACTCTCTGGTGTCTTTCAAATTTTCCTTTGTGTAAGAACCGCTTACCGCAGTCAGAGCAGTAGAGGGCCAGCTCTTCAGTATGTACTGGCAAGTGTGTTGTTAGTTCTTCCAGGTCAGAAAAGCTCTCGTCACACCTTGGACAGCCGTGAGGTTTCTTTTCCTTGTGTGTAAGGTGATTTTTTTCCAGATGTTTTTCAAGCTGCTCCAAATGGACAAAGCCTTTCACACAATCAGTACAGGGGTGTTTAAGTTTCTTCTTCTTTCTTTCATGTGTTTTCAGGTGTGATTTCAGATGATCTGTGCGGGTAAAACCTTTACCACACTCAGAGCAGAGGTACGGCCTCTCTGTCATATGAATTTTCTGGTGTGTTTTAAGATTATCCGAACGGGTATAACTTTTACCACAATCAGGGCAGATGTGACAAGGCTTCTGTTCTCCGGTATTAGAACTCTTGAGACGGTCCTCTGTATCGTGAGGCTCTTCTCCATCCTCCTGTTTTATTTGCACCTGCAGTATATCTGTGTGTTGATTGTCCCTCTCTATATCAACCATTGTCTCTGGAGTATCCTCCTGTAGCATTTGAAAGGAATCTTTTGATGATTCGGTCAAAAGGATGACCACTTTTGGGCCAAAGTGAAAGGGGAGATTCTAGGATTCTGATGTGTTGTCCCAGGTAAGGCTCTCCCGCTGGTGGTGTGGTGGACAAGATCTGATAGGATCTTCTCACCAAATACCATGTAGTCACGGTCTTGATGTAAAAAATAAAATAAGAAAAACAAGGTTAGCTAGTTCGTAGTTTGACAAAAGACAAAAGTAGGCAAATGTTTAGCCAGTTACGTGCCTAATTTGGTTGATTATCAAAATCCATCAGCTTTGTTGTTGTTGTGAGTCGCAGAACGCACGCTGGCTATCTGCTGCTCTATCAACTTCCGGTTCATCAAAAGTTTACGAGGAAACGAGCAGCTAGCCTTGCCTCTTCAATCAACATTTGTAAGATACGACTAAAAGACGGCATATAACATTTCCACGGGGAAGCAATATGGGTATGCATTAATGTAAAGATTGTGGCTAGGTAGCTATATAGCTTACTCTTTCTAATCAAGCTGTCGGTGGAAGCAGGCCGTTGTGGGTGTAGTTTAACGTAGCTAGCTAACGTTAGTTATCTAGCTAAAGTTAGCTTCCGCTGACATGAGTTATTTTCTCTAGTCTAGGTATCAAATATTATAGCCTAGCTAAAATTGCACACTCAGTTTCAGTGCATCTCCTGCGAAATGTGGGATTAACTGTAAAATATACTCATACGTACTTGCTTGGTAGTATCACTCGGGTGGTGCTGTGGCCTATGCACCAAGTTTGCCTGCTAGGAGTCATGGGTAACTGCATACATTGAGCGTGTCTGAAAGTGGGCGTTGCGAAATAGGATCAAGTGGGAGGTTCAACAAAAGCGTAAATCGAACAGCTAATTGGGCAGATAGTTGCCACTCAAGACCGTTTTGCGTGGCTGCTTCCATGTAGCGTTTTTTTTTATTTCACAAAAAAAAAAATATATATAATTTTTTTATTAACAACAAATCAATACAGAAAGTACATAAGGGAACACAAGTATATATAGATTATATGTAATGGACAATCGAGCTAGGGGGTACAATATCACATTACAATTACACAAGGACCTTAAGGGACATACATACACTTACAATTCTAACAGTTTTTTTGTTAGTAGAGTATTTAACTGTCTTAAAATACAGTTCAATTTCTTTTTGTAGGGTAGGAAAGTGTGTTTTTTTGTTAGTAAATTTACATTTGTGTATATGAAATTTGGCCAAAAGAATAATGACATTAATTACATAAAAATGTTTCAGCTTATTTTTGTTTATCTTATGTAAAGAATCCAAGCAGTACATCTCTCCACAATAGGGTAAAATCTTCATAAATGTGTTCAATTATAAATCTACTGATGTCTTGCCACAGTTTTCTTACATGTATACAATGCCAAAAAAGATGCAACACTGTTTCTGGGTGGTCATTACAAAAGGAGCAATTTGAGTTTATGTTTTCCTTAAACTTCTTCATATAGTGGTTGGCAGGATAATATTTATGAATAATTTTAAAGGAAACTTCCTTAATTTTGTTAACAAGTAGGTATGTGTGTGGCAACATCCAAACTTTTTTCCAACAGATATTATCAATAAATCCATTCCAATAAGGCATGACATAAGGTATAGATACAACATCCTGCTGAAACAAGGTTCGTATCGCTCTGTTGTTGAATGGACCAAAAGAGAAACAAATCTTTCCTACTGACGAGTCAACAGGGTCAATAGAAGGTAGGCTCTGAGGGTCAGGTCTTGACACGTTCCTGAATAATAGAGCAACACCTGCGGGAATGGCGTCTAAAACAATTGCAAAATCTTTAGGTGTTACAGGGACCTTGTAAAGTGATAAGAATTCCTTATAACTGAGTAAAAGACCCTCTGCATTTACCAGTTGGCTCACCAATAGGATATTATTTCGGAACCAATATTCTAAAAACAAAGAAGTATTTTTATACAATATATCCCGATTATTTCATATTATCTGTGTGGAGAAAAATTGTGTTTATAAATTAAGGACCATGACAAGAAAACCTGCCGATGAAAAGCAGAAAGTTTCACTGAAATGTTGTCAATATTATAATTGCAAAACAACATGAAGTTAAGGACACCAAAAGTAGAGAAGACATGATGAGGAATAAAATTCCAGATAGAAGTGGGTCTTCTTAGGAATTGTATTATCCAATTGATCTTAAAAGTATTATTTAAAGTAGTAAAGTCCAGAAAATTCAGTCCACCATTCTCATAAGTGTTCATTACAACAGTTTTCCTAATGTAATGGGTACGGTTTCTCCAAAGAAAGTTGAAAAGCATCTGGTCTATCTCCTTGCTTATTTTACTGTCAAGATATAAAGATAAAGCGCCATATGTTAGTCTAGAGATACCTTCGGCCTTGGTTATTAGGACTCTACCTTTTAAAGATAAGTCTCTCTGTAGCAAGTGATTTAGATTCTACTGGGTATTTTTAATAAGAGGGTTACAATTTAGTAAGCCTATAGACTTCTGATCCTTTGTAATGGTTATGCCTAAATATGTATGTTCTTCTTTTACTGGAATACCATAATATGAAGGTGTCACACAATATTTGACAGCTATGAGTTCACATTTATTAATGTTAAGGTATAGACCAGACGCTTTGGAAAAGGATTGTATCACATTGATCGATATGGGAATTTGGTTAGCGTCTTTCAGAAAAAGTGTAGTATCATCAGCCAGCTGGCTTTTAATAATTTCTTTACCAGCTATGGAAATACCTTGTACAGGACTATTCTTTAAAGAATTTGCAAGAAGTTGGGTGATTAATAAAAACAGGTACGGGGAGATAGGACAACCTTGCCTAATTCCTCTCTTTAACTCAAATCTAGGTGAGGTGCCATGTTTCAGTTTGATAGAGCTGTTACCATTTCCATAGAGAGTCTTAATAGCCTTACAGAAAAAATCCCCAAAGCCAAGTCTCTCAAGGGAGTGGAAGAGAAACTGATGCTCTACTGTCTCAAATGCTTTATAAAAATCTAAAAAATAATATGAAGCTATCCTCAGTTATTAGGTCTGAGTAGTCAAGTATGTCTAATACTAGTCTGACATTGTTAGAAATATGTCTGTTCCTCATGAAGCCAGACTGTGTTTCATCAATGATTGCATCCAGGACTTTAATTATTTTTGCATGTAGTAAGGCTAATATCTTATAGTCATTATTAAGAAGACAAATTGGACGCCAGTTATCGATGAGCAGCACTTATTTTTTAGGCTTAGGTATTAGTGTTATTAACCCCTGACTTATTGTAGAAGAGAGAACATTGTTTTTAATACTCTCTAAAAAGACTTCAAATAGGAAGGGAGCTATTTGTTCAGAAAGTAATTTGTAAAATTCTGATGTAATTCCATCAACACCTGGTGATTTATTGTTCTTTAGATGTTTGATAGACTCTATAATCTCTTCAACTTTGATGGGTTCATCACACTGTTTAGATTCTATATCACTGATAGTGTGAACATTATTCAGTGAGTTAAAAAACATATCTGTGGATTCCTGACAGTACGTAGAGCTATACAATTTTCTGTAAAAATTGCTACAGTATTTAGCAATTCATTTTGGTAATCTGTAATAACACCATCAATGTTTAATTTATGGATAGTGTTATTTTTAGAGTGAAATTTCTCAAGTCTAAAGAAATAGGATGAATTCTGTTCTCCCTCCTCAATCCATGTTTTCCTAGATCTAATAAAAGGCTCCTTCTGCTTTTAATCTATATATATTATCCAGTTTATTTTGTAACTCAATTAGTTCCATCTTCTCCTCCCCCGAGAGGCCGGCTGGGGACCTCGTTTTAGCTAAACTCTGCATGGTCAATCCGACGTCTGCATTGGCCATTTACAGCGATATACAGCGATATGTCCTCTGCAGAAGTCAGGGCATTCCTACCTGGGGTCCTGAGTGGCGCAGCGGTCTAAGGCACTGGTTCGAATCCAGGCTGTATCACATCCGGCCGTAATACGGAGTCCCATAGGGCGGCGTACAATTGGCCCAGCGTCCGGGTTTGGCCGGGGTAGGCTGTCATTGTAAATAAGAATTTGTTCTTAACTGACTTGCATAGTTAATTAAAAGGTGGACAAATATATATATGTGTATTTTTTACCAAGACCACAGCCTGTCGTTTCTAACGGCAACAAATTAGTCATAGTGGGCAGAGCCAAGCACGAGCTAGCGAAATCCTATTGGCGCGTTCTAGCCAACATCTGCATATTTCTGTTAGGGAACGCCTACTTTGAAATGCGCGTGTGCAATAACTCAATTCGCCTTTGCACTCCTTCTAAACAACGTGATTTTTTAAACCTTTAGCAAAGGGTAAAGTATAAACATAGTCCACTCTGTTCATAACATATTTTAGTTTTGGGAACAGAAAACCGTATTGCAATCAAATGTTTCATAAATTGAGAAAATTAGCAGAATGTCGGCCGAAATCCATTTCGTTACATCTTCTCGCACTTCCATATTTGGTAGTGAGTGGAAACACCAAGCGAATGCTTCACATTTATACATCCGGTGAAATATCTGTCTCATTGTTCTGTGTTCATATTTCTTGCGCTTCGCGGAATAGCTTAGAGCTGTTGTAAAGGAAGTCTTCTTCTACGTTATTTTGGCGATCGCACAATTGAATGTGCATCCCGCCACCTACTGTGCGGGATGTAAAACAGGACCCCCGTCCAATCAGATCTGATCCCCTGTTAAAAATAAAACCAGATCTGATCCCTACACAGGCTCAAGGGGAACCTGGGAGGGCGGGTCTTCCGGCACACACTTGAAACATGGCCAAATAATTTACAATTCTTACACAGCAGTGGTTTGGGGACGAAAGTATTTTACATAACCAAGCTTCACATGCGGACGTATTTGCACTTTATCAAAAAACAACAGGACCGACAGACTTTATTTTCTCCATTCAGGACATTTGTCTTCACCAACTTTGCTCGACGTGCTGCTTGATTCGAACTCAGCATCCACATCTGCCACGGTTTTTATCCTAACCTGCCACGTTAATTATCCTAACCTGCCACCGTATTTATCCTAACCTGCCAAGGTATTTATCCTAACCTGCCACGGTGTTTATCCTAACCTGCCACGTTAATTATCCTAACCTGCCACGGTATTTATCCTAACCTGCCACGGTAATTGTTCTAACCTGCCAAGGTTTTATCCTAACCTGCCACGGTAATTGTCCTAACCTGCCACGGTAATTATCCTAACCTGCCACGGTATTTATCCTAACCTGCCACGGTAATTATCCTAACCTGCGACGGTAGTTGTCCTAACCTGCGACGGTAATTATCCTAAACAGTTTAGCTAAAAGGAAGCAGTTAGCAGTCATGCAAAATGACATTAAGTGGCAACTGCCCAATTAGCTGTTATTTTTCCTTATCCACTTATTTCGCAACGCCCACTTTCAGACAATCAATATATGCAGTTACTCATACTTGGCCAGCAGTGGAGGCTGCTGAGGGGGGACGGCTTATAATAATGGCTGGAACGGAGGAAATGGAAGGGCATCAAACACATTAAAACCATGTGTTTGAGGTATTTCATACGATTCCACTGATTCTGCTCCAGCCATTACCACGAGCCCGTTCTCCTCAATTAAGGGGCCACCAACCTCCTGTGTTGGCCAGCACAGCTCACAGTGTAGCTCTGGTCCAGGGCGTTAGTGCATCCCTCTAATGCCCTGGACCAGCACTATTCACAGTGATGACCAGTGGTGTGATTCTTGGATATGGTTTAATTTGTATTGTTTGAACACTTGCATCTCCCCTAACGTCCACCCTTCTTTAAAGTAAGCACTGCTGTACTATAAATTAAGTAAGTAAGTAGCCTTGCATGAGTCTATTTCCTGTTTTCTGATGCGTGAGGCAGCTTGATGTGTACTCCCTTTGGACAGGACATTAGTCTATCGCAGGTCTTTACCCCCAATCCATTGCTGAGTGCCAAGCAGAGATGCATCTGGTCCCATTTTTACAGTCTTTGGTGTGACTTGGTTGGGGATCAAACGCCTAAAATTTCAATCTCAGGGTGGACACTCCAGAAGTATTCAAACAAGGCAAATGTGTGCTTTGTGTAGCCTGCCTGTCTATACTTACCTCCCCCTCCTTCCCCACAGATGGCCCCCTCCCTCTCTCTTCTCTGAGACTCCTGGTGCCCCCGCTGCGTCTGATGTCTGCGGTCATGTGGCAGGTGGTGGGGCGGCGGAGTTTGGAGCATTATGGGAAGCTGGAGGACTTTGTGTGTTTGGTCACAGAGACCGTTCCAGAACTACTGACTGACAGGCAGAGAGCATTACTGCTTCTGGGCCTCAGAGCAAAGGTGTGTTTCTTCCAGCATTAACCTATACAGTATTTTCCATGTGCTTCAAATCAGAAGTTCACCTCTGTTGTAAAGTGTTGCACAGTGTTGTAATTTTAAACGGACCTCCTGATCGGTCCGTCTTGCAGATGTCCCAGGAGTGGATAGTCGAGGATGTCGCCCCAGAACTCATCCAGACTCACCTGGACAGGATCCAGTCCATCTGTCTGACAAAGGTGAGCGAGAGGGCTCATGGGAACTGGATTTTTACAGCCTGCCTTTTGCTGAATGTATAGAGTGATAGGGTGGAGTAAAGGGAGGGAACCGAGTGCCAGAATGGGGACACACCTTTTCTGAGTGCTGAGAGGGAGGCGTTTGGCCCTGACACACACTAAGGTATGTGTCTGTTGTTTTTACAGTCCAGTGACAAGGCCTTTGAGGATGCCAAAGCCAGGCTCATGGCGTACACCCGGAGGAGTCCAGGAGATCGATGGGCTGTAAGAAAATGAATCTTTCTTCACTTGAGTAACATGCAGCAGAGCAAGTGACAGCACTGCACTAAACTCTGAGTTCAGTGAAGAATTGTTCTCTCTCTCTGTACTATCTCTCTATACTATCTCGCTCTCTATACTATCTCGCTCTCTCTACTATCGCTCTCTCGCTCTACTATCGCTCTCTCGCTCTACTATCTCTCTCTCGCTCTACTATCTCTCTCTCGCTCTACTATCTCTCTATCTCTCTACTATATCTCTCTCTCTTTCTCTCGCTACTATCTCTCTCAGTTTGGTCAATACTTTAATGCAGAGCTGGAGTCTCTGGTTTGTGTGTTCCTCTCCAGACTGGAGGAGCTGCTGCCAGTACCAGACTTTAAACAGGTACACATTGACCCCATGTCAACCCCAACTTCACTACATTTACATTTAAGTCATTTAGCAGACGCTCTTATCCAGAGCGACTTACAAGTCGCTACTAAGAGACTACACAGGCTACATAATGACCACATTTACCAACCACACTTTGACCACCACACATCTCCCCCCTGTGTTCCCCAGGCTGCTTCCTGGCTTGACTCTGTCCCCGGTGGTGTGGATGAATGTCTGCAGTCTATCCCCCACAGTGACAGGCTGAGGTCTGTGCTGCAGAGCCAAACGTGCTGCCGGGAACACCTGGTAAATAGAGGTACGTCACCAACACTGCAGCAATCACCAACCCAGTCATAGTCTGTAGTCTCACATTTTTTAAACTTTTAAAACAACTATTTGATTAGTTTACAACTGTGCTTCTCGCTTGTCTTGTGCAGACTCCAGCCCATCCCAGACCAACCTCCTCAGCTCTCTACCTGTTTGTCTTCCAAATATGATGGTGTACCATCCCTCTGCCGACTCTGACAGTGAGTCAGAACCCTTCCCTGAGGAAAGGATGGATGAAGAGAGAGGAGAAGAACAGGAGAAGGTCTGCATCAAACGAGAGGACGATGAGAAATCGAAAGTAGCCGAGCTGATTGGTCAAGACCAGGAATCAGCCAATAGAGTGGCAGGAGAAACGGAAACGTCCAACCTAGGGATTCTGGGTTTCATTGTTCAGAGCCAATCTATAATGATTATCCCCCAGCCGGGCCAGCACTCTCTTGCTGTCGTCTCCCAGTCTGCACCCACTCTCACCCTGCCTGTGGCCTGCAGGGGGCAGACTGCAGTCAATTCTCCCTCAGGACAGAGCAGGCCCTCGCCAGAGAGGAACACTGTTCCTGTGAGCAGCCAAAAGCCCCAGGCCTCACTGGGGAGGTATGTGTTTGTGTGTGTGTGTGTGTGTTAGGAATGCAGTAGCGTGACAGTAAGTATGGACAGATTGTATCAGAATGGGTGTTTTGAGTGG
Source organism: Salvelinus alpinus (assembly GCF_045679555.1). NCBI lineage: Eukaryota > Metazoa > Chordata > Actinopteri > Salmoniformes > Salmonidae > Salvelinus > Salvelinus alpinus. The sequence goes on along the minus strand of NC_092095.1, from coordinate 63,651,487 downwards.
TAAGTGTGTGTGAGTGGTAGTGTGACGATTGGTGTGGACAGAGTATGTGTGGTTGTTTAGAGTGTGTGTCTAACACCTCACTGAGGAGGAAAGTGTGGTCAGCGCGTGTTTGGGAGTGTGTGTGTGTGGAATCCAGTAGCGGGACAGTAAGTATGGACAGATTGTATCTTGTGTGTTTTTGAGTGTACATTATTTGAACAGTGTCGAAACGTGAACTGTGTGTGAGTATTGGGTAAATGATGAATGATTAACATGACATGTTATTTCCCACCTCAGCATCATCCCTGAGTCGTCTGTAGAATGTATTAGGGTGGAGAGTGACACAGGTGAGTGTCTTATACCCTCCTAACCACCTGCAGCTCACAGGAGGCTGCTGAGGGGAGGACGGCTCATAATATTGGCTGGAACGAAGCAAATGGAATGGCATCAAACACCTGGAAACCATGTGTGTGGTTTATTTGATACCATTCCACTCATTATCACAAGCCCGTCCTCCCCACCAGCCTCCTGTGCTCCTGTTCCCAATATCCTCTCTGCTTATCCTCTCGTGTGCCTTTTTTAAATGTATGTAGTTCTGTCCTTGTGCTGTTCTTGTCTATTAATGTTGTGTGTTATGTCATGTTTCATGTTCTGTGTGGACCCCTGGAAGAGTAGCTGCTGCTTTCACAGCAGCTAATGGGGATCCTAATAAAATACCAATTACCTCTCACCTGCTCTTCCTGTTTCCTCAGACAGCCCCACAGGAGAGTCCTCGTCTTCCGAGACGCTCCCGTCTAGCGTATCCCACAATCCCCGGCGTGTTGCCCACAAGTGCCCGACGTGCGGGAAGTGTTTCATCTACCGTTCCCAGGTGCTGCGTCACCTGACCACACACTCGCGAGGCGGCCGCTACAAATGCGCCCAGTGTGGCGTTGGCTTCCCAACGCCCTGGAGCCTGAACGACCACAAGCGCTCTGTGTGTGTCACCGCCACCTTCGACTGCGCCCAGTGCGGGAAGCGGTTTGCGTCGCTCCGCGAGCAGTACCGCCACCGCCTCACCCACAAGACCAACACCTGTTTTCAATGTGGGGCGGGCTTTAGGACCCAGCTGGAACTGACCCGACACCACAAGACCCACTGGGCCCAGCCGCTGCACCAGTGCTGCCTGTGCGGCAAACGCTTCCGCCTCCTCTCCAGCCTGACCAATCACAAGCAGACTCACTCGTCCGGCGGCGGCTTTGCCTGCACCCAGTGCGAGCGTGTGTTCGGCTCGGCGAAGGAGCGCGACGCCCACCGGCAGATGCACCGCGTACCCAAACTCGTCTGCCCTGTCTGCAGTGAGACATTCACCTCGCAGGCCAAACTCATCAAACACCAGCAGACCCATCCGGTCCCAGAGGGGAGCGAGGGCCAGAGGTACAAGTGCCGTTACTGTGAGGAGACGTTTACAGGCCTGACCCTCATGAGGATCCACCAGAGAAGCCATCTTGTGGACAGACCTCATCAATGTGACCAGTGTGAGAAGAGCTTCACTACTCTGGGGTCCCTCCAGTCCCACCTCAGAACCCACTCGGAGGAGAAGCCCTTTCTCTGCGCCCACTGCGGCAAGCGCTTCCGGACCAAAGACGGCATGGAGGGACACCTCCGGATCCACACGGGCGAGAAGCCCTTCCACTGCTCCTACTGCGGGAAACGCTTTACGGCACTCGCCGGGTTGAACGTTCACGTGCGGCGGCACACGGGCGAGAGGCCGTACGTGTGTGAGGTGTGCGGAAAGGCGTGGCCCTCTGGTGGGGACTTGCAGAAACACATGCGCTGTCACACAGGAGAGAGACCTTACAGCTGTGTTGACTGTGGGAAGACATTCTCCATATCCTGTCACCTGACAGAACACATGAAGACACACTCAGGTCAGAACCAGGATCTTGTAGTTAGCTCGGATTTTGGCAATGAGGCCCAAAGAGTCCGATGAAGTTGTGGATACCATTTTTATGTCTCTGCGAGCAGTTTGGAGGAAGTTGCTAACTAGCGCTATTGCAATTGCTAAGTCCCAGAACAATACCCATAGACTTCCAGTCATTCCGCTAATGCTAGTTAGCATTGGCTCGCGAAACTACCTCTAACTTCCTTCATACTGGACACAGAGACATAATAATATCCACGAGTTCATCTGACTCTGGGGAAGTAGATAAAGGGACAACATCCCGAAGTATCCCTTTAAGGGGGCCGTTGATTTAACAACTATATGGTGTATATGAATGATACTGTTGTCATTTGTCCAAGAAATGCTAAACATGTTTGTACTTTCATATATGTGATGCAGGACATAAGCAGTGCGTTTATACATTTGTGATCGATGATAATAAAACTAACAATTTAATCGTAGTTCTGTGTAATCTGAAGTAACTCTGTGTAATCTTGATTTATAGTCCTAAATACTGTCCCGTCCCTCAGGTGAGAAGCCGTTCTCTTGTCCAGAGTGTGGGAAGAGCCTGAAGAGGAAGTTTGATCTGAAGAAGCACCTGTTGACTCACTCTGGAGTGCGTCCGTACCCCTGTCCTCACTGTGACAAGAGCTACACCCGCCGCACACACCTCAACAGGCACCTACAGAAACACTCGGCTGAGCTGTTAGCAGCAGCATTGTAGCCAGCATCATTTGCCCATGGATGGACATCTCAATAGTATTCTGTCCTTGAAATAACAATGGGCTCCCATCACCAAGATTCTGAATTCAATGACTTACAGAGACTAGAGCAACAGAACGTTCTGCCTAAGATGGCAGGGGGACGCAATGTCTCCCTGCTGGTTGAGTTAGATTGACCGAGATCATGTGACCTTTCCTGATTCATTTTGTGTTAATCAAGAATATGATTTCTGTGTAGTCTGTCATTATCAAATAGAAAATCAGGAGACAGAAATGGCTTTAGGTCTATGTTGTGGCCTCATTTTTTGGTGAAACAGTTCATTATAAAATAGTTGACTGATGGGTAACTGTTGCCTGAATAATGCCTCTTCAACTTATATCCTGTCTGTAATTCAGTTTATTTTCTTCTGTGCTTTGATAAAACCTATCCCAAGTTCTACCAGTGTGTTGGCATTCTTCTTCCTTACCTATGACTGCTGGTGGTTATAATATACCCTTAAAGTAATGTTTCAGGCAGCGTAGTTCAAATCAATTGTATTTATTGTTAACAAATTTGGTGATAATACATAAATCCTATATTTACATTCCAAAAGAGATCAATTATAAACAAATTACAAATCTGAATATTGTACTAACATTTCATCTCCATGGTACAGTATATAATTGAGATGGGTACTAAAGCAAAATATGCAGGAACTCAATGACATCACCATAGTTATTTAGCATACTCAATGACCCATTATTTGTGACACTAGCCAACTCATGATTTATTTTCATTTATTTATAAAGTAAATGAAAATACACATTTAAAATTAAGGCAAGACCCCAATGCTGCCACCGTACCAGAACCTCCAAGAAATTCAAAAAAACTGAGCTCCCGTCTCTTCAGGTTACTGGTATGTGGTCAAGCCCTAGATACATTACACTGTTACTATGTGGTCGAAGCCCTAGATACATTACACTGTTAATGTGGTCAAAGCCCTAGATACATTACACTGTTAATATGTGGTCAAAGCCCTAGATACATTACACTGTTAATATGTGGTCAAAGCCCTAGATACATTACACTGTTAATATGTGGTCGAGCCCTAGCTGCATTACACTGTTACTATGTGGTCGAGCCCTAGCTACAATGCACATTCCAGCTCAAGGTGTTTCACACCGGCATTACAGATGAGTCAACCCAAAGTGGTTTAGTGGTAAAAACCCCTTCAGGCGTCATTCCTTAAAGCAGCAGTCAGCAGTTGAAACAAAAACAAAGCGTATTCCCTGCCCGTTTCAGTAAAAAGCTGAGGGATGGGGCTAGAGAAATGTTAACACTCAAATTCATAGACACGGCTAAGGAGTAACCATCCATGATATCAACATTATAGTTTGAACCATATTTTGAAGCTGTTTATAGTGTTTTGTTTCCATGTACTTTGTTTACAAACATTGGAGTAAAACAAGCTTATATATTTTGGGATCTGATGGGGTACGGCATTTGAACTAAGCTCATGATGAATGAGTTATATTCTCCAAGTACATATTAATAATAATACAAGTCCAAAAATGGATGTGACAACTGCAGATTGCCCCTTTAAGGTAGAAGATCACATGGTTACCTCAAAATACACTACACTGTAGCGAACAACATTCACTGTTTCATTGAAACAACTGACATCTGCCATACATACGATGGCAAATCATTTCTACGTAGACTGTCTGACTGACAGTGTTTCTGGACAGGAGATCACATCCTACTGGGCAGCAGACCGGGCCTGGTAGCCTTTCCCCTTCAGGATACGCCGCACCTAAGAGAAACAACCAGAGGCACATTATTGCAATACCGTCCCATCTTGTTGAAGTGTGTGTGTGTGTTTTGAATGTCTGCCAGTCTAACACTTGAACTTTTGTGTATTCTTCATGTTCTGTTTTTACTGCGTCTCTGTGTTTGCGTCTTAACCAGGCCTTAATAGTAATTGATAAAAGGTTCTCAGTCGACTTGCCTGGTTAAAGAATGATTACATGATAGTAAAACAACAACATGGGAATACTCCCCTGAAAGATAGATATAAGAACACCATTAAATGCTCCCACAGAGGGAGGGTTCAACTGTGTGCTGGTATCTTAGAGATTTTTTTACAAGCAATGGCATCAACATAGAACCATGCTGTACTTTTTGTACCCTGCACGATCATGGACGTGCTTACACTCTTAGAAAAAAAAGGTACTATCTAGAACCTAAAAAGGTTATTCGGCTATCCCCATAGGAGAACCCTTTTTGGTTCCATATTTGAACCTTTTTGGTTCCAGGTAGAACCTTTTTGGGTTCCGTGTAGAGCCATTTCTACAGAAGGGGGACACCCGAAGAACCATTTTGGGGCATTATTCACCTGGTCTCCGACGGGCCCTTCAGCCACCAGCTGGGCAGGCTGCTCATTCTCCAGGTTCTTGGAGCTGGGGTCAGCCCCTCTCCTCATCAGCAGCTTCACAGCATCTACCTGAGTCACGCGACCATGCACAGAACTGGCAAAGTGCAGTGCTGTGTTTCCACTGAATGACTGGTAGACAGAACTCATGTTAGAGGGTTTAGTTAACTTACCTCCTGATGACCAAAAAACAATGAACAATGGGAACACTGTTTGTCAGCTCAGAATTTGAGCCAGCACGCTGATAGGTTATCATGTACGTGTGTTTTCCAGAGAGAGGCGATACCTCACCTTGACATTATGTACTGTAGCAGTATCTCACTTTGACATTATGTACTGTAGCAGTATCTCACCTTGACATTATGTACTGTAGCAGTATCTCACCGTGACATTATGTACTGTAGCAGTAACTCACCGTGACATTATGTACTGTAGCAGTATCTCACCGTGACATTATGTACTGTAGCAGTATCTCACCTTGACATTATGTACTGTAGCAGTATCTCACCTTGACATTAGGTAATGTAGTAGTATCTCACCTTGACATTGACGATAGACAGAGAGTCTGGCTGGTCGAGGAAGATGCGTAAAAGCTCCACATTGGCCTCCTGAGAAGCCATGTGCAGGGAGGTGCGGCCACTTTTATGATCCTGTTGGAAAAAGACAGGTACGGTCAGACTGTATGGAATGGGCTATGCTGCCAAAGAATGATACGCAAAAATTATAAATGAAAGATTCTCAACCTCTAGCCTGGTTCCAGATCTGTTTATGATGGAGTTGACAATGCATCAGACAGATTTGGGACCAGGCTACTCAAACTCACCTTAGTTGCACAGGAGGCTCCCATGAGCAGCAGTGTGTTGACACACTGCCCCAGTAGCTTCCTTCTCTGAATCAACTCCACCACCCCAGGGGACTGGGGGGTTGCCGCCATATGGCCCAACTCCTGGACAACCGCATTGTGAGACCGGACCGCTGTCTGAAGAGGAGTTAGGCCTGGAGAGAAAAGCAGGTTGAAGCATTGGGGAGGTAGTATTTATTTTGCCGTTATGACGATTAAATAATGTTGACTGTCGTAGTTTGTGACTCAGCCTTGGTTTGAGACACAGGTTGCCTCACCTGTTTTATTGTATAGAGGATTATGAGCAATCCTGACAGGTCATAGTTCTGAGCAACTCTGACTCACCATCATAGTTGACTTCTTCCACATTAAGCTCCTGTCCTTTACCCTTCAGAGCTCTTTGGATGGTCTACGGGAAGAGAGAGCGTGTGAAGGAAAATGTTAAACAGGGGGATAAAGGGCAGAACAGGAAGAACTTTTGATTTAAATTTAACACACACACACACACACACACTTGTGTTAAGGTACAACTGTGGAATTAGCTAGTCATGGTAAAACATGTCATCGCTAACGACGACAGTGTCAATGTTTAGTTCTAGAGATCTAAAAGAGATAGTAGATGCCAGCCATTCATTGTTGAGTAACAGATTAATAGGCGTTAATGATTGGGAGGTTTAGCGTGCCATGTTCTGTTGACGGTTAATGTTTGATAGGCTGGGAGTGCATTTGCCGGGACCTCTTATCAGAAGCACATCTGTTGTTAAACCAGTTTTTCGAAGAAAGGGGGATTTTGTCCCAGTGTTGTTTTGAGGAAATGCTCTGTGATTGGCTGGCTGTTATATCTGTTATGAGCCGATGAGGAAGTCACTGCCTGCGATCTAACCCGATACAGAACAACTATCGCTATGGGACACAAAAAAACATTCCAAGTCAGGAGGAACATCAAACACAGTGAGACAAAATTCTAATTGAAAGATAAACTGAAAAGGTCACAGTTTATCACAGATAATCAAGATGGTAAAGTTTCAGTGAGACCTATAAATCCATTCATTGAGTCATGAGCCAAATTTGCATAGATTCTTATCAAAATGGCATCAGAAAGTTGCTGACAGATCTCTTCTGATTGTGCATACAGCACCTGAGTTCCCTACACTTTTTTTGTATTTGGGCATGAGCGTGCAGGGGGGGAAATCATTCTGCCTTATTACCATATACTGGAAGCCTAAAACAATCGACCATTGACAACCAACCTGTGGTTTTACTTCTTGTAACTAGCGGGGGTAAAATACCCTGAAAACCAAGGTTGCACAGTCCAGATGATATAGTGTATCAGACTATGTTCAAGTCATCTGGTGAAGTCATAAATGGATCGTTGTTCAGGGTGATCATAAACCTAGCTTTTTTAGTGGCGTATTTCTTCAGAGTGAGGAAACAACTCTTATCCCATAGTGGAGAATGGAGGACTATTCATACATTAACAAACACAAGGCTCCTGATAAAAACGTTAACTTTGTTTGCTGTGATTGGCAACCAGTGTTATTAAAAGAGAGAACTCCCATCCCCACGGCTCAGTGTTTTCCCTGACTTCTCTTCCAACCACTATTTCCTTCCTCTAGTGCCAAGATGTTGATTAAAGTTGCCAAACCCTTATGTATTATAATAATAATAATAAGAGAAACAGAGATTGTGTTCAACAATCATCATGTTTTCAGACCTTTCATACCATAGTCTCTGTATGATGAGGTATGTTCACTTTAGTTGTGAAAACCCGACCCTAGGCAACACAGCGACTAGGATGTGGTTTCAACGATGGACTCTATTGGCAAAGAATAACTAAGTCACTGCCTACATTGATAAGGGGAAAAATACATCTGGGGATTTGCTTCACAAATCCAGAGGCAGACATGTCAGAACAACGTGATTCAAAACCAAAGTTTGCAGGCACAACCTTTGCAGTTGTTTTAGTTCAGGTAGATGATGCAAACTAGCCACTTGTGAAATGCACTCATTAAAAATAACCTCTGTGATCTCCATATTGCTAGCTACTATTTAGTATTTTATTCAAGCTGATAAAGTAGTGACGTAGGCAGTTCCTCTATACCAAAAGAGTCCATCACTGAAACCAGACCTTAGTCACTGTATTGCCTACACTGGTCTATGTGCATGACACTTCCCTGACTTAACTATCTTTTATTTGTATTTACTTTATTTAACCTTCATTTAACTAGGATAGTCAGTTAAAGAACAAATTCTTATTTCATAATGAGGCCTGCCCCGAAAAACCCTCCCCTAACCCGGGAAAACCCTCCCCTAACCCGGCCAAACCCTCCCCTAACCCGGCCAAACCCTCCCCTAACCCGGAAAACCCTCCCCTAACCCGGAAAACCCTCCCCTACCCCGGAAAACCCGCCCCTACCCCGGAAACCCTCCCCTAACCCGGACGACGCTGGGCCAATTGTACGCCGCCCTATGGGACTCCCGATCACGGCTGGTTGTGATACAGCCTGGGATCAAACCAGGTTCTGTAGTGACACCTCTAGCACTGAGATGCAGTGCCTTAGACCGCTGCGCCACTGAGGAGCACTGGGTTATCTAACTGCTAAGGTTGACTGACTGCAGTGATGCCTCAAACAGAAGTTGTGAAATACAAGTTATAAGGCCAGAACATGACGTGGTCAGTTCAAATCCACAGCCCCTATTCATATCACATCACACTCTTAGTATGTGCCACAGTGGGAAAGTCAAAGACCTGGAGAGTGAGAGCGTGGCCCTTCTCTGCACACACATGCAGAGGGGAGCGGCCCCAGCAGTCAGTGGTGTTGATCTGAGCCCCCTGGGCCAACAGGTCCTGCACTATCAGATGTTGATTGGCTGCAACGCTCAACTGAAGGGCACTCTGTGTACAAAACAAAAGACAAAAAAGATCAAATGTTGAAAATCCTCCTTTTCAGATGATATCCCAGTTGTAATCATAACTGCACCCTTGTGACCAATTCCAAATCAACCCATAGCCACTAGCTCCTAGGCACTAGTCTGTTGGCAGAAGTCTCTGGGCAGAAGTCTCTGGGGCTAGGGGTCCATTTAGAATTGGGCGTGAGGATGTATATCCTTACCTGGCCATTGTGCTCCTTCATATCCAGCATGCCGACAGTAGCCATCTTGCTGGCCAGCACATAAGCTAGAGCCCTTCTGCCCTGTGCCACAGTTATGTGCAAGAATCTGGCAACACAGAGATAAAACAATCTACACTAAGATAAAAGGGTTCCAAAGGGGTTCTTCGGCTCTCCCCATAGGAGAACTTACTTTGGTTCCATATAGAACCCTTTTTGGTTACAGGTAGAACCCTTTTGGGTTCCATGTAGAACCCTCTGTGGAAAGGGTTCTACTTGGGACCAAAAGTGTTCTATATGGAACCAAAAGGGGTTCATCAAAGGGTTCTCCTATTGGGACAACCGAAGAATCCTTTTAGGTTCTAGATAGCAGCTTTTTTCTAAGAGTATAAATGTCTGGCAAGCATAGGTCACATGATGGATTAGAACAGTGGTCACTAACATCCTTGTTCCTGGAGAGCTACAGGGTGTGGCAGGTTTGTGTTCAAATACTGTGCTAGGCTGGAACAAGACCCTGCACACCCGTACCTCCCCAGGACCAGAGTTGGAGGCCACTGGGTTAGAAAAATAACTGAGTTGAGTATGCATAGTGGCTTAGATCTACAAAAGGCAAATGTATACAACGGGTTGATGAATACTACACAAACTGACGTGTCTCCATCATTATCCTGGCTTGTGAGCATCTCGGGGGTGAGGCCTGCCAACTTCTCCTCTTCCTGTTGTATCTGCCATTGAAAGAAGGACATCGGCTCCCCTTCAGCAAACTGAGCCAATGGCCAAACACCCTTTGGGGTTAGCGGGGCTATGAAAGGCTGGGGGACATAGGAGTTTCCCATTGCATGTGGCATGTGGGTTTGAGGGTAGAGGGACTGATAGTCGATGAGGCTGAAGGGGTCAGGGAGGGTCTCTTGTGGGGAGGTCTCTGATTTCATGGACTCATATCCAAGTTCCATGAAGTCAATGTCCAGTGTGCTTCCCTCTGGAGGGCTCAGAGTCTGAAAGAGAAGTGGATGATAAATAGTTAAAAAGGGGTCATCTGCAGTCGATACATCCGTTTTTGGACTTATAAATGAACTGTATGTACCCATTGATTATTTTTTTAAATGTTTTATATTTAACCTTTATTTAACTAGGCAAGTCAGATAAGAACAAATTCTTATTTACAATGACGGCCTACCCCGGCCAAACTCGAACGACACTGGGCCAATTGTGCGCAGCCCTATGGGACTCCCGATTACGTCCGGATGTGATACAGCATGGTTAAACTATCATTTTGATATCATGGATGGTCAGTCCTTACATCCATAGCTCAGTCTATACATTTGAGAGTGGTTACATTTCTCCTGTGCAATCCCTCAGAGGTTTAGAACGAGAACGCTTTGTTATTGTTTCAACTGCTGATTGGGATTGCTGCTTTAACTACATTTCCTGCGATGAAAGGTAAACAATAAGGAAGAAAGATATTTGTAGTTGGGTTCCTTCCACTCCCTCAGTTCACTCCAAAACAGCAGAGTTTATATGAGACACACATGCAAAACCTAATAATCTATATGCATGATAACATTGCCAAACTGTATTCCTAATTTTGAGTTCTGGAATAGCCCTCAGGGTGGAGGCGGTAACTCTGAGTCTCACTGGGGTTTACCCGGAGGGGAACTGAGCAAGTGAAGTGACATCAGACTACACAGAAAAGGAGAAATGGAATTGGGCTACGGATTGAAGTGGTCTGTCATATCACACACTATAGTTTGTAGCTATAACAACGTGACCTGCATGAGAGTTTGTGGTTTTCACTAGTTCTTCATTAGCTAAACCAGAGGAATATCCCTGGATTTATTTAACCTGGGTCTATGAAACCAACCCTAGCCTGAACACAAAGAATCGTGGGAAAAGTTAGAGGGGACTCACTTAAATTACGTTATAACCAAAAGCATACAATTACCAGGATTGCCTTTGCAGTAGCAAGTCTTTTAGCAGGTGAATCGGTTATCAAGCTGAAGTCCACAGTCCTCTTATGCCCTTGAAGAAGGGAGGTCAACTCTACATGATAACCAACAAAAAAAACATTTGCACATGATATTATAATGTACTGTATCTACAGTATTTCTGGATAATGTGTGTCGATAAAACGTTAATATTACCTGTGTATTCTCCCTCAGAGTGTTGCTGGACATGAAGAAAAACAGAGATATGAAAATATGGACAGATATAAGCTAAATATATGCAAGCTAACCATAATATTTACACAAACTAGCAGAACAATAACATCATTTAATTTACCTGTACATTTTGGTTGCTAAGGCGCTTCTGCATGATGAGTTCTTTCACTGTATTCTTCACCCGCACACCTTGGAAACGGCCAAAAGACTGCACCTCACTCATGGAACACTCTGCAACAGGTATAAATAGGACCGATGAGAATCTTTGATCCAAGACAAGTTTGAAATAAACACTACTTTTGATTAGTTTGCTATTGAGGCAAAAGTGTTTGTGTTGAATTGGTTGTTAAAAGTACACTCAGCAATCCATAAAATGTTACTTTGCAAAAAGCCCTTGATGTATGATATATCTATAGTGGTAGGATACATGAATACAGTTCCTGAGAACTCTTCCTGCCAAGTTCAAGCACGGGAGCTCAAATACTCCATTGTATTCAATAGGGCGTGGAAGCTACAAAAAGAGGCATGTCCATATAGTCGTTGAAGTTGCTTGATCTGCACAGAGGATTAGATCTCATTATGTCTGGAGAACTGTCTCAGAACAACATCAGAATGTCAGGTATTCTAAACGACTCAGAAACACACCTTCATACTGCAGTGTATAAAGAAACATTCTAAAATGGGCAAGACGACCTGGTACGCGACCTTACACTTCCCCTATTCCCCACTGTTATCTACAACATTCACCAAATGACAGTAACTGTTTACTTGCCTCTGCCATTCAAATAGCACAATTGATCTACCTTGCTCTTCCATTGTACAGAGCTATTATAGGTCTAAATATGATTTAGGGTCTAACCATGATCAGTGGTGTAAAGTGCTTAAGTAAAAAAATACTTAAAACTACTACTTAAGTAGTTTTTGGGGTATCTGTACTTTACTTTTTATATTTTTTGACAGCTTTTACTTTACTACATTCCTAAAGAAAATTATGTACTTTTTACTCCATACATTTTCCCTGACAGCAAAAAGAACTCGTTACATTTGGAATGCTTAGCAGGACAGGAAAATGGTCTAATTCACACACTTCAAGAGAACATTCCTAGTTATCCCTACCGCCTCTGATCTGGCAGACTCACTAACTACATGCTTCGTTTGTAAATTATGTCTATGTGGGAGCGTGCCCCTGGCTATCCGTAAATTTAAAAAAATAAAAAATAAAAAATAAAAATCGGGTTTGCTTAATGTAAGGAATTTCTAATTACTTATACTTTTACTTTTGATACTTAACTATATTTTACCAATTACATTTCCTTTTGATACTTAAGTATATTTAAAACCAAATACTTTAAAACTTTTACTCAAATAGGATTTTACTGGGTGACTGACTTTTCTTGAGTTATTTTCTATGAAGGTATCTTTACTTTTACTCAAGTATGAAAATTGGGTAATTTTTCCACCACTGCCCATGATCAGTAATCCTCCGTGTCTCTAACGCAATGTTCTTTTCGGTGTTCCAGAAGTAGGCTAATAAGGAAGTAACCATTAACTTCAATAATTATATAAAGAGCCTGCCTATCATTATTAACACAATAGTCTGCTTAGAGGAAAAGTTAACAACAATTACAAATATGTATATTGATTTCTAAAAGTAAGGGTTTTATTTTACCGTTTGTGGCACTGTCTGCAGTTGGCGGAGTCGGGCTCCCAAAATTTCCCCAGCCATCCAACTCGTTTGGCGCACAGAGAGAGTTGTTGATCTCCGTTGCAGGTGAGGTATCCTGGTAAAAAGACCCCAAATACACGGGGCTCGTCACAACAGTCCCTGGATGCACACGATTCAGGCCGTTCTCGATAATTCTGTCGATTATCATGTTGCGCTCAGAGCAAGATCACTATGTATGCACTATCAAGAGTTCTAATGGAGTTTGTTCCCGTTTGGATCATGTGACTACTGTACCTTCAGGAGCGCACAAAAGCGAGCGCGCTTGTAGTCTACTTGAATTACGCATTGGGCGCGTTCCAGATCTGCCCGAGGACGTTCTACAAAAGTAGCCTATACCGGAACAGAGCAAAGCTGAACAGAGCCTCATAAATAGAATAGAATACAATCTTTATTGTCCATTTTCACAGAAGTGGGATCAAAGTCACCATCCCACCTCTGACACCAGTGTAGCCAACGCTCACAAGGATGTAGGCTAGACCAAAGAAAACCATTGAAAAAAATGGTCAGTTCAACTTAAATACAATTGTATTGGTCACATGCACCGAATACAACAGGTGTAGACTTTACAGTGAAATACTTACTTATGAGTCCATTCCCAACAGTGCCGAGTTAAAAACTAAGACACATTTTTGCAAAATAAAAAGGGAAATAGTAAAACAATAAAAACAATATTGAGGCTGTATACAAGGAGTACCAGTATGGAGTCAATGTGCCGGGGTATGAGGTAGTTGAGGTAATTGAGGTAATACAGTATGTACCTGTGGGTAAGGGTAAAAGTGACTTGGCAATCAGGGTATATAATAAACAGTAGCAGCAGCATATGTGAGGTGTGAACGTGTGTCTATGTGTGAGTGTGTGTGTGTGTGTGAGTTGGAGTGTCAGTCTAGTATGTGAGCATGTGGGTAGAGTCTAGTGAGTGTGCGTAGTAGAGCCAGTGCAAGGGAGTCAGTGCAAAACAATGAAGGTGAATACATAATAAAGGGGTCAGTGTAGATAGTCCAGGTGGCCATTTGATTAACTGTTCAGCAGTCGTATGGCTTGGGGGTAGAAGCTGTTCAGGAGCCTTTTGGTCACAGACTTAGCGCTCTGCTACCGCTTGCCGTGTGGTAGTAGAGAGAACAGTCTATACCTTAGGTGGTTGGAGTTTTTGACTATTTTTAGGGCCTTCCTCTGACACCGCCTGGTATAGAGGTCCTGGATGGCAGGGAGTTTGGCCCCAGTGAGGGACTGGGCCGTATGCACTTCCCTCTGTAGCGCCTTGCAGTCAGATGCCGAGCAGTTGCTATAACAAGCGGGGATGCAGCCAGTCAAGGGCCCATGCCAAATCTTTTCGGCCTCCTGCCTGGGAAGAGGCATTGTCGTGCCCTCTTCACACTGTGTTGGTGTGTTTGGACCATGATAGGTCCTTAGTGATGTGGACACCAAGGAACTTGAAGCTCTCGACCCGCTCCACTACAGCCCCGTCGATGTGAATGGGGTGTGTTCGGCCCTTCATTTCATGTAGTCCACGATCAGCACCTTTGTCTTGCTCATGTTGAGGGAAAGGTTGTTGTCCTGGCACCACACTGCCCGGTCTCTGACCTCCTCCCTATAGGCTGTCTCACCGTCATCGGTGATTAGGCCTACCACCGTCGCGTCGTCGGCAATCTTAATAATGGCGTTGGAGTCGTGCGCGGCCACACAGTCATGGGTGAACAGGGAGTACAGGAGGCGACTGAGCACGCACCCCAGACCCTCGTGTTGAGAGTCAGTGTGGTGGATGTATTGTTGCCTACCCTCACATCCTGGGGGCGACCCGTCAGGAAGACCAGCATCCAGTTGCAGAGGCAGGTGTTCAGTTGCAGGGTCCTTAGCTTAGTGATGAGCTTGGAGGGAACTATGGTGTTGAACGCTGAGCTGTAGTCAATAAACAGCATTCTCACATAGGTGTTCCTTTTGTCCAAGTGGGAAAGGGCAGTGTGGAGTGCAATAGAGATTGCGTTATCTGTGGATCTGTTGGGGCGGTATGTGAATTGGAGTGAGTCCAGGGTTTCCTGGATGGTGGTATGGATATGAGCCATGACCAGCCTTACAAAGCATTTCAGGGCTACAGATGTGTGCTATGGGCTTGGTGTTCTTAGGCACAGGGACTATGGTGGTTTGCTTGAAACGTGTACGTAAAACCCCCACAAACTTTTACAGATGCACAATTGAGAGCATCCTGTCGGGCTGTATCACCGCCTGGTACGGCAACTGCACCGCCTGCAACCGCAGGGCTCTCCAGAGGGTGGTGCGGTCTTCCCAACGCATCACCGGGGGGAAGCTACCTGCCCTCCAGGACACCTACAGCACCCGATGTCACAGGAAGGCCAAAAAGATAATCAAGGACAACTACCCGAGCCACTGCCTGTTCACCCCGCTATCATCCAGAAGGCGAGGTCAGTACAGGTGCATCAAAGCTGAGACCGAGAGACTGAAAAACAGCTTCTATCTCAAGGCCATCAGACTGTTAAACAGCCATCACTAGCACATTAGAGACTGCTGCCCTATATATATAGACTTGAAATCACTGGCCACTTTAATAATGGAACACTAGTCACTTTAATAATGTTTATATATTTTGCATTACTCATCTCATATGTATATACTGTATTCTATCCTATTCTACTGTATCTTAGTCTATGCCGCTCTGACATTGCTTGTCCAAATATTTATATATTCTTAATTCCATTCCTTTACTTTAGATTCTGTGTATTGTTAGATATTACTTGTTAGATATTACTGCACTGTTGGAGCTAGAAACACAAGAGTTTCGCTACACCCGCAATAACATCTGCTAAACACGTGTATGTGACAAAGAAATGTTGATTTGATTTAATAGAAACTGGGTCAGACAGAGGTTGAAAATGCCAGTGAAGTATGCGTCCTGGTAATCTATCTAGCCCTGCAGCCTTGTGAATGTTAATTTAACTTGTTTAACCTTTTACTGCAGTGGGCTAAATCCATGCTACCTACCGCCCCAACACAGTGACCATGTATGGATGGTCACTTGGTTCCGGTCTACTTAATTAACGGGTGTCTCCCATAGACACCAATGCAATAGCAGCTGGATCTGGTCTACTTAGTTCATTGGCTTTTATTGAACCAGAAAAAAACGGCGAGCAGGGTGTCTTGCTTCCTCTTCCGTCTCTGGCTTGACTATACTATTTCCGGTACGTGTGGGACTTTTATTGTGAAGACCAAAGGAAATAGAAGATCCGGAAGTTATTCACCGCGATCGCGCTATGATTGAATCTGAGAAGGACAGAAGATGAGGAGGGAGAACATGTCCGAGACCCCTATCGAAGCGGGAAAGGAGATGCCGACAAAAAAGCAGAAGCTGAGCAGTGATGAAAACAGTAATCCCGATCTCTCTGCAGATGAGAATGTAAATTCGGTTTTGTTCTGTTTGTATCGGCGCGGACATGAAAAATGGTTAGCTAGCTAAGTAGCTAATGTTAGCTTTCTAGCTATGAAAAGTTAGGCTAACTAGCAAGCGACTGGTAGTTGATTTTGGAGTTCGTGATGATAGCTGGGCCTTTCCCTTTGTTTCATCTAGGCCTAGATTTGTATTTTTTAGCTATAGATAACGTTAGTTGTGGTGCTTTCCCTTTCAAACATTGCAGAACAGGAAATAAGAAAAGGATCATTCAACGAGCAAGGGATTCGAGGCAACACTGCAAAGGGCCTCCACCTAAAATAGCTAGCTGGCTAGTTATGCTCTCTAGGTAGTGTTAGCTATCATGCTATGGACCCTTCTGGGATTGTCCAAGTAGATAATCATTAGCCAGTTGTCAGTTTAGCTTTTCTAGTCTAGTTTTTCTAGTCTATCTCAAGCCCCTCATGGTAAGCCATCCCACTTCTGACACCAGTGTAGTCGAAAACAGGGGGTGCAGAACATCCATTGCAGGTTGCAAACGCATCAACCACAACCAACCCCATCTCATGTTGCTATAATTTGTGTTTGTAGGATGATGCTGTCAGCGTTGAGAGTGGGACCAATGTGGAGCGCCCAGACACACCCACCAACACAGCCAATGCTCCAGGCAGGAAGAGCTGGGGCAAGGGCAAGTGGAAATCAAAGAAGTGCAAATACTCCTTCAAGTGCGTCAACAGCCTCAGGGTGAGCCCATCTTATCAATAATATTTCCAATCATTTCCAACTGCAGATATGTCACATCTTATCAATAGGCCTAATTTTGATTCCAGAAATGTCCTAATCTCAGCCTTGGCATGCCTGTTATAAGTATGTGTGAACGGTGCTGTTTATATGATAGTGTGTGAGTTGTAAACAGCTGAATGAAGGTGTTCTGATGTTACAGGTAGGCTCTGAACCCAGGTCTCCCACAGCAGAAACCAATGTCTTGACCATTAGACCAAGAGGGAATTTCCACTTGGGCCGAGGTTCACACTGATTTTGAAGTCGCAGGCAGGGCTACCTCATCACCTTGACCAGGAGCTCAACTCATAATTCACTTGTTCTTTACACAGGAGGACCATGGCCAGCCATTATTTGGGGTCCAGTTCAACTGGCACAGTAAAGAAGGAGACCCGCTGGTGTTTGCTACTGTTGGGAGCAACAGAGTAAGTATCTTTGGCATCACATAAACCATGTTGAAAGTGTAATAGCCAACTCATGTGGTGTAAAATAGACATGTGCCACCTGTCACTGCTGACTATGTGATGTCCTTAATTTACCAGGTAACACTGTACGAGTGCCATTCCCAAGGAGAGATCCGACTCCTGCAGTCATACGTGGATGCCGATGCAGATGAGAACTTTTACACCTGCGCCTGGACCTTTGACACCAGTACAAGCCATCCCCTCCTGGCCGTGGCCGGGTCGCGTGGCATCATTCGGGTGATCAACCACATCACCATGCAGTGTATCAAGGTGGGTGAATTTCCAAATAGTTTTATTTACACTAAGGATGGAATTTACATTTGTGCATAAGGGAGGGGTTAGTTGTGCCATCTCTGAATATTTTTGTTTTTTAATGCA
Source organism: Salvelinus alpinus (assembly GCF_045679555.1). NCBI lineage: Eukaryota > Metazoa > Chordata > Actinopteri > Salmoniformes > Salmonidae > Salvelinus > Salvelinus alpinus. The sequence goes on along the minus strand of NC_092095.1, from coordinate 63,633,596 downwards.
GCACTATGTGGGTCACGGGAACGCCATCAACGAGCTCAAGTTTCACCCCAGAGACCCCAACCTCCTGCTATCCGTCAGCAAAGGTAGAACTAGACACCATAGCTGGGACTTAATATTTTCAACTGACCTGACCTTTTGAGAACTAAACGATTTACATTTAGGAATGATTTATAATCTGTATGTACTTACATCATTAACAGAATGACTTAACATAAAATCAACTGTGTGAATATCTCATCAGCTTTGTGTTTTGTCTTTAGACCACGCCCTTCGTCTGTGGAACATCCAAACAGACACACTGGTGGCCATCTTTGGAGGTGTAGAAGGACATAGAGATGAAGTCCTCAGCGCAGTGAGTACACGACACTGCCACAACCATCTCTTACTGGCTTTCTTGAGCAATAGAAGTCAGGGATTTCTATGTGTATGTGACCATTGAAAATGGCGATACAATATGGATCACAAAAAAAAAGAAATGAGAGATGAATGATATAATGAAAAATGTCTCTGCGCCAGGACTTTGACCTGCTAGGTGAGAAGATCATGTCGTGTGGAATGGACCACTCTCTGAAGCTCTGGACCATCAACTCAGAGAGGATGCAGAAAGCCATTCACGGGTCCTATGAATACAACCCTTCCAAGACAAACAGGTGAAAATATTGGTTGTGGGCAACAAACGTACGTGTATTCCCATGTAAATTTCAGTCATTCAGCAGACTTTTATCCACAGCAAAGCGCGTTCAAATAACAGGGCTGGACAATTGCATAAAAGGAAAATAGTAGTGTTGCCAGGTACAGTGAGAATCTCACATTTTTTATTTAACCTTTTTTTAACTAGGCAAGTCAGTTAAGAACAAATTCTTATTTACAATGATGGTCTAGGAACAGTGGGTTAACTGCCTTGTTCAGGGGCAGAACGACAGATTTATACCTTGTCAACTCAGGGATTCGATCCAGCAACCTTTTGTTTACTGGCCCAACGCTCTAACTGCTAGTCTACCTGCCGCCCCGAACTGTTGATTTTCAACTTGAAAATGTTTGCTCCTTTAACCGATGATTCTGTCTTCTTCTTACAGGCCATGGGTCTCTCAGAAGATCCACTTCCCTGACTTCTCTACCAGAGACATCCACAGGAACTATGTGGACTGTGTACGCTGGCTGGGAGATCTGATTTTATCCAAGGTAAGACTGTGAATCTTTTTGTTCAAACACACATACGTCACATTCTGTTATTAGGTTGTGGATCCCATTGTGACCCTCATAACCCCTACTCCTTTGTTCTGTTCCTCTCCTGACCTGAACAGTCGTGTGAGAACGCTATCGTGTGTTGGAAACCAGGGAAGATGGAGGACGATATTGACCGCATCAAACCAAACGAGTCCAACGTGACAATCCTGGGTCGCTTCGACTACAGCCAGTGTGACATCTGGTACATGCGTTTCTCCATGGACTTCTGGCAGAAGGTAAAGATGATATTTCCCCTTTTGTTGTGTCTGTGGCTTTGTGGAATCCCTTATCTGCTACTGTTCATCCCAGTATTGTAAGCAAACAGTGGTTTGGTGTTGGAACTTTATAACTAAATAGATGCAAGTTTGTTGTTTTAGTACTATACTTTATGTTTAATGTGTCTCCACATAGGAAGTTGTCTGAAGATCAATAAGTTTTGTTTGATTATTGAAGTAACGCATGTCTTGTCCTACAGATGTTGGCTCTGGGAAACCAAGTGGGGAAACTGTACGTGTGGGACCTCGAGGTAGAGGACCCCCACAAAGCAAAGTAAGAGTCCGTAGGGAAACTGCACGTGTGGTGGTGTTGGGGAAGCTACTCTCAAGCTACCAATTACTTTACACTGGAAGAAGTTAAGCTACACTAAATAAAGTTTATTTTTCAAACTAGTTACTTTGAAAAAGTAGTTCACTACATCCAAACTACTTTGTGAAAAATCATCATACAGTATGTTAACAATCTGTAATTTAGCCTAATGATAGGGTAACATTTGTATTTTTGCCTAAATAGACATATCCAAATGTAAAAATGTTTCATGATGGCCATAAACAGTAACTGGTAATGTTGTATAGTTTAGAAAGGTCTGGAACTAGCCTTTCTGGTAAATGTTGTTATAACTTTGAGGTGTACTCTTTTTAGAACACAAGCTCAAGTACATGGTACAAATATGAACAAACAAATTCTAAACGACTTAGTATGTATATACTGTACTCTATATCATCTACTGCATCTTGCCATCTTTATGTAATACATGTACCACTAGCCACTTTAAACTATGCCACTTTATGTTTACATACCCTACAGTACTCATCTCATATGTATATACCGTACTCTATACCATCTACTGCATCTTGCCTATGCCGTTCTGTACCACCACTCATTCATATATCTTTATGTACATATTCTTTATCCCTTTACACTTGTGTGTGTATAAGGTAGTAGTTGTGGAATTGTAGGTTAGATTACTTGTTGGTTATTACTGCATTGTCGGAACTAGAAGCACAAGCATTTCGCAACACTCGCATTAACATCTGCTAACCATGTGTATGTGACTAATAATAATACAATTTGATTTGATTATAAGATTTCCCATTAACAGTAAAATAAATATGATCTAAAGGTCCACTGAGCAGCACAGAGACACCATTCAAATGTGTGCAGACTCGTTACAACTTCCGTCTGTGACCAAGAAAACGCGGTCTTTCAATTCTATGAAATTATTTAGTGTTTTAAAATTTATTTTGAAAGCTCTAAATCCAGCTGAGAGTTTCACAGCGAGATGAAACCACAACGGCTGAACTCCGACTGTCATATGCCATTTCCCAGGCTCACTTGCTCAGAGGAAATCGATTCTTTGTCTGGATTGGCCAGAGAATGTGACAGGTCACTCCCTATGAACATGAAGTGTCACGTTTCAGACCCCACAAGTCCACGCCACTGAGAGAGTGGAAACAGAGAGCAGACAAAATGGGTCTTTGTGCCACTATAAGGCACAGAACACTATGGCGTTCAGAGCGCTTTGTACACCAAAATGTCAGTCAGAACCAGTCCAGAACTGCTCAGTCCCCCATACAGGGGAATTAACATCTAAGAGGTTTTAAACAAACAAAATGGTTCAAATGAGAATTAGCATCAGACCTGTCTGAGAAAGGACATTTTTGTGTACTTTACCCATATTTTATTTTTACAAAAGAAATTGCTAAAAAGTTATTCTGAAAACACCAATAATTGAATTTAGTTCAACTACCACTAAGCTAAAGCAAAACGTATTTAAATGACTAGTTGATCTACATGTATTTCACTTGATCACTGTACGTGAAGGTAGAGGAGCCGCAAAGTTAAGAGTCAACCTCCCACCAATACACCTCACCTAAGCAGTGGTCCATGCCTAGATGGTAGACTGCCTGAGAGAAGTGAAGTCCAGTAGAGCACTCCTCTCCTTGTTATGTATAATGTTCCAGGGCTGTGACAGAGATGCCACAGAACAATGAGACAGATATTTCACGGGATGTATAAACGTGAAGCATCCGCTTGGCGTTTCCATTAGAGAAAGCCAAGTGGCCGGCAGTGGGAGATGCTGGAGCAAGATGGATTTTGACCGACATTCTGCAAATGTGTCATTTTCAACATTTTGATCTCAATACAGTTTTCTGTTCCCAAAGCTGCAATCTGTTACGAACAGAGTGGACTAAGTTTTAAAGACTTTACCCTTTGCTAAAGTAAAAAATAAATGGCATTGTTTAAAAGGAGTGCAAAGGCGAATTGAGTTATTGCACATGTGCACTTCAAAGTAGGCGTTCCCTAACAGCAATATGCAAATATATGCTACAACGCGCCAATAGGATCTCTCAAGCTCATGCTTGGCTCTGCCCAGCCCCTTGCTTGTTCTGCCCACTGACTCATTTGTTCCCATTTGAAATGACGGGTTGTGGTCTATCTTTGTTATAACTAAACTATCTTCGGAGACACTGTCTTTCTGTTGTTTCACCAAATACATTCTAACCTGGCTCACTGTTTCAGGTGCACCATCCTCACCCTCCCAAGATGCACCTCTGCCATCAGACAGACCAGCTTCAGCCGTGACAGCAGTATCCTGATCGCAGTCTGCGACGATGCCTCTATCTGGCGCTGGGACCGCCTGCGATGAAGACCACATTGGCAACGAGCAGCCAATTCTATTATGACGGACCAGTCACTTTGCTGTCAGGAACCAGAAACATTTTCCAGGTACACATTTTCTGTGTATAGTCTGCATCAGATCTGTCCAATGGAGGTGTTGTTTAACATCTCAGGAACCACTCCCAACATGACAAAGGTGCTACAGGTCTGCACAGAAAAATTTGTATCTGGAACCCACCAATTATTTTCCTTTTGTTTCCCTTCTCCGGGTTATACTTATACCAGCCCATCCTTATTAAATCCATGAGGGGGGTGAAAAGGTGCGCAATTTGGGGAGAAGGTTGGAGAGTCAAGACTACAACCCTGGAGCCCTTCAAGATTTCTCCCCCTCCTTGCTATTTAGTTCCCCTTTGCTTACTATTCACGCTTTAATAAATGCTATTTTTCTAAAGGCTTCTTGTCTCATTCCGAGGTACTGAAGCTTGAAAAGTAAGTAAATATATGGTCCGCTAAGCCCAGGCCATCTGAATGCATGGAGAAAAGGAGTAGAGGGAGAGTTTGGGTGTTAACCTTCTAGTTAACTGCCCCAACAGTGCATCTCATGCACTAGAAATGAAAGTTTTCAACATGAAAATAAATGAAGCAACTAGGATCCGCTTGTATAGGCAAGCTAAATATGTATGGAATAAAGTAGTGGTGAAAAAGAATTTTAAGAAACATTTAATATTTGACAAAACACCTAGTAATTGTTGCTATAAAACAAGATCTCTTTTCGTCTTCTGTGGAGGACCATTCCTGGACATTATGGAGCAGAAAATAAAGTCTTTGGTCTTCTGTCAATGCCTCTATCATCGTTTTTAATACTGTGGTATCGTCGAAACAACTCAAGTCTTCCAGAAATTAGGGTTTTGAGCCATGCGCCTCTGGAAGTTCTCATACCTGGGGAGAAAGATCAGAGGAGCACATGACTTTATGCTTTTGATTTAGGAAGCACATTCAGATCTTTTGCAGCGTCCATGCTTAACTGAATGAATGAGAAATTCCTCCAATGTTAGTTTGTAGCCTGCCCAATAACCACAGGTTCCACAAACGTGGGTCAGGCAAATTGAAAATAATTGATTGGGTTAATTCAAGCAGGTGTTTAAATGGTCTGACTTTGAATAGGACCAACAGGGAATAATTTTACCATTTGAGGATGGAACTGGCAGGGATGAACATTTCTGAGGGGTTTGGAGTCATCTGCGACTGGGAAACAGCAAAAGACGAGGAGAAATTATACAAACTGTCCAGCATCTTCTGAGTGAACTGAGGAGAGAGAGAGTTGAGTTTGTCAGCTGAGTGTTTAGGTGCTCTTAGCAACATCAAAATAAAAGTCCTGCACATGTGCCATAAGTGGACAAAAAAAGAATAACTTGTGGGGGATGTATTTTGACACGAGGTAAGCAGAGAGGAAGTGGGTCTACAATAGACTTATGTTTGAAAAGTCTCAATACGATCCTTTAGATAGGGTCTCAAATACCCCGTCATAATGACCAACTGTTCTGCACACTGACTGTTTGTGCAACCTAATACAATTGAACACAACGCTAGTGTGCCTGTAGAAAGTCTACCCCCCCCCCCCCCTTGGATTTCTTCCCATTTTGTGTTAGTGGGATTAAAATGTTTATTTTTACAATCTACACAAAATACTCCCGGTGGACGAAAACGTAAATTTTTTAAGATTAATGAAAAATATGCGCCAATATACCTTAATTTGTTAGAAACCCCTTCGCAGCGATTACAGCTGAGAGTTATCTTGGGTAAGTCTCAGAGCTTTGCACACCTGTATTGTGCAATATTTGCTAATTCTTTTCAAAATTCAAGCTCTGTCAAGGTGTTGGGGATCATGGCTAGACAGTAAGTCTTACCATTGATTGTCTAGCAGATTTAAGTGAACTGTAACTTGGCCACTCAGGAACATTCACTGTCTTCTTGGTAAGCAACTCGAGTGTAGATTTGGCCTTGTGTTGCAGGTTGTCCTGCTGAAATGTGAATTCCTCTCTGTGTCTGGTATAAAGCAGACTGAAGCATGTTTTCCTGTAGGATTTTGCCTGTGCTTAGCGCCATCCTGTTTCTTTTCATCCTGAAAAACTCCCCAGTCTTTGCTGATGTCAATCATTCCACGATGCAGCCACCACCATGCTTGAAAATGAGGCAGCTACTCAGTGATGTATCACATTTGCCCCAAACATAAGGCTTTGCATTTAGGCCAAAAAGTGTCTTCCTTTGCTGTTTTTTTGCAGTATTACTTAAAGGCTTTGTTGCATACATATGTATGTTTTGGAATCTTCTGTATATTTGTGTTCTTTTCACTCTAATTTAGGTCATTATGGGGTCACTACAATGTTGTTGATCCATCCTCAGTTCTCTCCCATCACAGCCATTGAACTCTGTAGCGGTTTTAAAATCAGCAATGGCCTCATGGTGAAGTCCCTGAGCAGTTTCCTTCCTGTCCTGCAGCTCAGTTCAGAAGGACGACTGCATCTTTGATGTATCTGGGTGGTTTAATACAGTGGTTCCCAAACTTTTAATAGTCCCGTACCCCTTCAAACATTCACCCTCCAGCTGCGTACCCCCTCTAGCACCAGGGTCAGCATGCCCTCAAATGTTGTTTTTTGCCATCATTGTAAGCCTGCTACACACACTATACAATACATTTATTAAACATAAGAATGAGTGTGAGTTGTCACAACCCAGCTCGTGGGAAGTGACAAAGAGCTCTTATAGGACCAGGGCACAAATAATATTATCATTTTGCTCTTTATTTAACCATCTTACATATGAAATTGTGAATAACTCACCACAGGTTAATGAGAAGGGTGTGCTTGAAAGGATGCACATAACTCTGCAATGTTGGGTTGTATTGGAGAGAGTTTGTCTTAAATCATTTTCCACGCACAGTCTGTACCAGTATTTCGTTTTCATGCTAGTGAGGGCTGAGGATCCACTCTCACATAGGTACGTGGTTGCAAAGGGAATCAGTGTCTTAACAGTGCGATTTGCCAAGGCAGGATACTCTGAGCGCAGCCCAATCCAGAAATCTGGCAGTGACATCTGATTAAATTTTCACTGAACCACTTGAATGCAATTTCAATGAGGCTCTCTTGTTCAGATATCGGTAAGTGGACTGGAGGCAGGGCATGAAAGAGATAACGAATCCAGTTGTTTGTGTCATCCGTTTCGGGGAAAGTACCTGCGTAATTGCGCACTCAACTCATTCAGGTGCTTCGCTATATCACATTTGACATTGTCCGGAAGCTTGAGTTCATTTGCACACAAAAAAAATCATACAATGATGGATGTTGTCCATGATAATGCAGACAGAGAAGACCTCCAACTTCTTAATCATAGCCTCAATTTTGTCCCGCACATTGAATATAGTTGCGGAGAGTCCCTGTAATCCTAGATTCAGATCATTCAGGCGAGGCAAAAATAAATAAAAAATCACTCGGATAGGTCAGTCGTGTGACAAACTCGTCATCATGCAAGCGGTCAGACAAGTGAAAATGATGGTCAGTAAAGAACTAAGCTTGTCTCTCAATTCAAAAAAATGTGTCAATCCATTGCCCCTTGATAACCAGCGCACTTCTGTATGTTATAAAAGCGTTACATGGTCGCTGCCCATATCATTGCAGGTTGCAGAAAATACACGAGAGTTCAGGGGCCTTGCTTTAACAAAGTTAACCATTGTCACTGTGGTGTCCAAAACGTCTTTCAAGCTGTCAGGCATTCCCTTGGCAGCAAGAACCTCTCGGTGGATGCTGCAGTGTACCCAAGTGGCATCGGGAGCAACTACTTGCACGCGCGTTACCACTCCTATGTCTCCTTGTCATGGCTTTTGTGCCATCAGTACAGATACCAACACATTCTGACCACCAAAGTCCATTTGATGTCACAAAGCTATCCAGTACTTAAAAAATATCCTCTCCTGGTTTCCAGAAGAGGATGTCTTCCTTAATTGACCCCCCATAAACGTAACGGACATGTGCCAGGCCCGCCACGTCTGTTGACTCATCCAGCTGTAACGCATATAATTCACTGGCTTGTATGCAAAGCAGTAATGGTTTCAAAACATCTCCTGCCATGTCACTGATGCGTCGTGAAAGTGTTGTTTGATGAAGGCATTGTCTGTATAGTTTTTTGGGCCTTTGCCCCCAGCATTGTTCCAGCCATATCCACGGCAGCAGGAAGAATGGAGTACTCCACAATAGTATGGGGCTTGCCTGTCCTAGCCACTCGGTCCTAGCCACTCGGACGCTTCTAGCCCCTTATTAATGGTATCTGTTGCTTTTATACATGTCTTACTACTCGAAAGTAGTCTTAGTTTTCAAATTGGCATGTTTTGTTTCTAAAATGTCTGCGCAAGTGTGAAGGTTTCTTCGAGTTGTGAGATAGTACTTTTGAGGCACTACTCCCAATAAGTGAACCCAAAATCAATGTAGTTCTCATATTTGCACCTCTTTGATGGTCCAACGTCCCTGTCTGTTGTTCTGTGCTTTCCCGGGTAAGGGGGCAGTAGCTCTTCGGCTGCATCAGATTCACAACTGTCAGTGTCCATGCTAGCTGGGCTAACAACAAATGTAGAATTACTGATGCTAGCATTGGATGTGCTCGTGGAAGCAGACCAACTTGTTGTTGACAGGTGCAGGTATAGTACTGCTGGTAGTAGCAGTACTACCAGTAGAGCTGGTATGTGTCTCTATGGACACGGGCCTTACTTTTTTAACCACTTATCAATTTTTGAGCAAACAGAATGAGCAGCAGCTACGTTTGGCTACATACGGACCGTTAATGGAATTCCCGCGAGAGAGTAACGGTTAATGTGATTGGATGTTAATTATTTGACTAGGCTACCTGTATTTGACAGTGTTGATATTTCACTGAACACTAGATGGTTTAATTTTATTTTTGGCAGTGAAAAGAGGCTACTCAGGCGAGAGAGAAAAAACTCACCCAAATGTACAGCCCTGTTGGAAAATATAAATGGACTGTTTTTTAAAATGTGAAATCACATTTTCATTTGGCATACCCCCGATGGCATTGCACGTACGTACCCCATCTCCCAATCACTGCCCTTTGAGGCTTTCGAAAAAGCTACTTGGTCTTTGTAGTTGAATCTGTGCTTGAAATTCAATACATGACTGAGGGACCTTACAGATGTATGTATGAGGGACAGAGGAAGGTGTAGTCATTTAAAAAAAAGTCAACTGTGTGAGTCCATATAACTTATGTGATTTGTTAAACCAAATTTGACCTCTGGACTAATTTAGGCTTGCCTAAACAAAGGGGTGAATACATATGCAACAACTATAGTTTAGTTATGTTTTTTTAAATGTGTAGAATTTTATTTTCACGGACAGTATTTTGTGTAGCTCAATTACAAAAAAATACAATTAAATCTATCACTTTAACAGCAAAGTGAAAAAAGTTGAAGGGGGTGTAGACTTTCCATAGGCACTGTAAATACACCCGTGTTGCTGGTACACAGCAATCAAACCAAGCAGCTTGAGTATTGACTCATATACATATTATCAAAGGAAGGTTACTTTCACTGGTTATGTACACTGCAAACCACCCATAATGTTCTAACCTGCATAAAGGAGTCAACAGCGCACACAGTGGCACCTGATACAGGCGTCTGTTGGACCAGCTGCTCCAAAGGCTCAATAGACACACCAACTTGGGCCACGGAGGCAAGCTGAGGTACTGTCATCATTCCAAATGGATGCTCTCCACCCTCACCTATAGGAAGACAGCAGAAACACCAATGGTGTGGAACTTTTGCTCAACAGTTCACCCACCTTTTGCAAAGAAAATGCTTTTTTCCCACCGCAACTGGGGATCACAGTTCACCCACCTTTTGCAAAAAATAAAAATTCCACCGCAACTGGCGATCACAGTTTACCCACCTATTGTTTTACCACTACATCACTGTAACACACACATACTGACAAAACACCTTGTGACAACTACTAATGTAAGAAGGACTTTATTAAATACATTTGAATGATACTCACCTGGTTTTAATTGAGATATTTTAAAGATGGCACTTGGCTTGTCGTTGGTGATGAAACCCAGGAGCTGCCAGACCTGCCCACCGACAGGGTCCGGGAAGGAGAAGTAGACGGCGCCACCCATCCCCGCAGGGAAAGGCACTGTGCCCAACATGAACACCACTACATGGTTCACATTCTCATAGTCTGGTAGGTTGAAGACAAACTTGTCACCAGCAACCTGCTGGGCGTCCGTCTGGACCTAAAAGACAATTGTAACTCCTACTTGAGCTGGAGTTATTTCAAGAGTTACTTTTCATTTAATTAAAGGCACAATCTGTTAATGTATTTCAGCAGTTTGACCCTGCCACTTTTTTTTGTAAACTGATAAATGGGGTAGGTAGGGATGAGCTGTAGGAGGATGGACTCAATGGATGGAATGGAACGGAGTCAAACTTGGTTTCCATATGTTTGATACCGTTCCATGAATTACATTCCAGCCATTACACATTACAATGAGCTTGTCCACATAGCTCCTCCCACCTGCCTCTGGTAGGGACATCATGATGGATCTCTTTTGGGACTCTTACAGTCATAGACAGCCATACATGCAAGTCCATGGACCTGTCATGGTAGTAGGAAACATACTTTGAAGCGATAGATTTTCTGTTTAGAATGACACCCAAAAACAAACATTTGAGTACAATTTGGGTTATGATACTAGCTAACTAGGGTAAGAAAAGTTGTACAAGCTAAACGATGTACACAAAACCTCTGTCTCTGTTAAGCTCATATCATAGAGTATTTATAACTAGCTATATTGTTCAAGAATCAATGGGTATATGTAGCCTACGAGTAGAAATGACCAGTGAGCATCCGGGAATACAATACCACATTGTTCCTTCATATCAAATGTGTAGCTAGCTGTCATTTCAGTCCCAAGTTAGCTTGCTGCCGTTAGCAAGTTCCATACTTACCAATCTACCAGCAACCAAACATCCAAACATTGTAATGTCCTTGGTTTATTTTATATTTCGGTCAAGATGACTGTCTTACACTTAATCGATAACACCAGCTGAGTCCATTTCACAAAACTCTCGAGAAAGTTAGCTAGCTAACTCCAATGTTTTGTTACTCGTATGTTCTGCTTCAGACCACGTGTCTACGAGAACTTCCGGTTTGATTGACATTTCAAAATAAAAGCACCCAGAAAGAAAGTAATAAAATGCTTATTGGAATGTGATAGAACGCTTGCGTGGTTCTAATAGGTAGGCTATTTGTTTAAGAAGAAAAAAAACATACAAAAAGAAAGCACCAGTAAAAAAACAAATGTCTATAATCTAAGATAAATTGTATTGTGATGGGACTGCAGAAAAAATACATCATGTGGGTTCATGGAAGTATGACAACAGAAATACGTAGGATAGTTCCGTGTAACCAACATAAGTGATAAAATCACAAAAGATTCATCCTATATCTCCCCCACATCTATCCCGCCTTTACTTGCAGGTTTATATTTGGAATTGAAGGAGCATTCAGTAGGAGTCTGTCAAAGGCTTCCTTGTTTGGCCTATCAATCTGAGGATCTGTTCCAATCACTGATGCGTGGCTCGGGGGAGAATGTTAGGGTGAATGTGAGCTATTCGTCATGGTCTGTGACCTCTGAGTCTACTATATTCTTGATTGGCTTGGAATTAATCCACATTTTAAACAATTGCCATGGAAGTCATGAGCATTAACCTATTATTGGCTTATTGGTCATCTAACATTGGTATATATTGGGAAATGTAACCTAGATTTGTTTCATTGAAGAGTACTGCATTTTATTGGAACTGGTTGCACTGGGTTCAGCAATGTTTGTTGATATGTCAATATAGATTGAATAGCACCAATGCCTGCCACAATGAAACCATTATTGTTCGCCAGGACATAGTCACCAGTATCTAATAACTGTCACAAAGCTGCCAAGGTAAACCTACACCCCCCTGACTATGATTATGTGGACTTTTATAATCACACTCTATCAAACTCTATTGGTTTATACTATAGCTTTCTCTTTCCATGAAGTCAAGCACTCCAGCATTCCAGTGATGTGATAGTTTAGAGTTGACATCATCCATTACAGACAAAATTGGATAACTGTGACTTGTGTCATGTGGCTCATCCTGTTCGGGCTGGAGTTGTCCATTGTTGTCTTGCCTTCAGATCCTTTCTCTGAAGAAGACTGCAGAAGACCCCTGATCCAACTGGAAGTTTACCATGTATGGATCCACATGGCAGGCTAAGTGGATGAGGAATTGCCTGAACTATGTGAGTAATCTGGATACAGTGTTACCTCTATGTGTTTACATGTTCATGTTATTATCAGGCTTCAGACTACTACTGAACTCAGAAAATCTCTATACTCTGATCAATGGCTTGGGTCAATAGACAATAGACAGTTGTGCTACATTTGGGACAACTTCAAGCATATGGGTTGTCGAAACATTCATTCATAACCTTCATAGAGCCTTTATTCAATATATATTATGTGTGACATTGTTGTTGAATAGTATTCCATACTCATATCGCAGACATATTTCTATTTTCTGCTTCTGCAATTAACTACTTTATTTTAAAACTTAAAACATTAAAGTATGACAATGAAACAACTGTATGTATTAGGTCATTGAAAAATAACGACATAAGTTATTTTTATGCATTTACCATTATGAAAAGGTTATTTTGAATTCACAGAGTAGGTTTATGCTAGGCTATGCTGAAGTTGTGAGTGTAGGATTATATATGCATGTTTGTAGCTAATACGTGACACAGCACCGAGTTTGCTACGTTGTTGCACTCGTTTCCAGTATAAAGTGCAACGGGAGGGGCTTTGCGCGCGTCCTCTTCTAGACAGGTAAATGATCTACAAGACACGCTGTACGTGCACTACAATACAGTAACACAATCACCAAACTAAGTGCCCAGTGAAAAATTGTCATGGGTTTCCGTTTTACTCTGGGTGTTCCACAGCTGTGCTATGAATTGTTACGATCATTCAAGTGCCCACTGCTTTTTTACTTATATTATTACGTGCTATTAATTGACCGTTATTTATATATTTTCTTCCTCTCTGCATTGTTGGGAAGTAATAATATCACAGTTAGTCTACACCTGTTGTTTACGAAGCATGTGACGAATGAAAATCGATTTGTCCAAGAGCTGGGCGCAAAAGAAAGGCATTGCCAGAGGTAGAGGTAACCGCAAGTAGTGCGACTGGACTTCAATCATGCGCACAGCTCTGCATTCTGCGCTCTCTGACATTATAGTGGCGTGTTGCCTAATAGAAACGTGAACCACGAACTTTTGCCCTCTCTTGTGTGATGAGAAACAAATAAAGAACCACAGAGAAGTGACGATGTTTTCGCAAAATCCGATAAGTAGCCTTACTAAATATGTTTCGAAGCCGTCAGTCGTGGGACAGGTTGAGGTTTGTATGGTTGAATGTCAGTCGCCTTGCGCGGTTAGGACAGCTGTACCAGACGGACAAACCGCAGATCATGGGAGGGTAGCAAATCAGGCTGATCTGAAGGTAAGAAGAAACCGGTCAGTTAGTGTTTAACTGTTTAAATGTATATTCCAATTTTAGATATACATGTATGGTGTTATACTGCTCACAAAAATTCTGAATTTATTTATAAATTCTGAATTGATGTATTTGAAATCTGTGAAAATATTGTTTTGAGTCACGACAGTCAGACCATGTTGTGAGTCCATATCACATCTATCCCTTGACCCTTTGGTTTGAGGTTACTACTGTACATAGAAAGCTCTCTCTCGGTTGACATTCCCACCAACAAACATGGAGTATCTTAGTATTTGTTTAACAGACAGTGTGAGCTGTGGCTTTCCTCATAGGACATACAGTAATGTAAGCTAATATACAGTAATGTAGGTTAATATACAGTAATGAAAAAAATATAGTAAAAAATGTATTGCCCACATGTGACACAAGGTCAGGAGTTCATATTGATCAGATGAGGTGGTGTTATTTCTTATTGTATGGTAGACTGTAGTTTTACCATATTAAAAAATACCATTGGTGGTGTTCACAATGACTGCCAATGCAGCGAATGCTCCCTGGCCTCTCCTCTCCTCCTCTTAGCCTGGGTGTCAGATCCAGATGAGCGTTGACTCTAAGCAGAGTCACATTGTTACCGTGTGAGCAGGGTTACTTATGGTCACGTGGTCCTGGAGCTTCTAGTAATGCATGGGGCTTTCAACACCTTTGTTTTACACCAGCAGTCTCTGGTCTGTGTGCTCCATCCTCATACACTGGATGACTAGAAGTACTGTACTTTCTAGGCACAAAAGCCATTTTAACCAGAACCACGACCCTCATATTAAAGCCACACTCCACCTCCACTCCAGAGTGGGCCACTAACAATGTTGACACTGGAGAATTCATTGTGAAGCAGTGGTGACCTAAGTTGTCCTCTGCGTCAAGCCTTTTTAAGGGGCGGTCACAAATCTAACTCAAGATTTCAATGAGCTGATTGCAATCAGCTTTTTATGGCATCCAGTATTTAAAGGGCTATACAAAACTTTGCTGCTTCGACTTCTGAAAACAGCCTACATATAACTGACATGATCAAGTATGTGCATCTCAAACTTTTCTCTCTCTCTTGCTCTCGTCCTCTACCTCTCTGACCCTCTCTTAAGGAGAAGATGTGTCCCTGTGAGGCCTGGTGTTCCCAGAAGCGGACCTATGAGAACCTGGCCTACGAGCCTGGGAGTCAGAGTGAGCTCTACCCCCAACCTAAGGCCCTCTCCCGGGCTGTTTTCCAGCTCTCTGGCCTCACCCCCAAGTCCTCCATCCAGGCCATCGAGAGCCACGTTGCTAGCCTGAAGGGAGTGGTGTCTGTCAACTTCTCTGTGGCCAGTGGCCTGGCTCAGGTGGACTATAACGCATCATCTGTCTCTACCAGGGAGTTATCTCTGGAGATCCAGGCCATGGGCTACGGCGTCGTGGATGTGGCTGGGGAAGAGGTGACTAAGATCGGGGAGACGGAGGCCACAGAGTCCCTGACGAGGATCGGGGTGAAGGGTATGACATGCCAGTCCTGTGTGCGCTCCATCGAGGGACGGATAGGGACTCTGCCTGGAGTTCTGCACATCAAGGTGTCTCTGAGCGATCAAGAGGCAGTAGTACGATTTCAGCCCCACACAGTGACATCTGAGGAGGTAAAGGAACAGATTGAGAACATGGGATTTGGTGCGACTCTTACGAACAAAGACACAAGTATAGATTGTGGGCAAGGGGAGACACATGCGTCATCCTCCATCTTGGATTCATTGACTCAGACGTCTGTCATTGGGATTGTAGGGATGACCTGTAATTCATGTGTCCAATCCATAGAGGGGAAGATCTCTGAGATGACTGGGGTGTGTTCTATAGCGGTGTCATTAAAGGAGGAACAGGGAACCGTCACCTTTGACCCCAGTCTGACTCAGCCAGAGGAATTAAGGGCAGCCATTGAAGACATGGGATTTGGTGCTTCACTCATAGGTATGCTCAATTGTTTATTTCACCTTAGAAATTGAACAAAAATCACAACTACACTTTTATAATCAGACATTTCATTCATGTAATATGGAGAGGGGGGCTCAACTGAGTAGGTACATTGTTGTACAGAATGCAGAGAAATGGATTACTTCAACATTCCAAACTCACCAAATTGGCAGTCTCGCAGCGGTGGGCATACAGTAATACTGCTTTCAATGGACAATGCTGTTCAAAGCATTCCATTTCCATCCAGCCTTGCTATTGGTGGAGAGTAGGCAGCACTTGGGCACAGGTCTCCTTGGAAACGAGACAAGTGTACTTTCTAGTGTGGCATCAAGTGTTCTTGAATTACCCAGACTTGGGGCCAGTAAAACCAGCTTATAAACGGATTATGAAACGGTTTGGTTCTTGTATGTCACCCCCCTTACACTGAAAGCACTCTCTCTCCATCCATGCACAACCCATCCAACCAACGGTCCTGTTAATATGTTGTGTTCTTTTCTCCTGAAGAATCTGGTTCTGCAGAAACTCTACCAACCCTTCCCCTTCAAAGACCAAAGACTCCCCTTTCCCCCCACTCCCCCAGAATGGCTCACAGTAGCTCTGGCTCTACCAAGACTTCCATTAACGGTAGCTCTGGCTCTACCAAGACTTCCATTAACGGTAGCTCTGGCTCTACCAAGATGGCCACTGCCGGTGAGGAGGGGAAGGTTCAGAAGTGCTTCATCCGTGTGACAGGCATGACCTGTGCCTCCTGTGTGGCCAACATTGAGAGGAACTTAGTCAAACACAGAGGTGGGTGATGTTATCCTTTAGGTCACTGTCATTACCCATAGAGTCACTAAGCAGAACACTTGACCTGGCAGTACAGTTTCTATCATGATGATAAACAAGTATTTTGTGGTGCTGCCACTTTCCCTGGTTAGGTGTTAACTGCACAACATTGTGTGTGGTGTGTGTGTGTTCCAGGTGTCATCTCAGTGCTGGTTGCCCTCATGGCTGGTAAGGCGGAGGTGAAGTATGACCCTGGTATTGTGGATGCCAAGCGGATAACACAGCTCATAGAGGGTCTAGGCTTCGGTGCCACACTGATAGAGGACAATGCTGTTATGGACGGGAAACTGGACCTCTCTGTGAGTCCTCTCATTGGCTGAGACAACATGGAGAAAGAAGAAATGCATTTCTATGCTTGGCTAAATACATTTCTATGCTTGGCTAAATACATTTCTATGCTTGGCTAAATACATTTCTATGCTTGGCTAAATACATTTCTATGCTTGGCAAAATACATTTCTATGCTTGGCTAAATACATTTCTATGCTTGGCTAAATACATTTCTATGCTTGGCTAAATACATTTCTATGCTTGGCTAAATACATTTCTATGCTTGGCTAAATACATTTCTATGCTTGGCTAAATACATTTCTATGCTTGGCTAAATACATTTTCTTTGATGTTTAGTCCAGTCCTACATTGGGCCAACGTATTGTCTGGTACAGCTGCATTAAGTTTCAATTTGTTTCGCTCATCTCATGTGTAGGTAACTGGGATGACATGTGCGTCGTGTGTCCATAACATTGAGTCCAAACTCACTAGTACCAAAGGGATTCTAGAAGCCTCAGTTGCACTGGCAACTAACAAAGCCCAGATCAAGTTTGACCCAGAAGTGCTTGGAGCTCGTGACATCATCAGAATGATTGAGGTAGCTAGCTATAACTTGACTTTGCTGTCATGTCTCTTTAAATTTTGTTGCTAAATTTGTTTTTCCATCACCAACATTTTGTAATTGTTTTGATCACCTATATATTCACATTGTGCAATTACAGTGCTGGTACATATTCTTACACATATTTACAACTGTAGTAACTCTGTCTGTTCCAGGGGCTAGGCTTTGGGGCGTCTCTAATGAAAGCTGAAGGCTTTGGGAACAACCTGGATCATGGGGAAGAGATTCAACAGTAAGTATCTGTTTTGGTCGTCTGTAGATTCAGACTTGAGATACGTGTTCTTGAATCAACCTTGAATTGTTTTAACACACTCTCCTCTCTGCATGCGTCCTGCGTGTGTGTGTGTGTTCCAGGTGGAAGAACTCGTTCCTGTTCAGTCTGGTGTTTGGGGTGCCAGTGATGGGCTTGATGATCTACATGATGGTGATGGACAGTCAGCACGGGGAACACGGTGGCTCTATGCCCGGGGAGCAGAACCTTCTCCCAGGCCTCTCCCTCCTCAACCTGGCCTTCTTCCTGCTCTGTACACCTGTCCAGGTATAATAAGACCCTACCTAGCTCTGATACTGGCCAAGTCTCACTACTGTAGAAGTGTCTGTGACCCCCAGATACTATATGACCCTACCTAGCCCTGCTACTGGCCCAGTCTCAGTACTGTAGAAGTGTCTGTGACCCCCAGATACAATAGGACCCTACCTAGCCCTGCTACTGGCCCAGTCTCAGTACTGTAGAAGTGTCTGTGACCCCCAGATACTATAGGACCCCACCAAGCCCTGCTACTGATTATCTACTGTATGTAGTAGTCCATTATATAATACCTGTAAGTCACATTTCTCTCTCTCTCTCTCTCTCTCTCCTCCTCTTTCCCTCCCCCACCTCCTACTCCTCCATCAGATCTTTGGGGGTCGTTATTTCTACATCCAGGCGTACCGCTCGTTGAGACACCGCACGGCTAACATGGACGTCCTCATCGTCCTGGCAACCTCCATCGCCTACATCTACTCAGTTGTGGTCCTCATCGTGGCGATGGCAGAGAGAGCCAATCAGAGCCCTGTCACCTTCTTTGACACCCCGCCCATGCTCTTCGTCTTCATCGCCCTGGGCCGGTGGCTGGAGCACATAGCAAAGGTACGGCTATTCTATTCTACCCTACTCTATTCTACTCTAGTCTATTATGCTATATTCTACTCTATTCCATTCTATTATATTCTACTCAATTGTATTCTACACTGCTCTATTCCATTATACTCTATTATTTTCTACTCTATTGCACTCTATTCCATTCTACTCTACTGTACTCTATTCCATTCTACTCTACTGTACTCTATTCCATTATACTCTACTCTATTCTACTGTACTCTATTCCATTATACTCTACTCTATTCCATTATACTCTACTCTATTCCATTCTACTGTACTCTATTCCATTCTACTCTACTCTATTCCATTCTACTGTACTCTATTCCATTCTATTATATTCTACTCTATTCCATTTTACTCTACTCTATTCCATTCTATTCTGTTCTACTCTATTCTACTGTACTCTATTCCATTATATTATATTCTACTCTATTCCATTCTACTCTATTCTACTCTACTCTACTCTATTCCATTCTATTCTACTCTACTCTGTTCTACTGTACTCTATTCCATTATACTCTACTACATTCTACTGTACTCTATTCCATTATACTCTACTCTATTGCATTCTATTATATTCTACTCTATTCCATTCTACTCTACTCTATTCCATTCTATTCTACTCTACTCTGTTCTACTCTATTCTACTCTATTGTATTTTACTCTATTCCATTCTATTCTACTCTACTCTACTCTATTCTACTCTATTCCATTCTATTCTACTCTACTCTACTCCATTCTACTCTACTCTACTCCATTCTACTCTACTCTATTCCATTATACTCTACTCTATTCCATTCTATTCTACTCTACTCTACTACATTCTACTGTACTCTATTCCATTATACTCTACTCTATTACATTCTATTATATTCTACTCTATTCCATTCTACTCTATTCTCCTCTACTCTGTTCTACTCTACTCTATTCTACTCTATTCCATTCCACTCTATTCTACTCTACTCAATTCTAGTGTTTCCCCTACAATTAGTTATGCGGGTTGCATTCCACTTTCCTTTACCTGGACCACAGCTAAAGTCCTTTTGGTTGGAAGTACTTCTGTTGCTCACAGCTTTATGGATGGTTGATCACCAGGGGGTTATTCTAGGTTATATCTGATCAGTTTTTGTGGCATTTATGGTCATATGATTGTGTGTATATTATGGTGTCAGTGTGGGAAAGCAATCACCAGACTACAGGCTGAAGGCTTATGCTGAGGCCGGCTGGTAATTCCCAGGTTTAATCAACACCCACTCACGTCATTGTCTCTGTCTGTGTTTCCTGTTCCTGTTCTGCAGAGCAAGACATCTGAAGCATTGGCCAAGCTGATGTCACTGCAGGCTACTGATGCCACTGTGGTCACGTTAGGTCCTGACCACTCCATCCTCAGGTGAACCCAAACCCAGCTCCATTTTCCCACAGTGAACACTTGTGGAAAAATATGTTTATTTTATGTGATGTTTATTTTTATATTGGCATCATATAATCAAACCTGCCTTAGCCATGATTTCTTTACAATCTGTTTATAGCTGTGTCCATAAACTATTCGTAGAATATTTCACCACAATAAATCAGTACTGTGTCTGTGCTGTGTGCGTACGTGCGTGTGTGTGTCTGTACTGTGTGTGTCAGTGAGGAGCAGGTGCCGGTGGAGCTGGTCCAGAGAGGAGACATAGTGAAGGTGGTGCCTGGGGGAAAGTTCCCTGTGGACGGGAAGGTGATCGAGGGAAGCTCCATGGCAGATGAGTCCCTCATCACAGGTAAGAGCCGTTTTGTTGGGGAACCAATGGGCCATAGTGGTTTACTGTCATTATGGTCCTTTTGTGGTCTATTGGTGATTGACTGTGTTGTAGTGAAGGGTAAAGGCATGTAAATGCACCTTTTTTATTTAACACTAGCAAAATACCTCTAAATGACACACCTAGCGTGGAAAAATGCATCGAAAATATAGGTAGCATTACTTTATTCACCGCTAACGGTGATCAGCGTTGACCTACTTATTTTCTAAACACTACATCACTGGTAGTCATTGTGGTCATTTAGTAGTCTATATCGGTGGTTGTTGATAGTCATTGTGGTTCTTTGGTGGTCTACCATGGTTGATGGGGTGGTCAATGTTCTCTCTGTGGTCAGGTGAGCCCATGCCTGTGAGTAAGAAGCGCGGCAGTTCAGTGATAGCTGGCTCCATCAACGCCCACGGATCTCTACTGGTGCAGGCCACCCACGTAGGAGCAGACACCACCCTCTGTCAGATAGTCAAACTAGTGGAGGAGGCACAGACATCCAAGGTAAACAAACCACTGTATGGCCAAGGTCAAGACTGGACGTCTTTGATTGTAGGCTACAGTTACCTGTGTAAGTTACAATATAATCAGTTATTGATTATATTTTCTAAGTATCTGAAACATCTCTTGTTGGACTAGGCTCCCATCCAGCAGTTTGCAGACAGACTGAGTGGCTACTTTGTACCCTTCATAGTCATTGTCTCAGTGCTAACACTGCTGGTCTGGCTGGTGATCGGCTTTGTCAACTTCCACGTTGTGAAGGAGTACTTTCCTGTGAGTAACCACAAGAGCTTATCAAACTCAGAACAAAGCCTTATGGCGTTGATGTACTTTCTGAACGAAAAGATCAGTTCTGAATCATAGTGTTTGTGTTTGTGTGTTTCAACCTCACAGGGTTACGATGAGAACATCCCCAAGACAGATGTTATTGTCCGCTTCGCCTTCCAGGCCTCCATCACAGTCCTGTCCATCGCCTGCCCCTGCTCTCTGGGCCTGGCGACCCCGACAGCTGTCATGGTGGGCACGGGGGTCGGAGCCCAGAACGGCATCCTCATCAAGGGAGGCGAACCGCTGGAGATGGCCCACAAGGCAATGCACCTCTATTTACTTCCTCCAAACCAAAACATACTTCCTGTAAACTTCCAGTGTTTTCCAAACTGTAGTGTGGGCTGGGTACAGGGTAGAGTCGGTTATGGTGACTTAGTGTGAAGCTGTACATGTATGATAGGCATTTTCCATTGCTCTAACCCTAAAAGCCACAGCTAAAGCTGCCACCAGTGACACAGAAAGAAAATGACAGTGTTTTCCGCTCCCTCCTTTCCTCCCATTCAGATCGGTGCGGTGATGTTTGATAAGACGGGCACCATCACTAACGGCGTCCCGCGGGTGACGAGGGTGTTGGTGCTGTGGGAGAGGGCACGGCTGCCCCTGCGTAAGGTCCTGGCACTGGTGGGCACAGCGGAGGCCAGCAGTGAACACCCGCTGGGGATGGCTGTGGCCAAGCACTGCAAAGAGGTGAGGGTATTTAATTGATATCTACCAGGAATCTGTGCTTTAGCCACTGTATAAACACAGACAAGGTCATTCTATCCACTTTACCCTGGAATTCTTCTCCAGGTCGTTGATATAAATGAGAATGAATGTTCGCAGTCAACTTACCTAGTGAAGTAAGGGCTCAATATAATGAAATAAATAACCAGTGTGGGCGTGCGCCTGTCCGTATGTATATCAGGAGCTGGAAACAGATGCTCTGGGTTCCTGTAAGGACTTCCAGTCGGTGCCAGGCTGTGGGATCAGCTGTAAGGTGTCTAACATTGAGGAGGTACTGCTGGAGGGTGACCAGGACTCCTGTCATACCCAGGTCACACTGCAGGGGGCCACGACTGATGAGAGCAGCCTGGTCGGCGATACTGTGTCAGTGTCAGGTCAGTGTTGCTTTACAACATCACGGTTTTTACCCCTTTACTTTGTGGTCGTACTCATGATGTACAGTAGCAATCAAAAGTTTGGACACACCTACTCATTCAAGGGTTTTTCTTTATTTTTACTATTTTCTGCATTGTAGAATAAAAGTGAAGACATCAACACTATGAAATAACACATATGGAATCATGTAGTAACCAAAAAAAGTGTTAAACAAATCAAAATATATTTTAGATTCTTCAAAGTAGCCACCCTTTGCCTGGATGGCAGCTTTTCACACTCTCGGCATTCTCTCAACCAGCTTCATGAGAAATGTAAAATGTAAATGAATGCTTTTCCAACAGTCTTGAAGGAGTTCCTACGTATGCTGAGCACATGTTGGCTGCTTTCCCTTCACTCTGCAGTTCAACTCATCCCAAACCATCTCAATTGGGTTGAGGTCGGGTGATTGTGGAGGCCAGGTCATCTGATGCATACTCCATCACTCTCCTTCTTGGTCAAAAAGCCAAAAAAAGTTTTGGGTCATTGTCCTGTTGAAAAACAAATGACAGTCCCACTAAGCGCAAACCAGATGGGATGGTGTATCGCTGCAGAATTCTGTGGTAGCCATGCTGCTTAAGTGTGCCTTGAATTCTAAATAAATCACTGACAGTGTCACCAGCGAAGCACCATCACACCACCTCCTCCATGCTTCACGGTGGAAACCACACATACGGAGATCATCCGTTCACCGACTCTGCGTCTCACAAAGACACGGTGGTTGGAACCAAAAAGCTCAGATTTGGACTCATCAGACCAAACAACAGATTTCCACTGGTCTAATGTCCATTGCTCGTGTTTCTTGGCCCAAGCAAGTCTCTTCTTATTGGTGTCCTTTAGTAGTGGTCTTTGCAGCAATTCAACCATGAAGTCCTGATTCACACAGTTTCCTCTGAACAGTTGATGTTGAGATGTGTCTGTTACTTGAACTTTTCTGACACATTTATTTGGGCTGCAATCTGAGGCTGATAACTCTGATGAACTTGTCCTCTGCAGCAGAGGTAACTCTGGGTCTTCCTTTCCTGTGGCGGTCCTCATGAGAGCCAGTTTCATCATAGCGCTTGATGGCTTTTACGACTGCACTTGAAGAAACTTTCAACGTTCTTGAAATTTTCCGGATTGACTGACCTTCATGTCTTAAAGTAATGGTGGTATCACGTTTTAGGTAAGACCCAGATGCAGACAGTTTTGAAGAAACAAAGTTTAATACTTAACAGGGGCAGGCAAACAACAGGTCAAGGCAGACAGGGGTCAATAATCCAGAGAGGATGTGAAGGGTCCAGAACGGCAGGCAGTCTCAGGGTCAGGGCAGGCAGTCTCAGGGTCAGGGCAGGCAGTCTCAGGGTCAGGGCAGGCAGTCTCAGGGTCTCGGCAGGCAGTCTCAGGGTCAGGGCAGGCAGCGGTCAATAATCTAGAACGGTGGGGTAAGGTACAAAACGGCAGGCAGTCTCAGGGTCAGGGCAGTCAGAATGGTCAAACCAGGAAGGACTAAAAAACAGGAGCAAGAAACAGGCAGGAGCAGGGAAACAAACGCTGGTAGGTTTTACGAACAAAACGAACTGGCAACAGACAAAAAGAGAACACAGGTATAAATACACAGGGGATAATGGGGAAGATGGGCGACACCTGGAAGGGGGTGGAGACAAGCACAAAGACAGGTGAAACAGATCAGGGTGTGACAGGTGGACTGTCGTTTCTCTTATTTGAGCTGTTCTTGCCATAATATGGACTTGGGTCTTTTACCAAATAGGGCTATCTTCTGTATACCACATCTACCCTGTCACAACACAACTGATTGGCTCAGACGCATTAAGAAGGAAAGAAATTCCACAAATTAACTTTTAAGAAGGCACACCTGTTAATTGAAATGCATTCCAGGTGACTATCTCATGAAGCTGGTTGAGAGAATGCCAAGAGTGTGCAAAGCTGTCATCAAGGCAAAGGGTGGCTACTTTGAAGAATCTCAAATATAAAATGTATTTTGATTTGTTTAACACCTTTTTGGTTACTACATGATTCTATATGTGTTATTTCATAGTTTTGATGTCTTCACTATTATTCTACAATGTAGAAAGTTGTCTAGCCTTGAAGTCCAATCCATTGCTAATATGTTTTGTGTGTTGTCCAGGTGCCTCTGCTAGCCCCTCCTATTCGGTCCTGATCGGGAACAGAGAGTGGATAAGGCGGAACGGGCTTCATATAGGAGCTGATGTGGATGACGCCATGTCCAGCCACGAGACCAAGGGGCAGACAGCCATCCTGGTAGCTATAGATGGTACAGTCTCAGTCCAATGACAGACATTTACATTTGAGTAATTTAGCAGAAGCTGTTATCCAGAGAGACTTCCAGTTAGTGCATTCATCTTAAGATAGCTAGGTGGGACAACCACACATCACAGTCATAGTAAGTACATTTTTCCTCAATAAAGTAGCTATCAGCAGAGTCAGTGCTGGTAAGTGGAAAAAGTCAAGTGCGAGTGTTAGTTCACGAAAGGTTTAGTTTTTTTTTTGGGGGGGGGGGGGGGGGGTCCAACAGAGGAAAAGCCTTCACATCCCACTGGGTCAGGTTATGGACACATTTTGTAATAGTCCTGAACTGTCTCTCAACAGTGGTTTATCTATGACCCTCAGGACTGTGTCCTTCTTCAACAGTGGTCATCTATGACCCTCAGGACTGTGTCCTACTCCAACAGTGGTTTATCTATGACCCTCAGGACTGTGTCCTTCTCCAACAGTGGTTTATCTATCATTTACATTTAAGTCATTTAGCAGACGCTCTTATCCAGAGCGACTTACAAATTGGTGCATTCACCTTATGACATCCAGTGGAACAGCCACTTTACAATAGTGCATCTAAATCTTTTAAGGGGGGGGGGGGGGTGAGAAGGATTACTTTATCCTATCCTAGGTATTCCTTAAAGAGGTGGGGTTTCAGGTGTCTCCGGAAGGTGGTGATTGACTCCGCTGTCCTGGCGTCGTGAGGGAGTTTGTTCCACCATTGGGGGGCCAGAGCAGCGAACAGTTTTGACTGGGCTGAGCGGGAACTGTACTTCCTCAGTGGTAGGGAGGCGAGCAGGCCAGAGGTGGATGAACGCAGTGCCCTTGTTTGGGTGTAGGGCCTGATCAGAGCCTGGAGGTACTGAGGTGCCGTTCCCCTCACAGCTCCGTAGGCAAGCACCATGGTCTTGTAGCGGATGCGAGCTTCAACTGGAAGCCAGTGGAGAGAGCGGAGGAGCGGGGTGACGTGAGAGAACTTGGGAAGGTTGAACACCAGACGGGCTGCGGCGTTCTGGATGAGTTGTAGGGGTTTAAGATAAACCACTGTTGGAGTAGGACACAGTCCTGAGGGTCATAGATAAACCACTGCTCGCATCTAT
Organism: Salvelinus alpinus; assembly: GCF_045679555.1. NCBI lineage: Eukaryota > Metazoa > Chordata > Actinopteri > Salmoniformes > Salmonidae > Salvelinus > Salvelinus alpinus. The sequence continues at coordinate 63,607,904 of NC_092095.1, read as the reverse complement.
GACCCTCAGGACTGTGTCCTTCTCCAACAGTGGTTTATCTATGACCCTCAGGACTGTGTCCTACTCCAACAGTCATTTATCTATGACCCTCAGGACTGTGTCCTTCTCCAACAGTGGTTTATCTATGACCCTCAGGACTGTGTCCTTCTCCAACAGTGGTTTATCTATGACCCTCAGGACTGTGTCCTTCTCCAACAGTGGTTTATCTATGACCCTCAGGACTGTGTCCTACTCCAACAGTGGTTTATCTATGACCCTCAGGACTGTGTCCTTCTCCAACAGTGGTTTATCTATGACCCTCAGGACTGTGTCCTACTCCAACAGTGGTTTATCTATGACCCTCAGGACTGTGTCCTTCTCCAACAGTGGTTTATCTATGACCCTCAGGACTGTGTCCTACTCCAACAGTGGTTTATCTATGACCCTCAGGACTGTGTCCTTCTCCAACAGTGGTTTATCTATGACCCTCAGGACTGTGTCCTTCTCCAACAGTGGTTTATCTATGACCCTCAGGACTGTGTCCTACTCCAACAGTGGTTTATCTATGACCCTCAGGACTGTGTCCTTCTCCAACAGTGGTTTATCTATGACCCTCAGGACTGTGTACTACTCCAACAGTGGTTTATCTATGACCCTCAGGACTGTGTCCTACTCTAACAGTGGTTTATCTATGACCCTCAGGACTGTGTCCTTCTCCAACAGTGGTTTATCTATGACCCTCAGGACTGTGTCCTTCTCCAACAGTGGTTTATCTATGACCCTCAGGACTGTGTCCTACTCCAACAGTGGTTTATCTATGAGGTACATACACTGAACATGGGATATGTTTCAATCCCCTGCATCAACCTCACCGTTCCGTGTCGTGGACATGTTCCATCTCCTCTTCCTATGCCCTAGGTGTACTGTGTGCCATGCTGGCCATAGCAGACACAGTGAAGACAGAGTCTGCCCTGGCTGTCCATACTTTACTCAGCATGGGGATAGAGGTGGTCATGATCACTGGGGACAACAGACGTACTGCTAAGGCTATAGCCACACAGGTAAGAGAAAGATAGAGACTGCACGCATGCACTTGCAGCACATGGGGATGTGGGAAACTTACTCCTCAGCCTGAAGGGTCGCCACTTGTGCCGCCAAATTGTACATTCTATGGTGGCGCCGACTGGTAAGACTCTTTGGGAGGGCGGTCACGTGTGCTAGCAAGACAGAGGTTCTGGGTTCAAGTCTTGGTGTGAGCTGAATCAGGAGGAAGTGGTACTCGCTAAGCAAGCAGCATAGCGTTCACTACACACTCACGTCTGAATTGTGTCTCTGTCCCTCCTCCAGGTGGGCATCAGGAAGGTATTTGCGGAGGTGCTGCCGTCCCACAAGGTGGCCAAGGTGCAGGAGCTGCAGGAGAGGGGTCTGAGGGTGGCCATGGTGGGTGACGGGGTCAACGACTCGCCCGCCCTCGCCCGCGCCGACGTGGGCATCGCCATAGGGACGGGCACAGACGTGGCCATAGAGGCAGCTGACGTGGTGCTGATCAGGGTGAGGAGCAGAGTGGGGTGTGGTTGGGATGTTAACTACATACTAGTTACATGTGTTGTGATATACTTGAAAGGGAGAGATGAGGTCTACTGGCTGTATTTTCTGTCCCAAAGGAACTTTAGTTATTAGATTTTTTTTCTCCTTTCTATGTAGAATGATCTGTTAGACGTGGTGGCCTGTATTGAACTGTCCAAGAAGACTGTTCGGAGGATACGCATCAACTTTGTCTTCGCTCTCATTTACAACCTGGTAGGGATTCCCATCGCCGCAGGTGAGTAACAAATCATATTTTATTGGTCGCATACACATATTTAGCAGATGTTATAGCGAGTGTAGTAAAATGCTAGTGATCCTAGCACCAACAGTGCAGTTGTGTGTGTGTGTGTGTGTGTGTGTGTGTGTGTGTGTGTAGTAAAGCTGGGTTGCACTGTACCTCTGCAGGTGTGTTTCTGCCCGCTGGCCTGGTCCTACAGCCATGGATGGGTTCAGCAGCCATGGCTGCTTCCTCTGTGTCTGTGGTCATCTCTTCCCTGCTGTTAAAACTGTGAGTGTATGCTTCTGCCTCTCTTGTCTGTCCGTCCTTCCATCTATCTCCCTGTCTGTTGGGGATTTTGCTGTGTATTTATTTCAACCAATCAAACTTGCCCTCCTAGATGTTTTGCATACTTTTCAACATCCCAGATGGGAACTTTTACTGGACGTCATGCATTTTTATACCACTTTTCATGCACCAAAATCTCAATCTCTTCACTGTAAACTCGGTCCATTGAGAAGCGTTTCCATAGTAACCTGAGTAAAGCAGCGTGTGCCTGTAGAACAGCCCAGGGCACCATGTCCAGAGTGTCTCTGTTGCAGCAGCCCACTCACTGAACACCTCACAGACTGAACACAGTGCACTTTGACCTCTCAGCTGTATCTAGTTAACTATTTGGAACCACTCCAACTCCCTCTTTATTTATGGCAAACAATGGAAATGTCTCAATCTTTCTCTCCTCTTCTGTTCCTTACATGCCACATGTTTTTATGTCATGTTTGTCTTACTCACACACACGTTATTCTGCCTATATTAACACACCACTTGTCCGTTTCAGGTCAAGTCTCTACACTTTTCTCCCCATCTTCCTCATACTCGCTCTCTCGTTTACTCGTTCAAATATTTTTTATTGAACACACACAAGAATGGTGTATAGGTATAAAAGACAAGTATGCAATTCTTATCTAAACATAAAAGAGCAGACAGAAACAACAAGACCCAGAGTTCTGGGTATAAAACAAATATTACAAAACAAGACATACAGAACAAGGACAGGCAGAAAGAGGGTAGATGTCACCCCCCTTATTCCCCCTCCCCCCTATTCCCCTCCCAACTGCTCGGGTGGCGGGGCAAGCACATGCTGCCCAGAGGTAGATTAAAATATTACAATTGAGAGTGCATTAAAATGTACAAATTCACAGCGCCGACTGGTCCAAGTAAGAGAGGAAAGGCTGCCAGATTTGATCAAATGTTGATAATTTATTGTTCAGAATATATCTAATTCTTTCTAAGTGTACAGTGTTTGCCAATTCGCTAAGCCATAATTTGGTAGAGGGAGCTTCCCTCCTTTCGCTCTCTTGTTTACTAAAACTGACCTCAGTCCTCTTCTGCTTCTGCCTGCTCCAGGTATAAGAAGACGTCAATCGAGACGTATGAGTTCCGGGCCCAGGGGAACATGAAGAGCCTGAGCCCCAGCCAGGTGAGCACCCACGTGGGTCTGGACGACCGGCGACGCACCCCTCCCTCCCTCCGCGGAGCCTGGGAGCGCCTGAGCCAGGGCAGCCGCCTCTCCCTGCCCAACTCCCTCTCCAGCCAGCCGGCCAGCCGAGGTCCATCCACCCCCTCTCTCCAGGACCGCCGCTCCCTGCTGGACCACGAGAAGGAAGTGGGCCTCGTAGTGTAGCAAGGTGCCAGGTAGAGGAGATTATGTCGAAAGGGAAACTACCTGTCCCTATGGAAACCGTCTGATGGAACGGTCCAAGGGAAACTACCTGTCCCTATGGAAACCGTCTGATGGAAAGGTCCAAGGGAAACTGTCCACATTCCTTAGTCTCATCCTCTTCATGTCAATTAGATGTATTTTAATATTTGACTGAACGATAACTGAGAAATTAATCAATACCTAGAAATTAATCATTCACAAACTTACTTTCTTTTAAATCTTTCAAGACACTTTTTATCACAAGCGATTAAACAATATGGCTCTTCAGTTTACATTATGAAGAAATGTTACTCGTTGTGAACTTTTTTTAGGGGGATTGTCATGTCTTGTTTGCCCACCTATCGTCTCTTTTGAGTGTGTTCTAGTGATTAATTTGTCTCTCCTTTGTCCCTGTAGTCCAAATATATTTCAGTAAAATCTACCAAGGTTTCTGCTTTGTATTTCCCTTGACTTGCTTGCGTAGCCCATCTCATCAAGCTTTTACAAAACATCTCCATCAACATGTACATGTAGGCTTGTAAGTAGGCCATATGTGTATAATCACCTTCTAAATTCAAAGCATCGTGTTTGTAGAACCTCATCGGAAAGATCTTTACTACATCTTCAGAGCTAAAGATACACATCAATTCTGTGTCAGTGAGAGAATGGATCATTCATGTGGCATGGCCTGTCATGTCTTCACACTAGTGGTAGTAGATGGTGAGGACAGGGAATAGGTTACACCCCTGAAGTCCCCGAGGGTGCATCTCAATAGTCTGCATTGACTTCCTCAACTGTCTGTCATTTGACCCACATGAGAGAACTGCAATGAATTTGGATTCCTTATAAGATGTGATTTTTCCCCTCACCTTTACGAAGTTCAGGGTAAGGGAGTGGGGTTACCAATCACTGTCTACGTTGCTTGATAATGAGGTCCACAAAATGCGCTCATCTTTCATTCAGTAAACTGAGAAGACTTCTTCTGCTATTAAACTTGTATGTCTATTTCTAAATGATGTTACCTAACTGGTTTAACTGGTGGGTGGGCAGCTGTGGGTGGTGGGTGGGCAGCTGTGGGTGGTGGGTGGGCAGCTGTATGTAGCCTGCGAGATGAAAAAACTGTATTTTAGGCGCAACATTCAGAGAAACGTATTTGGACAATATTCCTCCTATTCATGAAAACATTGCACTCGCCCAGGCAGTTGTTTTAATAAAGTACTCTGCGGGGACGCGGGAGGACGAGGCTCTCCCTGATAAAGCAGAGGGGCTCAAGAATACAGTTTCACAGAAGATGCTCAACTGAAACCGTCTCCGAGTTCCACTTGTTTTGTTGTGCACTGATTCAAAAACAGAACTTTACACACGTTGTCGCAGACTATTTCAGGAAGGCTAGAAGGTAAGTAATTGTGAATTGGTGGTTTTTATATTATTAACAAGTATTTGCGGAGAACATTTTAAATTCTATCTAAACAGTAGGCTAACCTTTTTGTCTTGACATAATTGACCATCCAAGTCATTCGATATAGCCTTTGCGCTTATTTCAATTGGATGTGCATGGTTACCAGTTTTCCAGTACGGTCTCCCTCTGTTTTCTGGTCAGTGTGGATGCAAAATAATGTTCAAGGGGATATTAGGTTGTAGGTGACTGTAAGGGAATTCTGCCCTATGCACACAAGAGACCACAGGAAAACTTCTTTGATCAGAGGTTTTGTTAAATAAGGATTGCAACCCGGAGTACACACTTACAGCAATTTGCAAGCAAGACACTCAGTTCTAAAGATGGTGTTTTTCCTTTTTATCCCCTACTATAGTTCACCCCGCCCAGGGTGATGTCCCTTAACTTTAATACCATATAAGCTCATCATTTTCACTCCGCTGGGCGGAGTTCAGGTTATCGTGTTATTGGCAGTTTGTTTCCCAATCCTTCTTCCTCTTATTGCTATCATGTGCTAGCAGAAGTAAGACTGGAACATAGCATCAACAGAAACTGGCTTGGTTCCCTTTATCTGTTACCAACAGTATAGTTCAACTTACAGGCTTGTACAATTTACCTCTTAATGCTTGTAATGTGTCGACACTGATCCTTAATTTGCACCCCTAAAAACGAAAAACATTTGTCATAAGAAACTAGCTCCCTGGTATACAGAAAATACCCGAGCTTTGAAGCAAGCTTCCAGGAAATTGGAACGGAAATGGCGCCACACCAAACTGGAAGTCTTCCGACTAGCTTGGAAAGACAGTACCGTGCAGTACCGAAGAGCCCTCACTGCTGCTCGCTCATCCTACTTTTCCAACTTAATCGAGGAAAATAAGAACAATCCAAAATTTCTTTTTGATACTGTTGCGAAACTAACTAAAAATCAGCATTCCCCAAGAGAGGATGGCTTTCACTTCAGCAGTAATAAATTCATGAACTTCTTTGAGGAAAAGATCATGACCATTAGAAAGCAAATTACGGACTCCTCTTTGAATCTGCGTATTCCTCCAGGGCTTAGCTGTCCTGGATCTGCACAGCTCTGCGAGGGCCTGGGATCGGGAGAGACACTTAAGTGTTTTAGTACTATATCTCTTGACACAATGATGAAAATAATCATGGCCTCTAAACCTTCAAGCTGCATACTGGATCCTATTCCTACTAAACTGCTGAAGGAGCTGCTTCCTGTGCTTGGCCCTCCTATGTTGAACATAATAAACAGCTCTCTATCCACCGGATGTGTACCAAACTCACTAAAAGTGGCAGTGATAAAGCCTCTCTTGAAAAAGCCAAACCTTGACCCGGAAAATATAAAAAACTATCGGCCTATATCGAATCTTCCATTCCTCTCAAAGATTTTAGAAAAAGCTGTTGCGCAGCAACTCACTGCCTTTCTGAAGACAAATAATGTATACGAAATGCTTCAGTCTGGTTTTAGACCCCATCATAGCACTGAGACTGCACTTGTGAAGGTGGTAAATGACCTTTTAATGGCGTCAGACCGAGGCTCTGCATCTGTCCTCGTGCTACTAGACCTTAGTGCTGCCTTTGACACCATCGATCACCACATTCTTTTGGAGAGACTGGAAACCCAAATTGGTCTACACGGACAAGTTCTGGCCTGGTTTAGATCTTACCTGTCGGAAAGATATCAGTTTGTCTCTGTGAATGGTCTGTCCTCTGACAAATCAACTGTACATTTCGGTGTTCCTCAAGGTTCCGTTTTAGGACCACTATTGTTTTCACTATATATTTTACCTCTTGGGGATGTTATTCGAAAACATAATGTTAACTTTCACTGCTATGCGGATGACACACAGCTGTACATTTCAATGAAACATGGTGAAGCCCCAAAATTGCCCTCGCTAGAAGCCTGTGTTTCAGACATAAGGAAGTGGATGGCTGAAAACTTTCTACTTTTAAACTCGGACAAAACAGAGATGCTTGTTCTAGGTCCCAAGAAACAAAGAGATCTTCTGTTAAATCTGACAATTCATCTTGATGGTTGTAAAGTCGTCTCAAATAAAACTGTGAAGGACCTCGGCGTTACTCTTGACCCTGATCTCTCTTTTGACGAACATATCAAGACTGTTTCAAGGACAGCTTTTTTCCATCTACGTAACATTGCAAAAATCAGAAATTTTCTGTCCAAAAATGATGCAGAAAAATTAATCCATGCATTTGTTACTTCTAGGTTAGACTACTGCAATGCTCTACTTTCCGGCTACCCGGATAAAGCACTAAATAAACTTCAGTTAGTGCTAAATACGGCTGCTAGAATCCTGACTAGAACCAAGAAATTTGATCATATTACTCCAGTGCTAGCTTCCCTACACTGGCTTCCTGTTAAGGCAAGGGCTGATTTCAAGGTTTTACTGTTAACCTATAAAGCGTTACATGGGCTTGCTCCTACCTATCTTTCCGAGTTGGTCCTGCCGTACATACCAATACGTACGCTACGGTCACAAGACGCAGGCCTCCTAATTGTCCCTAGAATTTCTAAGCAAACAGCGGGAGGCAGGGCTTTCTCCTATAGATCTCCATTTTTATGGAACAGTCTGCCTACCCATGTGAGAGACGCAGACTCGGTCTCAACCTTTAAGTCTTTACTGAAGACTTATCTCTTCAGTAGGTCATATGATTGAGTGTAGCCTGGCCCAGGAGTGTGAAGGTGAACGGAAAGGCTCTGGAGCAACGAACCGCCCTTGCTGTCTCTGCCAGGCCGGTTCCCCTCTCTCCACTGGGATTCTCTGCCTCTAACCCTGTTACAGGGGCTGAGTCACTGGCTTGCTGGTGCTCTTTCATGCCGTCCCTAGGAGGGGTGCGTCACTTGAGTGGGTTGAGTTACTGACGTGATCTTCCTGTCTGGGTTGGCGCCCCCCCTTGGTTTGTGCTGTGGTGGAGACCTTTGTGGGCTATACTCGGCCTTGTCTCAGGATTGTAAGTTGGTGGTTGAGGATTTCCCTCTAGTGGTGCGGGGGCTGTGCTTTGGCAAAGTGGGTGGGGTTATATCCTTCCTATTTGGCCCTGTCCGGGGGTTTCTTCGGATGGGGCCACAGTGTCTCCTGACCGCTCTTGTCTCAGCCTCCAGTATTTATGCTGCAGTAGTTTGTGTCGGGGGGCTAGGGTCAGTTGGTTACCTGGAGTACTTCTCCTGTCTTATCCAGTGTCCTGTGTGAATTTAAGTATGCTCTCTCTAATTCTCTCGTTCTCTCTTTCTCTCTGAGAACCTGAGCCCTAGGACCATACGTCAGGACTACCGGGCATGATGACACCTTGCTGTCCCCAGTCCGCCTGGCCTTGCTGCTATTCCAGTTTCAACTGTTCTGCCTGTGGTTACGGAACCCCTACCTGTCCCAGACCTGCTGTTTTCAACTCTTAATGATCGGCTATGAAAAGCCAACTGAGATTTATTCCTGATTATTATTTGACCATGCTTGTCATTTATGAACATTTTGAAAATCTTGGCTCTCTCTAATTTTCTCCTTCTCTCTTTCTTTCTCTCGGAGGACCTGAGCCCTAGGACCATACGTCGGGACTACCGGCCGTGGTGACTCCTTGCTGTCCCCAGTCCGCCTGGCCTTGCTGCTATTCCAGTTTCAACTGTTCTGCCTGCGGTCATGGAACCCCTACCTGTCCCAGACCTGCTGTTTTCAACTCTTAATGATCGGCTATGAAAAGCCAACTGAGATTTATTCCTGATTATTATTTGACCATGCTTGTCATTTATGGAAATTTTGAAAATCTTGGCTCTCTCTAATTTTCTCCTTCTCTCTTTCTTTCTCTCGGAGGACCTGGGCCCTAGGACCATGCGTCGGGACTGCCGCCCGTGGTGACTCCTTGCTGTCCCCAGTCCGCCTGGCCTTGCTGCTATTCCAGTTTCAGCTGTTCTGCCTGCGGTTATGGAACCGCCACCTGTCCCAGACCTGTTGTTTTTCAACTCTTGATGATCGGCTATGAAAAGCCAACTGAAAATTATTCATGATTATTATTTGACCATGCTTGTCACTTATGAACATTTTTGAACATCTTGGCATAGTTCTGTTATAATCTCCACCCGGCACAGCCAGAAGAGGACTGGCCACCCCTCATAGCCTGGTTCCTCTCTAGGTTTCTTCCTAGGTTTTGGCCTTTCTAGGGAGTTTTTCCTAGCCACCGTGCTTCTACACCTGCATTACTAGCTGTTTGGGGTTTTAGGCTGGGTGTCTGTACAGCACTTCGAGATATTAGCTGATGTACGAAGGGCTATATAAAATAAAATTGATTGAAATTGATTGATTAATCTCAAGCTAAAGCAAAACATCAAGTGTTGTACTTTTGTAATTACAGGTGTTCCTAAGTAACAGTTCATGCATAGTATGTCTTTTCCACACCCAAGCATCTTCCTATAATATACAGCTATTATAAAATTCCTTACAGTGACCTGTGCAGAATTCATCATGACTGGTGTGGCGAAGGCATGTCATCACTGTCTGTCTAAGATGGCCAGTAATGGTGAGTGAGTCACACACACAAACACACACAATGTATTCAAAAACATTCATTAACATGAAGGAACTGAATTGCACTGTGGGATATCATGGATAAAATGTGGATCCTCTGTAGCTGCACTCGCAACGCCATGATAGTGATTCCAGCGACCACCCATATGTAAAGAATGTATGCGCGCATGACTGTCAGTCGCTAAATGGCAAATATTAATATTATATATTAAAATAGAGTTGGGGATCAATTTATTAGCACTTCAGATATGGGTACTTTCCCTCTAATCAATAGACTCTAGTACCAGAGGCTAAATCTGTTAAGTCCTGCTAAGTACCAAAGGCTAAATCTGTTAAATCCTGCTAGGTACCAGAGGCTAAATCTGTTAAGAGCTGCTAAGTGCCAGAGGCTAAATCTGTTAAGAGCTGCTAAGTACCAGAGACTAAATCTGTTAAGAGCTGCTAAGTACCAGAGGCTAAATCTGTTAAGAGCTGCTAAGTACCAGAGGCTGTCTCTCTAGGATGGACTAGAGGAGGGGCAAAGGGGAGAGTGTTGTGTTCGAGATCACCTAAAGCCAGACCGAGTCAAGACCAAGACCGGAGCAAATCAAGACTGAGTCAAGACCGAGACTGGGACGGGGGCGAAGGGACGAGTACAAGCCAAGACCAGAACAATGAGAGTGCAATTCAGTACCATGACTGCAATTTTGCAATCGTCATTATAATAAGAGCTCAAGATGTCCAGTATTTCTGTGTTATTATTTCATATGGATTCTTTAGCCATTCAGAATGGTAAAAAGAATGCATGCTTAGGGTAAATAGAGAGCCACTCTACAAATAACCCAAACTAGTCTGTAAGTAATACATAAAAAGACCAAATACATTACGATTTCCCTCGGTCTCCTCTACGCGTACAACATGACACTCAAACTATTTACCCTAGTCTCCCCTACTAGCTGAGAAAGAAAATTCCAAGGAGCCCAACAAGGTTTGAGGATATGTTTCAACAAAGTAAAGGACAGTAGGCCAATACTACGGTTTAAGTAGGAACCCAGGTTTTAATATGCTATAAAATATAAATGTGTCATGAAGGAGTGTGGATATCTGGCCCAGCGAAGTGGTTTTATGCGTTGACTGAAGGGGGACAATAATTATGAGTTTTGATGTTTGTTTTTTACACCACTGGTTTCTGAATCCGAGTCAAGACCGAGTAAAAATGTATCCGAGACCGAGACAAGACCGAGACACTCAATATGTGGTCTCGAGACCGGACTCATCTGGAGTAGACCTACTACAACACTGAATAGTTCTAATGGTAGTTTAATAAGAGGTTAGATTCAGAGTTAGAAAATGTTCATGTCATCAAGAGGCAAGTCATTTTGCAGCAGTCAAAGTGCAGACAGAGGAGGTCACATATTCAAATGGAAAAACACAACAACAACAGAAAGAAAAGCTCCGTACTTGTTTGAGTGGAGCTGGTTAATGCTTTGCATGTATTTTTCTGGACAGATTTATAACGGTTTCTTTTTCTCTAGCCTACTTTGTGGTGGGACTTCTGTTCTTTCTTGCCGTTCCTCTCACCATGGCGTTTGTAGGTAAGACCATGTAATTATAAATGACAGTACTAGAATGGACAGGAACCTTGTTATGATTGATGGGATAAAGGTCAGCCATTCTGGTCAGGGAGTTGGTCAGCCATGGTGATAAGATAATGTGCTAAAAAAAATTGAAGAATTTGTCTCCACTGTTTGTTAGCTAGATAGCCAGCCAGTTTCAGAAGAATGATTCCATGAATGTTTCAAATTAAATGCCAATATGCCAACATTCCATTCAAACAATGCAGTCAATCCACAGCCGTCTGGCTGAAATCAGTTGATGATACTGTAGTGTAGGACTTAGACAAGTTGTAAATTCAACAAGTTCTGATATTGTATCATATAATAGCACTAACAGCTTTCTGAGAAAACCAAAAATGTTGACATTTATGGATTGTTTACATATAATTTAGAGGCTACTTATACAGAAAATTGGTATAAAACCAGTATAAATTGAAGTTATAATTACTAACAGCACCCGTCCTTATGGACTGTGGATATCATTATGGACTTATGGATATCATTTAAATTATTAATTTGATTTAATGCAATTCCCCCCTCCTACAAATCAAAAATGTGTTTATCTGTTTAACATTTTGGTCTCTGGATATACCAATATTCTCAACTCCAGAGCATTTAAAAAACTCCCATAGGCCTATTTCCATGGGATCATGTCACTTGCTTTCTCTTTAAAATGTATTGTTGGCCTACCATGAACACACGTTATATATACAGTGCCTTCGTATTCAGACCCCTTGACTTTCCCCACATTTTGTTACGTTACAAGCCTTACTCTAAAAATGTTTAATAAAATAAAAAACTCAGCAATCTACACATGACAAAGCTAAAATAGGTTTTTAGACATTTTTGCTAATTTATTCAACATAAAAAACAAAAATACTTTATTTACATAAGTATTCAGACCCTTTGCTATGAGACTCGAAATTAAGCTCAGATGCATCCTGTTTCCATTGATCGTCCTTGAGATGTTTCTACAACTTGATTGGAGTCCACCTGTGGCAAATTCAATTGATTGGACATGATTTGGAAAAGGCACACACTTGTCTATCTATATAAGGTCCCACAGTTGAAAATGCATGTCAAAGCATTCCACCAATCAGGCCTTTATGGTAGAGTGGACAGACGGAAGCCACTCCTCAATAAAATGCACATGACAGCCTACTTGGAGTTTGCCAAAAGGCACCTAAAGACTCTCAACATTTTGAAATGTTGAGTAGCCTAATTATAGATTTTTTTCTCTTTCTACCCTCTCCAGCTAGGCTACTCCGAACCCCCAGGGAGATACAGGGGCAGGGCAAACACTGTCATCCAGGAATCAGGATGTAACTGTTCGACCAAATTATGGTTTTAGCTGCCCCCAAAATAGAAAGTGTTTGTAGCTCTCTCAGATGCAACCACATCCAAGCATGGAAGAAGTATGCCAATGTAACCCATGTGAAATGGCTAGCTAGTTAGCGGTGGTGCGCGCTAATAGCGTTTCAATCAGTGACATCACTCGATCTGAGGCCTTGGGCCGCGGCTTTTGTGGAGCGATGGGTAACGATGCTTTGAGGGTGGCTGTTGTCGATGTGTGCAGAGGGTCCCTGGTTCGAGCCCAGGTAGGGGCGAGGAGAGGGACGGAATCTAAACTGTTACACCTACTTTCCTCCTCTCCACTTTATCTACCAGCTCACGTTTGTTTCCTATGTTTTAGGCCTAGTGCTTGGGCTATATGACGCATTATATACCTTGCTTTATTTGACAACATTATTTGAAAGGAGTTGAAGGTTATTAGTTTATGAGTTGGGTATAACGGGGCAGCGGGTGATAAGATAGTATGTTGAATATTTTACGCATGGGCCCGCCCTAGACTATAAACCAGCAGCGCAGTTAATACTTAGACCTATGTGGATTGTGATTGTGATGCATAATTGCCATGGTAATTTGGAATGTCCAGTCAATGAGCATTATGATTAAGGCCTACTAGTCATTCTACAGATCGATGCTTGATGACTGACTGCATCATCTCTCGTAGTAACGGTGCCATTTCAAAAACCGGGAAAATAATAAAATATAATAACCATCTAAAATAACCACCCACATTTTTTATTTGTGGGAAGGGGGAATTAATTGCATTGAATGAAGTTATGAATTTACCTTCCGTAAGGGATCCAATGTGTCAACGTTTTAAATAAATAGCCTACATTGAAAGGTCTACATTTAATTGTCAGGGACAGTTACAATGTCTCAATGTTTTGTTATCCTAATCTACTTATTTAATTATATACTGACTAAAACAAACTCTAAACCATCTAATAATAAAAAGACAAAGTCGTAACAGTTTTAGTTAAAAGCCCATCTTTTATTTAAGCAGACTTTTAACAACTCTGCACTACCAGGGGTCGAGTCTGGAGGGAGAACCGGGAGGGAGCGGTTAGTTCAGGTAGGTTACCCGGCCTGTCTAACGCCTCCTGCGGCCTCCTCTCCTGCGACGCCGGGACACCCTGGGGCGACGGCGCCTGCGGACACTGCGGCTGGCTCTGCGTCTTCTGGGCATAGTGATTGATAGATAAGACTATGAATGACTTTGAGATGTACCGGGGGTCCCTTTTATAGGGCTGGAGGGGGCGGGAGTTACGTCATCATGGTATAAACGATGATGCAATAATTATTAATGACAATTAGAATTTTCAAAAGTCCTGTCTTAAGGGAGGTCATAGTAGCATTGTCAGGATGATGCAATAGTAACTGTGCCATTCCAAACACAAAAACCGGGAAAATACAAAACACAGTGGAACATAAATTGGATAAACAGATGTGGTAATATGACAAGCTTTGGTTGAGCCTAAAATTTAAAAAAATCGGCCCAAAGTTGTAGGAGACCTTCCTGCAGCTTAGAATCCTTAGCACAGGCCTATTATAATATACATATGACAATATTTGAGGATGACAATAATTAATTAATTATATTACACAATTTCTGATATATCACATGTCTATTTCACTTTTATTCTCCTCCATCAGTAAAGTCAGGATTATGTCTCTACTGCCATTCATTCCCATTAGACTGGGTTGGATTTCTCCCTGACCAATATGACTGCCATTTTCACCCCATTATGGAACTTTGAGGGCTAGGAAAAACTGCCTAGAAAGGCTGGGAACCTAGGAAGAAACCTAGAGAGGAACCAGGCTCTGAGGTGTGGCCAGTCCTCTTCTGGCTGTACTAGTTGGAGATTATAAGAGAACATGGCCATTAAGGCCAGATCGTTCTTCAAGATGTTCAAACGTTCATAGATGACCAGCCAGGTCAAATAATAATCACAGTGGTTATAGAGGGTGCAAAAAGTCAGCACCTCAGGAGTAAATGTAATTTGGCTTTTCATAGCCGAGCATTCAGAGGTCGAGACAGCATGTGCGGTAGAGAGAGGGAGAGGGGCTCAGCAGCAGGTCCGGAACAAGCAGGAACTCAGCAGCATGACCAGGTGGACTGGGGCCTGACAGCCAGTAGTTGTCAGGCCAGGTATTTCTGAGGCATGGCCCTAGGGCTCAGAACCTCCAGGAGGGGAGAGAGCGATGGGAGAATTAGAGGGAGCACACCTAAGATCACAGGGGACCAGATAAGACAGGAAATTACACCAGATAGGACAGACTGACACTAGCCCCCCGACACACAGACTATTACAGCATAGATACAGGAGACTGAGACAGGGGGGGTCTGGGGAGATGCACGTATTGGTTTTGGTACTGTTTTGGTTCTATTGAGTTTTGTTGGTAAACTAATGAACTATTGATGATGTTTATACCCTGCAGGTGTGAAGTCTATAGACGACTGCCCTGTTCAGCCAATGATTCCTCTCTACCTGCTGGTGGGTGGAGTTATTGGCAGTGTAAAGGTAATGGATGCATCCAGATCACAGGTTGTAATGTGGCAACAGGATAGTAGAACAGGTTCCAAACACTTCCAGGCTGTAAAAATTCTAGACAGTGCAAAACAATATGTAAGGAAGGCAGGCACTGTCGCTCTAGTGTTCACCCCAATCTGACCCACGACCTCTGACCCTGAACCTTCCAGGTCACGCTGCTCCTGTACGACACCACCCGCATGAGGTCGCTCATCTCCAAGTCGGTCGTCATCGGCGACGACGATGCCGACGAGTATCCATGGAGACAGAATGCAAACAAGTACTACGTGCACATCATCCTCAGCCTGTTCCTGTTCGTCTGGTTCCTCCTGGGGAACTACTGGGTGTTCTCTGTGTTCCAGCCTAACTTCATCATACCCTTCCACCAGCCACAGGACTACTGCAGGAAGTCTCTGTACCTATTTGCTGTGTTTGTGTTGACGCTCAGCCACACCGTGCTGCTCCTGCTACTCTGCTGTGGGGTCTGTGTACACGTCTGCTCTCAGACCAGCACCAGGGACGACTATGGGGATAGTGATGAAGACTGAGTGACTGACTGGCTGGCTGGATGACTGACTCAGAGAAGCATACAGATGTAGGATTTTAATTTGATCATCCTGTTGTTGCAGGAAATACAAGCTTGTAGTGTATCTGAGGTTTAAAAAGGCTTCTGAAGTTTGTAATTTCCACTTTGAAATTTCAGACTTGATTTTCCCTTACAAAAATTGTACTGTATCAAACCCTACAAAAATGTCCATGAATTATAATCCACATAATAATTTACATTTCCTGTTGCTCTTATGATTATTTTCCTGCTGTAGCAAACTGTCTCAAATAAAGATCCTACATCTGTACAGAGAGATTGTAGAGCACTGGCGCATTGCAGTTAGATGGTTCTGTAGTTAGTAGAACAGTGGAGCATTGCAGTTAGATGGTTCTGTAGTTAGTAGAACAGTGGAGCATTGCAGTTTGATGGTTCTGTAGTTAGTAGAACAGTAGAGCATTGCAGTTAGATGGTTCTGTAGTTAGTAGAACAGTGGAGCATTGCAGTTAGATGGTTCTGTAGTTAGTAGAACAGTGGAGCATTGCAGTTTGATGGTTCTGTAGTTAGAAGAGCAGAGCGACAGGTGAGGTTGGGTGTGTAACGTTGGGGAGATATGAGCGCAGGGAAAGACTCACCTTAGCATAACTAACAGAAGTTCTAGGCCCCTATATGTGACCTAGACAGTTACACTAGGAAAGAAGAGTCATTCTGGTGGCAGCTCCAAAACAAATCTGTGAGATCTACATGTATCATATGTAACCACACAGGTGGGCCTAGGAGCCTGTTGTTAACTTGATTGCATCATGTGTGGGTGTTTTTGTGCAATGTAATTGTCTTTTTAGATATTAAGTTACACAAATGAAACATGTGCTACAATTCTACAACTGTTTCATGTACTTTGTAGGGCCTGAAATGAATTTACAAGGAATGTTTTCTATACAGTTCCAGATCAACATTTGATCAACACAGATGTCAGCATGTACAGTATATTGTGTTTAACTCAATGTAGGATTTTAGCACTAATATTTATTAATTCATGTTGGCACTTTCTATAGTATTTTAAATCATTTTGTTTGTCAGGAGGCAATGTGCACTGTTACATCAGGCTCTTGACTTGTGGAAGATCATTTTTGAACGCCGCCAATCTAACAGTACAGCAATACTACTGCACCATCTAGTGGTAAAATCAAGTACTATGAAAGCGTAATCTCACGACAGCTCATTTTTTTATGTAATTATAATCTTTAGTGTGATGAATAATCTCTCAATTGAATTGGTGTTCATTTTTTATCATAAGGACATTTGAATGCAAATAAATAATACCTTTTTCAGAAGTCTTACATAATCATTCATGAATTAAATTTATTTTGGAGGCAGTAGCTAAATAGGCCATAAATTCCACTCTGATATGTCTATCCAAATTAGTTTGGACGTGCCTCCAAATTTGATTGGTCTATTCGAAGACGCTTCTGACGAGCTGTTAAAGGAAACGCCAATCCCTCACGCCATTGGCTATGCGCGCCCTATCCCTGCCCATTGGTTTGGTCGGTGCTATCTGGAATCCTTGGGACGTCCATTGACGTTGATATTTAAAATGGTTACTGTAGGTAAACGTTATGGTTAGGTAAAAGGGTAGGGACGTCCCAAGGATCCCAGATAGCAATGATTGGTGCTGCTGCGTCATCAGAAGCAGTCTCACGCATGCGTCTCTGTGAGTTTAAGCGGTCGAAGTGTCAGCAGCTAGCTACAGGCAGTGGCAAAAGAAAACCAGCTACAGTCCAGTAGTAGCCCCGACCACCGCAAGGACACAGGGCACATGAACAGTAGAATGGCTGCGTCTTCGAGCAGGGTAATGCTGGGGCCACTCGTTGCTGCCATCGACCAGGGAACGAGCTCGACGCGGTTCCTGGTGAGTTACAACCCCCCGCAGTCGCATTGAATGGTTCTTCTCGCCTAACGGGGAATGTCCTTTAAATAACCTAGTTAGACACCCGGTTGATTCCGTTATAACTCTCCGATCAGCTTTTTTTAATGTAGCCTATATAGTCGTACACATTCTATTCTAGTCCTATCGACGGAATGTTTGTGCTTTCTGCAGATTTGTTGTTTAGTAATCGTTCATTCATGCACAAACACGCAGGCCTGTAGTGGGACTAACTAAGGGACAGTTAACTCAATTTTCCTAGCTAATTGACTAAATTACTGTCTTCCTCTTGGATGTAATTTCGGCTTGTAAATTCTGTAAGGGTGGTGTCCAATCTCGGTTGTTGCAGCCATTAGGCCTAAATCTCCAAATGGCTGGTGTGGTTGCAGGCTCTTTCTCCAGCAGAAATACTTGATTTAACACTAAGCACATGAACCTGATGGCTGGAGTGAAAGCCTGAACACATACACACACACACACCAGCCCTTTGTTGATAGGACTATCCTGTTCTAATGTGTAGCCGCTATAGAAATGCTGAGTCTGTAATTCATTCATTGTGCAGACCAGCACATCCTCCAGTGCCTGAGGTTTGTGTAACAGTAGGCTTGAAGGGACTCTCTCCCTCACTCTGTCCCAGTCCTCCCCCTGCTGCTATCCCCCTATGGCATCTTCTTACCCCACATTGAAACCAGCTGTTGTGTCCTGGCCTGTTTGGACCAGAATGGACAGGTTGACAGGTCACCCCTAAAATCTCAATGTTTCACTAGCCCTCGGAAGGGAAGGCAGGAAAGGAGGGGTGGGTGTGTGTGAAAGCTAATGACTAACAAGGACACTTTTTGATTTGTTAAAGAGCTATCCGTGTTATTGTTGTCACATTTCCTGGAGAGGTGTCTGCTGTTGAGGATACTACTGTGATGGGGCATGGAGCTGTCTGTCTCGTCTCCTTTAACGCTATTCCCTCTTCTCTCCTCTCCCACAACTGATACATCATAACTCTGTGTGCTGTCTCTCCTGTTGTCGTCCGTCTCTCCTGTTTTCATCTGTGTTGTCATGAGTTGTTTTTCAGTTCCACTCTGCGGTTTAGGTAGCAGAGATACTTTGGTCCAGGTGTTCACTCCTGTTCTCTTCTCATCCCCAGGTGTTCAATGCTAAAACAGCCGAGCTCCTCAGTCACCACCAGGTTGAGATCAACCAGAGTTTCCCCAAGGAAGGGTCGGTACATGCAGTCGTGTTGCCTCTACAAATCCCCTATTAGTTCCATTCAAACTGGATGACCTGTAACCTCTGAGGTCTATTAACCTCTGACCTTTAACCCTCTGTTTAGGTGGGTGGAGGAGGATCCCAAAGAGATCCTGCAGTCTGTGTACGAGTGTATGGAGAGAACCTGTGAGAAACTCACCCAGCTCAACATTGACATCTCCAACATCAAAGGTAAAACACACACACCACATACTGAACACACCCACGCAAACGCTTCCTCATACTACAGACTTTCACTTTCACTCACCAAACGTGAACCTTTCTAGCCATTGGAGTGACCAATCAGAGAGAGACCACGTTGGTTTGGGACAAAGAGACAGGCGAGCCCCTCTACAATGCTATCGGTGAGATATGAATATGTGTTCACATCTCTTTCCTCATGACCTAAAGCCATCATCTAAGGCCTGGAAGGATTTTAAAGACCCAGGTTGTGTTGGTTGTGTGCAGTGTGGCTGGACCTGCGGACCCAGTCGACCGTGGAGCGTCTGATCAACAAGACACCTGGGAGAAACAAGAACCATTTGAAGGTGAGACGCCGGGGAACACAGACTGCAGATAGTCATGTTTTTATCAGGCCTAGCTTAAGTGTGTCCAAGAAACAATCCAACTATTCCAACTATCTGAAGTAAAACAAAAGAAGCTCAGTTCTACCTCTCTGAGGTATGTGTATAATTGTCCCCCCTCTCTGAGGTATGTGTATAATTGTCCCCCCTCTCTGAGGTATGTGTTATAATTGTCCCCCTCTCTGAGGTATGTGTTATAATTGTCCCCCCTCTCTGAGGTATGTGTATAATTGTCCCCCTCTCTGAGGTATGTGTATAATTGTCCCCCTCTCTGAGGTATGTGTTATAATTGTCCCCCTCTCTGAGGTATGTGTATAATTGTCCCCCCTCTCTGAGGTATGTGTATAATTGTCCCCCCTCTCTGAGGTATGTGCATAATTGTCCCCCTCTCTGAGGTATGTGTATAATTGTCCCCCCTCTCTGAGGTATGTGTTATAATTGTCCCCCCTCTCTGAGGTATGTGTATAATTGTCCCCCCTCTCTGAGGTATGTGTTATAATTGTCCCCCCTCTCTGAGGTATGTGTTATAATTGTCCCCCCTCTCTGAGGTATGTGTTATAATTGTCCCCCCTCTCTGAGGTATGTGTATAATTGTCCCCCCTCTCTGAGGTATGTGTATAATTGTCCCCCTCTCTGAGGTATGTGTATAATTGTCCCCCCTCTCTGAGGTATGTGTATAATTGTCCCCCCTCTCTGAGGTATGTGTATAATTGTCCCCCTCTCTGAGGTATGTGTATAATTGTCCCCCTCTCTGAGGTATGTGTTATAATTGTCCCCCTCTCTGAGGTATGTGTATAATTGTCCCCCCCTCTCTGCTCAGCACAAGACTGGTCTCCCAATCAGTACGTACTTCAGTGCTGTGAAGCTTCGCTGGCTGATGGATAATGTGGACGAGGTCGCTGAGGCAGTCCTGACACACAGAGCCATGTTCGGCACCATCGACTCCTGGCTCATCTGGGTAGGAGGGACACACCTCTTTAGATGGTGTTTATGATGTCTGTGTGTGAGTGGTAAGGATAGGAAAGGCCACCATGGCCATCTGTCTACTCCAGGACAAGTTGTCCTCTGTTGTGTTTCTGACTAGATCTTACATGTGTCCATTATT
The DNA here is from genome assembly GCF_045679555.1 of Salvelinus alpinus. NCBI lineage: Eukaryota > Metazoa > Chordata > Actinopteri > Salmoniformes > Salmonidae > Salvelinus > Salvelinus alpinus. The sequence goes on along the minus strand of NC_092095.1, from coordinate 63,587,571 downwards.
GTCTGTGCCCCCCTCGAGTGTCTGACAGGTGTCTGTCTTTGCCCCCCCCATTTCTGACAGGTGTCTGTGTTTGCCCCCCCCCACAGTGTCTGACAGGTGTCTGTGTTTGCCCCCCCCCCCCCCCCACACAGTGTCTGACAGGTGTCTGTGTTTGCCTCCCCCCCACACAGTGTCTGACAGGTGTCTGTGTTTGCCTCCCCCCCACACAGTGTCTGACAGGTGTCTGTGTTTGCCCCCCCACAGTGTCTGACAGGGGGGAAGAGTGGGGGAGTCCACTGCACAGACGTGACCAACGCCAGCAGGACCATGCTGTTTAACATCCACACCCTGGACTGGGACCCAGAGCTCTGCAAGTAGGTGAACGTCCATTACATAGTGTACTCCCTCATACATGTCCATTTCAGTGAGACAATATCTTCTGTGTATTTACACCTGTTCCTGTTTTTGACACGTTCTTTCAGGTATTTTGATATTCCAATGGAGATTCTCCCAAAAGTGAGGAGTTCCTCAGAAATCTACGGCTTAATGGTAAGTCCCCGTTGTCTTTGTGTGAATGTCTGTGGGTTGGGAGAAGGTGAATTATGAAGTGTTGCTCTGTCTATTCAACATGCTTATTATTATTATGTAACTGAACCTGTGCTTAGCTGTACTTCTATCCAATCATAAGCATTTATGAATCACATTCGTAGGGCATTTAGTCTGTTTTTCATAGTCTGTACTTGCTTGAGGTGTTGTCACAAGCATTCTTTTGTGTGTGTCCCTGTTGTCTATAGAAAATATGTTCTAGCCTGGTGAGTATTGGGGTCTTCATCGATGTCCTCATCACTGTTATTGCTATGTCAGACCGTGATCCCCAGTCATCTTGCTTCTGTGTCAAAGTGATTGAACCATCCAAAGGTGCATTTCCAAGCCATTGAGAGAAGACAATGGTTAGATGTGTTGAGACGTTTGAAGGCTTTGAGACAAATATATTTATTTTTAGGGAGTTACGCCTCACCCTAAATGTATTTATATTGATCCCCCCCCTTTATTGTATAGGATATAAAGCATTTTAAAAGTTTGGGTGAAATAGAATTTCATGGTACACACATAGTATATACAGTGAGGGAAAAAAGTATTTGATCCCCTGCTGATTTTGTACGTTTGCCCACTGACAAAGATATTATCAGTCTATAATTTTAATGGTAGGTTTATTTGAACAGTGAGAGACAGAATAACAACAAAAATATCCAGAAAAATGCATGTCAAAAATGTTATAAATTGATTTGCATTTTAATGAGGGAAATAAGTATTTGACCCCTTCTCAATCAAAAAGATTTCTGGCTCCCAGGTGTCTTTCATACAGGTAACGAACGGAGATTAGGAGCACACTCTTAAAGGGAGTGCTCCTAATCTCAGTTTCTTACCTGTATAAAAGATACCTGTCCACAGAAGCAATCAATCAATCAGATTCCAAACTCTCCACCATGGCCAAGACCAAAGAGCTCTCCAAGGATGTCAGGGACAAGATTGTAGACCTACACAAGGCTGGAATGGGCTACAAGACCATCGCCAAGCAGCTTGGTGAGAAGGTGACAACAGTTTCTGTGATTATTCGCAAATGGAAGAAACACAAAAGACCTGTCAATCTCCCTCAGCCTGGGGCTCCATGCAAGATCTCACCTCGTGAAGTTGCAATGATCATGAGAACGGTGAGGAATCAGCCCAGAACTACACAGGAGGATCTTGTCAATGATCTCAAGGCAGCTGGGACCATAGTCATCAAGAAAACAATTGGTAACACACTATGCCGTGAAGGACTGAAATCCTGCAGCGCCCGCAAGGTCCCCCTGCTCAAGAAAGCACATATACATGCCCGTCTGAAGTTTGCCAATGAACATCTGAATGATTCAGAGGACAACTGGGTGAACGTGTTGTGGTCAGATGAGACCAAAATTGAGTTCTTTGGCATCAACCCAACTTGCCGTGTTTGGAGGAGGAGGAATGCTGCCTATGACCCCAAGAAACCATCCCCACCGTCAAACATGGAGGTGGAAACATTATGCTTTGGGGGTGTTTTTCTGCTAAAGGGACAGGACAGCTTCACCGCATCAAAGGGACGATGGACGGGGCCATGTACCGTCAAATCTTGGGTGAAAACCTCCTTCCCTCAGCCAGGGTATTGAAAATGGGTCGTGGATGGGTATTCCAGCATGACAATGACCCAAAACACACGGCCAAGGCAACAAAGGAGTGGCTCAAGAAGAAGCACATTAAGGTCCTGGAGTGGCCTAGCCAGTATCCAGACCTTAATCCCATAGAAAATCTGTGGAGGGAGCTGAAGGTTCGAGTTGCCAAACGTCAGCCTCAAAACCTTAATGACTTGAAGAAGATCTGCAAAGAGGAGTGGGACAAAATCCCTCCTGAGATGTGTGCAAACCTGGTGGCCAACTGCAAGAAACGTCTGACCTCTGTGATTGCCAACAAGGGTTTTGCCACCAAGTACTAAGTCATGTTTTGCAGAGGGGTCAAATACTTATTTCCCTCATTAAAATGCAAATCAATTCATAACATTTTTGACATGCGTTTTTCTGGATTTTTTTGTTGATATTCTGTCTCTCACTGTTCAAATAAACCTACCATTAAAATTATAGACTGATAATTTCTTTGTCAGTGGGCAAACGTACAAAATCAGCAGGGGATCAAATACTTTTTTCCCTCACTGTATATATTACACACACAAGAGTATGTGGACACCCCTTCAAATTGGTGGAATCGGCTATTTCAGCCACACCCGTTGCTGACAGGTGTATAAAATCGAGCACACAGCCATGCAATCTCCATAGACAAACATTGGCAGTAGAAGGGCCTTACTGAAGAGCTCAGTGACCTTCAACATGGCACTGTCATAGGATGCCACCTTTCTAACAAGTCAGTTCGTCAAATTTCTGCCCTGCTAGAGCTGACCTGGTCAACTGTAAGTGCTGTTATTGTGAAGAGGAACTGTCTAGGAGCAATAATGGCTCAGCCGCGAAATGGTAGGCCACACAAGCTCACAGAACGGGATCGTCGAGTGCTGAAGCGCGTAAAAATCGTCTGTCCTCGGTTGCAACACTCACTACTGAGATCCAAACTGCCTCTGGAAGCAACGTCAGCACAATAACTGTTCGTTGGGAGCTTCATGAAATGGGTTTCCATGGCCGAGCAGCCACAAACAAGCTTAAGATCACCGTGCGCAATGCCAAGCATCTGCTGGAGTAAAGCTCGCCACCATTGGACTCTGGAGCAGTGGAAACGTGTGAATCACGCTTCACCATCTGGCAGTACGATGGATGAATCTGGGTTTGGTGGATGCCAGGAGAAAGCTACCTGCCCCAATGCATAGTGCCAACTGTAAAGTTTGGTGGAGGAGGAATAATGGTCTGGGTTTTTCTTGGGTCGCGCTATGCCCCCTAGTTCCAGTGAAGGGAAATCTTAACGCTACAGCATACAATGACATTCTAGAGGATTCTGTACTTCCAACTTCGTGGCAACAGTTTGGTGAAGGCCCTTTCCTGTTTCAGCATGACAATGCCCCTTTGCACAAAGCGAGGTCCATACAGAAATGGTTTGTCAAGATCTGTGTTGGAGAACATGACTGGTTTACACAGAGCCCTGACTTTAACGCCATGAAACACCTTTGGGATGAATTGGAACGCCGACTGCGAGCCAGGCCTAATCGCCCAACATCAGTGTCCGACCTCACTAATGCTGCTGTGGCTGAATGGAGCAAGTCCCCGAAGCCTTCCCAGAAGAGTGGAGGCTGTTATAGCAGCAAAGGGGGGGGACCAACTCCATATCAATACCCATGGTTTTGGAATGAGATGTTGGATGAGCAGGTGTCCACATACTTTTGTAGTGTATTTGTAAAACACATCTTGAGTAGTCAGGTCCGACTGAAACTGACGTTCACCAAGCCGTCCTGGATCAGATTGGAAATGTACTGGATGGGTGTGTGCTTCCTGCTCCTGTCGTGGCATGCCGCTCCGCTACTGTGGATGATGCCGCCCTACACCTTACTGTAATGCCCCACACCTTGCCCAGGTGTTCAGTGGGCTGCTGTCTACTTCCTGTCTGGCTGCTCCTCATCCTGTTGACGTGTTTCTACAAGTTGTCCCGTAAATCTCTTCACTCTTCCACTCAGTTCCATTTCGGTCGGCTCAGTTCCATTTCGGTCGGCTCAGTTCCATTTCGATCCCTAGCCCCTTTTGGTGATTGAGGGTTATAGTGAGTTCAATGGGAGTGAAGATATTTGACTTGTGTTTCTTAAACCATTTGTCTCCAAGACAACCACATTCGTCTGTCTCCTTCATGCTCTTTGATTGGCTGTATGGAGAACTTGTGTTGGCTATAGCACCATACTGTATAGTAAAACACTTGTACAGTCTGGCTGTACACAAGCAACACTTCTACGGCAGCTTAAAACATCAACCTGGCATGGCGTTTTATACAGGGAAGAGACTTGCTTTGCTGGGTCTTGTGGTAACAGAGTTGGCCAGAATTTTAAGCTGTGAAGCCGTTTCATTTTTCTAACACGTTTTGTTTCTTTGACAGAAATCGGGCTCTCTTAGTGGCATACCCATCTCAGGGGTAGGTTTTGAAACATCCTGTCTTACTCTATTCAATGTCTCTTATTACATTTCCTGATGTTATGAGGAGTGATTGGCACCTGTTCCCACCAATCTGAAGGGTCTTTGTTTACAGTGTCTTGGGGACCAATCGGCTGCTCTTGTTGGACAGATGTGCTTTCAGGAAGGGCAGGCTAAAAACACGTAAGACCTCTCCATAGGTTTTTCATAGCTGGTGATATAACCATATATTTGGGATGTACTGTAAGATATTTTGCTGTGATAAACGTCAGTGACCAGGTATGACTACCTTTCAGATATGGAACTGGCTGCTTTCTACTCAGAAACACTGGAGCCAAGGTGATTTTCTTCCAAATGATCTTTAAAAAAATAAGATGTGGAACATTCATCTGTGACATCACTCAGCCTAGACAGGCATTTGCCTATCTCTTGAAAGATCTGTTTAACTGTTATCATGTTTTCTTTTGAAGCCTGTCATGTCGGAGCATGGCCTACTAACCACGGTGGCGTACAAACTAGGTCGGGACAAACCTGCCTGCTACGCACTAGAGGTAGGCATGGATCATAGATTAAACTTGTACAGCACTATTATGCAGTCATCGCTGACCTGATTGGTCTGTTGTTGTCAGTTCTATTTTCTGAATGGTCCTTAATTCCCCTACTGGTCTATGATTGGTCGTTGCCAGGGCTCAGTGGCCATAGCGGGGGCTGTGGTTCGCTGGCTGAAGGACAACCTGGGGATCATTCAGACTTCCACAGAGCTGGGTAAGGGGAAGTCCTGTCCTTCACAACACTAGTAGAGGGGTGTGTTCCAGAACACCTCATGACATAACTCCCTCTCGTCTCCATACCTCTCGTTTCCTTTCCTCCTCGTTTCCTTCATCCTCAGAGAAACTGGCGGCTTCAGTGGGCACGTCGTACGGTTGTTACTTTGTCCCGGCGTTCTCTGGTCTGTACGCCCCCTACTGGGAGCCCAGTGCACGAGGGTGAGTACTGTGGTCCCGTGTGGCTCAGTTGGTAGAGCATGGCGCTTGCAACGCCAGGGTTGTGGGTTCATTCCCCACGGGGGGACCAGGATGAATATGTATGAACTTTCCAATTTGTAAGTCGCTCTGGATAAGAGCGTCTGCTAAATGACTTAAATGTAAATGTAAATGTACTATAACAACTTGGATTCAGCATAGTCTTTAAATGAGCTCATTCTCTTTCCCTTAAATTTGGTCAAGAAGGAAAGTTAAATCAAGAAGTGTAAAATAACTTATCTCGCTCTCATACACAGGATAATCTGTGGTCTGACTCAGTTCACTAACAAGAGTCACCTGGCCTTCGCTGCATTGGAAGCTGTCTGTTTTCAGACTCGAGAGATCCTGGATGCGATGAACCAGGACAGTGGCATCCCTCTGACCCAGCTCCAGGTGGACGGGGGCATGACCTCCAACAGACTACTGATGCAGCTACAAGCTGATATACTCTGCATCCCCGTTGGTAAGAGACTCTCTCTCTCTGTTTCTTTCTCTATAAGTCTGTCTGTCTCTCGTTCACACAAACTATGTTAATGTTAATATCAACAATGATGAGGAAGAATGTGTTGTCTGTAGTGAAGCCCTCCATGCCTGAGACCACTGCCCTGGGGGCGGCCATGGCTGCGGGGGCAGCAGAGGGGGTCAGTGTCTGGAGCCTGCGTCCTGAGGACCTCAGTGAGGTCACCTCTGAGAAGTTTGAGCCACAAATCAACCCTGAAGGTAAGGGACATGTAAAGCACTGTTACCTTATTTCAATACTAGCAGTTCCTATTTGTTTGAACACAGACATACAGTAACAGTCAAAAGTTTAGACACCTACTCATTTTAAGGGTTTTTATTTATTTTTTACTATTTTCAAAATTTTTAAATAATAGTGAAGACATCAAAACTATGAAATAACACATGGAAACATGTAGTTACCAAAAAAGTGTTAAATAAATCAAAATATATTTTAGATTCTTCAAAGTAGCCACCCTTTGCTTTGATGACAGCTTTGCACACTTGGCATTCTCTCAACCAGCTTCACCTGGAATGCTTTTCCAACTTGAAGGAGTTACCACATATGCTGAGCACTTGTTGGCTATTTTTCCTTCACTCTGCGGTCCAACTCATCCCAAACCATCTCAATTGGATTGAGGTCGGGTGATTGTGGAGGCCAAGTCATCTGATGCAGCTCTCCATCACTCTCCTACTTGGTAAAATAGCCCTTACACAGCCAAGAGGTGTGTTGGGTCATTGTCCTGTTGAAAAACAAATGATAGTCTCACCAAGCGCAAACCAGATGGGATGGCGTATCGCTGCAGAATGCTGTTGTAGCCATGCTGGTTAAGTGTGCCTTGAATTCAAAATAAATCAGTGTCACCAGCAAAGCACCCCCACACCTCCTCCATGCTTCACGGTGGGAACCACCACACCCCCACACCTCCTCCATGCTTCACGGTGGGAACCACCACATGTGGAGATCGTCCGTTCACCTACTTTGCATCTCACAAAGACACGGCAGTTGGAACCACAAATCTCACATTTGGACTCATCAGACCAAAGGACAGATTTCCACCGGTCTAATATCCATTGCTCATGTTTCTTGGCCCAAGCAAGTCTCTTCTTATTGGTGTCCTTTTAGTAGGGGTTTCTTTGCAGCAATTTGACCATGAAGGCTTGATTCACGCAGTCTCCTCTGAACAGTTGATGTTGAGATGTGTCTGTTACTTGAAATCTGTGAAGCATTTATTTGGGCTGCAATCTGAGGTGCAGTTAACTCTAATGAACTTATCCTCTGCAGCAGAGGTAACTCTGGGTCTTCCTTTCCTATGGCGGTCCTCATGAGTGCCAGTTTCATCATAGCACTTGATGGTTTTTGTGACTGCACTTGAGGAAACTTTCAAAGTTCTTGAAGTGTTCTGGATTGACTGACCTTCATGCCATAAAGTAAACATATTTCAAAAATAATAATAATATTGAACCTTTTTATTTAACTAGGCAAGTCAGTTAAGAACAAATTCTTATTTACAATGACAGCATAGCCCGGACGATGCTGGGCCAATTGTGTGCCGCCCTATGGTACGCCCAATCACAGCCAGTGACGCCTCTAGCACTGAGATGCAGTGACTTAGACCACTGTGCCACTCGGGAGCCCTGTGATGGACTGTTGTTTCTCATATTTGAGCTGTTCTTGCCATAATATGGATTTGATCTTTTACCAAATAGGGCTATCTTCTGTATACCACCCCTACCTTGTCACAACGCAACTGATTGGCTCAAATGCATTAAGAAGGAAAGAAATTCCACAAATGTACTTTTAACAAGGCACACCTGTTAATGCATTCCAGGTGACTACCTCATGAAGCTGGTTGAGACAATGCCAAGAGTGTGCAAAGCTGTCAAGGCAAAGGGTGGCTAGTTTGAAGAATCTCAAAATATATTTTGATCTAACACTTTTTTTGGTTACTACATGATTCCATATGTGTTATTTCATAGTTTTGATGTCTTCACTATTATTCTACAATTTTGAAAATAGTAAAAATCAAAACCCCTGGAATGAGTAGGTGTCCAAGGTGTTGACTGGTACTGTAGGTTAAAAGTATTGGTCTCTATCAATTCTGGAGGTAAGGCACACCACTGTTACCTTATTTCATTGCTAGCAGTTCCTTTTTGTTTGAACACAGACATGGGTCAAGTATTTGTCTGTCTCTCTGTCTCTCTATGAACCCTGGAGGTCAGGGAGCCTATGGTAAGGACAATATACATGAACACAGCAAACAACTGCAGAATGTTTGCTGTTGTGCCCATGTGAATAAATGGGATTATGTATTTATTTCTCTCTCCCCCTCTCTCGTTCTCTCCTCTCTCTGCTCTGTAGAGAGTGAGTTTCGATATGCTCGCTGGAAGAAGGCCGTACAGAGAGCCATGAACTGGGAAACCACTGAACCCATCTCTAATGGAAATGGTAGGGACTGTTCTCCACTTCAATACTGACCGGTTTAATGTAGGCTGGTCCATAATAGCAATGTGAATAACAACAAGGGACAGTAAGACTGAACAGTGGCGCCCCTAATGAATACAGTGATAGACTGGGTGGCTGTTCCAATTCCTAAAAACACAGTAAACTTCTAAACTGGAGAAAAAGTCCAAGACATTGTAATCTAGAGTGGCAATATTGTTGTTGAGCTGTAGCCTGGTCCCAGGCCTGTTTGTGCTGTCTTGCCAACTCTTATGGTCATCGTCACGCCAATGACCGAAGGAGTTGGCAAGACAGTATAAATAAAGGGATCTTGGAACAGGCTAGTTAAGCTGTACCCAGAGGTGGTAATTCTGTGTCCCGCTGTCTCTCTCTCTCTCCTCTGTCTTGCTTGAATTGGACCTGGGTTTGGACATCGTCCAGGTGAAACTAGTATCTTCAGTAGTGTCCCACTGGGCTTTTACATTCTGGGTAGCATGTTAATGTTAATTGGAGCAAAATACATTGCAGGTCAGTGTCCGCTTTAGTGTGGATGTGCTAACAGTGCATGAGAGAGGAAGTGTGTGTGTGACGTACATGTACTTTGTATGAGCAAGGATGAATGAATCTGACTGAACATTGTGGTGTGTGTGTGTGTGTGTGTGTGTGTGTACTCTATCATACAGACTAGCTTTTGGTTGATCTGAGGGATAAAGTGGTGCGTGGGTTTGTGTGGTTAATCTGTATGCTTTGCTCTAACTCTTGTCCTAACAAAGTTAGACTGACTAGCTAGCTCTGCCAACCTGCTGCTACTGCAAGAATCACATGCTTTACCTGATTGTTTCTCCTGCAGTAACACCATAGCACCTGCTAGCTCTTCTTTCCACGACTTAGCGATAGTACCAGATTGCATTCTTGCATCAACTGCATGACATTACCCTGTAGTTTCAATCCCTAGCATGTATAGCAAAACATCCCCTCATGTGGCCTGGTGGTATTAAACTTTTCTCTGTTTTGTTTTTACCCAGGCCACAAGTAGACTGTGGCCTGTGATGAATTGCAGCGGATCAGAAGGGGCGGGTCCAGGAAAGGACACATCCTGCTTTCTTCAGTTTCACCGCACCACTCCCTCCCCGTACCTTTGGTTGAATGGCCAAAACACACATTCCCTGTCAACGCTCCAATCCAACCGTTACCTGGAAACCCAACTGTTGGCCTGGAGCCTAGTGGCTGATGGGAACTGTAGTGTGGAATGGACCCAGTATTAATAAATCTGGTGTTTAGGAATGATGTTGCTCTAGATCCTAATGGACACTGCTCTTCTTGTGTGACTGAGTGGTGTAGTGACTGTGGGGTGGTGAATATGGGTTGTATATGCAATATCTATCCATGTCATTTTTGGTTCCTTATTTTTGTCAATGATCAGTTTGTCGAAGGATATTCACTAATGTAGTGCTATTCACGGAACACCAAATTCTTATCTAATCCAAAAACACAATCTGTCAATTGTGCCCTGCTGTCACTGTCACACATCCCTCTCTTCACTGTTGTGCTTGAACGAGTTCTCCCAAAGTTATGTTGGTAAGGGCCTCACAATGAACTGCAATGTGGGTTTCTGGAGCACTTTTTAGATTTTGTTCTGGGTTTGTCTAGTATGTAAATGGTCTGAGAGAGAAACCCTTTTCTAACCCTGTTTGTTGAACCCACTGCCTGCTGAGACCGTTTGGGTTGGAGAGCAGAACTTGAATTTCGTGGCCCCAAGAAATGGTAATGCAGGGTTATTGTAAAGGACTAGTCTTTGTGTTATGAAAGTTTAGGTTACTTTTATAAGTTGCCATGTATATAGACAGACTGTTTAAGGATGTAGTTGCCCCTATGCACTGATCTGGGGGTGGTTAGTGTTCCCCCCCCTATGGAGGACTGGGGTAAGGTAAGCTGATCCTAGATCTGTGCTCTGGGGCAACTTAACTTCTAAGTGAGGGTTTGTCCCATATGGTACACTGTTCTCTATGTTGAGTATAACCTTTGACCTGGACCCATTTGGGACGCAAGCCTGAGTAAGGGACCCATTGTTTATCTATGATTTAATGTACCAAAAAGAAGTGACTCTCTATGGCAACTGAATACTACTGTAAATTTGGCCAATGGATGCCTTTGAATGCATTGTCCAGAGTAAGCATTTTAAACATGCAAACACAGTAAGTAAAATTGATATAAAAGGTTTTGGTTTAGAAGACACCAGACATTAAAGGCAGAATTCAATCCATATCTTGGAAGATATGCTGGATTGAAATTTAAAGGCAATGTTCAGAGACTGCATTCACGGTATACGTTGACTCAATCGCTAATTACCTTTACATTTTGACACGGACCTTCCGCGATACGGATTGAATCCAGCACAGTTCTTGCATCTGACTACTGATTCGAGTCTTTCTTTAAATATACGTGCAAGTCATTTAAATTCTTACCCGTTTAATATGAAGTAAAATGGAGACCAGTATTGTTCTGAAAGGAACTTTCAAGCCACTCGAGGGTCAATTGATTTCTTTGATTACTATTGTCATCAGGTATGATTTTGCATCTAGCTGACCCCTGTACTGTGGATATGTATATTTCTCATGTGGTGTATATTATGAGATGAACAACCAGTTGTCAGCCTGTACAGACCTGGGTTAGGAAAATGACATTCATTTTGAAAAATACTGCTGATTTTGAAATAAAATTGTTTATTTTAGTATCACTAGCAACTCAGAATTACTATAAGATGACAAATATAGAATTGCTACTTGGTATCCAAAATAATATCACAGTCCTTAACTATACATTCCCCCATCACAGGAGCTGGTGTTCCAGGTAACTTAACACAAAACTATTCATCAAGCAGTTTACTACAACAAAAAACACTTTTGCATCGACTTTGTTGTAAATAAACAGGTTTTCACTAGCACAGGTTAACCCTTTGTGGTCTGCCACAGTCCTTCTCCTTTGGCCTGTTGGTGGCCATCTTGATTTCCCAGAAGGCCCTGTGGGCTACATTCCAATGTTCATCCTAGCATACTACAGTACTTAAAATGCTTGCCCAATACATTGCTTCATTGGAATGTAGCAGTGGTATGCTAGTGTGGCTATTGGAACAGAACCTTGTTGAAGCTGCATCCCTGTACTTATCAGTGGTTGGATGTAGAACTGCAGTGGGTCTGCGTCATACCTCTCAATGGTTTTCCTGGCCCTGTATTCAGGTCAGAGTGGATGAAGGGAAGTACACCACTCAAGAGGTTGTGGCTGCATCCTACATGATCATGTCTGTCTCCTCCAGAGAGGCCTCGCTCATCACCTCAGAGTCCTCGCTCTCGTCCTTGTCACAGAGAGCGTCCCCCGCTGTCCTCTTCACACCCTTCTGCTTCGACAGGGCGACTGCGTAGCGGATGGTGTACATGTTCCAGTCACAACTGCACAGGAAACAGAGACAAATGAACACGACCACATTCCACACTGTTACAGGACACACACCCAGATCTGTAACAGTCTGAACCGAGACGGAGAGAAAACAGTTAAAAAAAGAGAGGTGTACTATATTTGAACTTACAGTTTCGAGAGATCCTCAAAGTGCTTTTGAATACTCTTCTGCAGTGACTGAATGGTGGGAAGAATGGCTCCAGACCTGATCAGCACAAAACAGTGTTTAGCAGTCTGCCCTCTGCTGTGGCTTCACAATCCTTTATCTAAATGACTACAAGATGCCATTTCTCCTCAGTAAATGTTGAGCTGTTTTTGATATGGAAGATAAGCCTGTTATTTCTATGGTGTGTTTGTGGCCAGCAGTACCCACCTGGTTTTGAGTTTCTGTCCATGCTGCGTGAGGAGAGACTGGGACCAGCTCAGGTAGAACTGCAGGTGACCACATCGCTCCAGGGCTGATGCTATGAAACCTAACAGTTTCTCTACATAGACATCAGGCAGGGAGCCGCACACCACGGCGACTAAAACACACAGAGAGGACATGCTGATGACATGTGACTACTACCATGATAATCTACTGGTCTGTGGTCACAAAAAACTAACTCTTACATCCTCCAAGACCCAACCTCTCATTTTTACAGATCGCAGCACTTCTGACCAGAAATGAAAGTCACATGACACCTTCACGGAAACAGAAATGCCCATGAGCACTCACTCTGGTGGTGTGGCACGGCCTCCAGGACTTCTTGTGTGAGGGCGGTCTCGTTGAGGCGGAACGCCAGCACGATGGCTGCCGCCCACTCGGCCTGGCGCAGCTGTCGACGGACACTGACGGGGGTCACGTCCAGGTCAAGGTCGTAGGGGTCAAACACCAGCGCCCCGTCCAGAGAGAAGGTCAGCAGGCCCTCCGTGGAGGTAGCAGCCCAGCTACGACCTGAGAGAAGAGAGAGGTGGAGGGGAAAGAGAGAGGTGGAGGGGAAAGAGAAGAGAGGGAGGGGAAAGAGAAGAGAGGGAGGGGAAAGAGAAGAGAGGGAGGGGAAAGAGAAGAGGTGGAGGGGAAAGAGAAGAGGTGGAGGGGAAAGAGGAGAGAGAGAGGTGGAGGGGAAAGAGGAGAGGTGGAGGGGAAAGAGAGAGGTGGAGGGGAAAGAGAGAGGTGGAGGGGAAAGAAGAGAGGGAGGGGAAAGAGAAGAGAGGTGGAGGGGAAAGAAGAGGTGGAGGGGAAAGAGGAGAGAGAGGTGGAGGGGAAAGAGGAGAGAGAGAGGTGGAGGGGAAAGAGGAGAGAGAGGTGGAGGGGAAAGAGAGAGGTGGAGGGGAAAGAGAAGAGAGAGGTGGAGGGGAAAGAGAAGAGAGAGGTGGAGGGGAAAGAGGAGAGAGAGGTGGAGGGGAAAGAGAGAGGTGGAGGGGAAAGAGAAGAGAGAGGTGGAGGGGAAAGAGAAGAGAGAGGTGGAGGGGAAAGAGGAGAGAGAGGTGGAGGGGAAAGAAGAGAGAGAGGTGGAGGGGAAAGAGAGAAGAGAGATGGAGGGGAAAGAGAGAAGAGAGGTGGAGGGGAAAGAGAGAGGTGGAGGGGAAAGAGAGAGGTGGAGGGGAAAGAGAGAGGTGGAGGGGAAAGAGAGAAGAGAGAGGTGGAGGGGAAAGAGAGAAGAGAGAGGTGGAGGGGAAAGAGAGAAGAGAGAGGTGGAGGGGAAAGAGAGAAGAGAGGTGGAGGGGAAAGAGAAGAGAGGTGGAGGGGAAAGAGAAGAGAGGTGGAGGGGAAAGAGAAGAGAGGTGGAGGGGAAAGAAGAGAGAGAGGTGGAGGGGAAAGAGAGAAGAGAGATGGAGGGGAAAGAGAGAAGAGAGGTGGAGGGGAAAGAGAGGTGGAGGGGAAAGAGAGAGGTGGAGGGGAAAGAGAAAGGTGGAGGGGAAAGAGAGAAGAGAGAGGTGGAGGGGAAAGAGAGAAGAGAGAGGTGGAGGGGAAAGAGAGAAGAGAGAGGTGGAGGGGAAAGAGAGAAGAGAGGTGGAGGGGAAAGAGAAGAGAGGTGGAGGGGAAAGAGAAGAGAGGTGGAGGGGAAAGAGAAGAGAGGTGGAGGGGAAAGAAGAGGTAGAGGAGAGAGAGGTGGAGGGGAAAGAGAAGAGAGGGAGGGGAGAGAGAGGTGGAGGGGAAAGAGGAGAGAGAGAGGTGGAGGGGAAAGAGGAGAGAGAGGTGGAGGGGAAAGAGAAGAGAGAGGTGGAGGGGAAAGAGAAGAGAGAGGTGGAGGGGAAAGAGAAGAGAGAGGTGGGGGGAAAGAGAAGAGAGAGGTGGAGGGGAAAGAGAAGAGAGAGGTGGAGGGGAAAGAGAAGAGAGAGGTGGAGGGGAAAGAGGAGAGAGAGGTGGAGGGGAAAGAGAGAGGTGGAGGGGAAAGAGAAGAGAGAGGTGGAGGGGAAAGAGAAGAGAGAGGTGGAGGGGAAAGAGGAGAGAGAGGTGGAGGGGAAAGAGAGAGGTGGAGGGGAAAGAGAAGAGAGAGGTGGAGGGGAAAGAGAAGAGAGAGGTGGAGGGGAAAGAGGAGAGAGAGGTGGAGGGGAAAGAAGAGAGAGAGGTGGAGGGGAAAGAGAGAAGAGAGATGGAGGGGAAAGAGAGAAGAGAGGTGGAGGGGAAAGAGAGAGGTGGAGGGGAAAGAGAGAGGTGGAGGGGAAAGAGAGAAGAGAGGTGGAGGGGAAAGAGAGAGGTGGAGGGGAAAGAGAGAGGTGGAGGGGAAAGAGAGAAGAGAGAGGTGGAGGGGAAAGAGAGAAGAGAGAGGTGGAGGGGAAAGAGAGAAGAGAGAGGTGGAGGGGAAAGAGAGAAGAGAGGTGGAGGGGAAAGAGAAGAGAGGTGGAGGGGAAAGAGAAGAGAGGTGGAGGGGAAAGAGAAGAGAGGTGGAGGGGAAAGAAGAAAGAGAGGTGGAGGGGAAAGAGAGAGGTGGAGGGGAAAGAGAGAGGTGGAGGGGAAAGAGAGAGGTGGAGGGGAAAGAGAGAGGTGGAGGGGAAAGAGAGAAGAGAGAGGTGGAGGGGAAAGAGAGAAGAGAGAGGTGGAGGGGAAAGAGAGAAGAGAGAGGTGGAGGGGAAAGAGAGAAGAGAGATGGAGGGGAAAGAGAGAAGAGAGGTGGAGGGGAAAGAGAGAGGTGGAGGGGAAAGAGAGAGGTGGAGGGGAAAGAGAGAAGAGAGGTGGAGGGAAAAGAGAGAGGGGGAGGGGAAAGAGAGAGGTGGAGGGGAAAGAGAGAAGAGAGAGGTGGAGGGGAAAGAGAGAAGAGAGAGGTGGAGGGGAAAGAGAGAAGAGAGAGGTGGAGGGGAAAGAGAGAAGAGAGGTGGAGGGGAAAGAGAAGAGAGGTGGAGGGGAAAGAGAAGAGAGGTGGAGGGGAAAGAGAAGAGAGGTGGAGGGGAAAGAAGAGAGAGAGGTGGAGGGGAAAGAGAGAAGAGAGGTGGAGGGGAAAGAGAGAGGTGGAGGGGAAAGAGAGAGGTGGAGGGGAAAGAGAGAGGTGGAGGGGAAAGAGAGAGGTGGAGGGGAAAGAGAGAAGAGAGAGGTGGAGGGGAAAGAGAGAGGTGGAGGGGAAAGAGAGAAGAGAGAGGTGGAGGGGAAAGAGAGAAGAGAGGTGGAGGGGAAAGAGAAGAGAGGTGGAGGGGAAAGAGAAGAGAGGTGGAGGGGAAAGAGAAGAGAGGTGGAGGGGAAAGAAGAGATGGAGGGGAAAGAGGAGAGAGAGGTGGAGGGGAAAGAGAAGAGAGGGAGGGGAGAGAGAGGTGGAGGGGAAAGAGGAGAGAGAGAGGTGGAGGGGAAAGAGGAGAGAGAGGTGGAGGGGAAAGAGAAGAGAGAGGTGGAGGGGAAAGAGAAGAGAGAGGTGGAGGGGAAAGAGAAGAGAGAGGTGGAGGGGAAAGAGAAGAGAGAGGTGGAGGGGAAAGAGAAGAGAGAGGTGGAGGGGAAAGAGAAGAGAGAGGTGGAGGGGAAAGAGAGAAGAGAGAGGTGGAGGGGAAAGAGAGAAGAGAGAGGTGGAGGGGAAAGAGAGAAGAGAGATGGAGGGGAAAGAGAGAAGAGAGGTGGAGGGGAAAGAGAGAGGTGGAGGGGAAAGAGAGAGGTGGAGGGGAAAGAGAGAAGAGAGGTGGAGGGGAAAGAGAGAGGTGGAGGGGAAAGAGAGAGGTGGAGGGGAAAGAGAGAAGAGAGAGGTGGAGGGGAAAGAGAGAAGAGAGAGGTGGAGGGGAAAGAGAGAAGAGAGAGGTGGAGGGGAAAGAGAAGAGAGAGGTGGAGGGGAAAGAGAAGAGAGAGGTGGAGGGGAAAGAGAAGAGAGAGGTGGAGGGGAAAGAGAAGAGAGAGGTGGAGGGGAAAGAGAAGAGAGAGGTGGAGGGGAAAGAGGAGAGAGAGGTGGAGGGGAAAGAGAGAGGTGGAGGGGAAAGAGAAGAGAGAGGTGGAGGGGAAAGAGAAGAGAGAGGTGGAGGGGAAAGAAGAGAGAGAGGTGGAGGGGAAAGAGAGAGGTGGAGGGGAAAGAGAAGAGAGAGGTGGAGGGGAAAGAGAAGAGAGAGGTGGAGGGGAAAGAGAAGAGAGAGGTGGAGGGGAAAGAGAGAAGAGAGAGGTGGAGGGGAAAGAGAGAAGAGAGGTGGAGGGGAAAGAGAAGAGAGGTGGAGGGGAAAGAGAAGAGAGGTGGAGGGGAAAGAGAAGAGAGGTGGAGGGGAAAGAAGAGGTGGAGGGGAAAGAGGAGAGAGAGGTGGAGGGGAAAGAGAAGAGAGGGAGGGGAGAGAGAGGTGGAGGGGAAAGAGGAGAGAGAGAGGTGGAGGGGAAAGAGGAGAGAGAGGTGGAGGGGAAAGAGAAGAGAGAGGTGGAGGGGAAAGAGAAGAGAGAGGTGGAGGGGAAAGAGAAGAGAGAGGTGGAGGGGAAAGAGAAGAGAGAGGTGGAGGGGAAAGAGAAGAGAGAGGTGGAGGGGAAAGAGAAGAGAGAGGTGGAGGGGAAAGAGAAGAGAGAGGTGGAGGGGAAAGAGAGAGGTGGAGGGGAAAGAGAGAGGTGGAGGGGAAAGAGAGAGGTGGAGGGGAAAGAGAGAAGAGAGAGGTGGAGGGGAAAGAGAGAAGAGAGAGGTGGAGGGGAAAGAGAGAAGAGAGAGGTGGAGGGGAAAGAGAGAAGAGAGGTGGAGGGGAAAGAGAAGAGAGGTGGAGGGGAAAGAGAAGAGAGGTGGAGGGGAAAGAGAAGAGAGGTGGAGGGGAAAGAAGAGAGAGAGGTGGAGGGGAAAGAGAGAAGAGAGATGGAGGGGAAAGAGAGAAGAGAGGTGGAGGGGAAAGAGAGAGGTGGAGGGGAAAGAGAGAGGTGGAGGGGAAAGAGAGAGGTGGAGGGGAAAGAGAGAAGAGAGAGGTGGAGGGGAAAGAGAGAAGAGAGAGGTGGAGGGGAAAGAGAGAAGAGAGAGGTGGAGGGGAAAGAGAGAGAGAGAGGTGGAGGGGAAAGAGAAGAGAGGTGGAGGGGAAAGAGAAGAGAGGTGGAGGGGAAAGAGAAGAGAGGTGGAGGGGAAAGAAGAGGTGGAGGGGAAAGAGGAGAGAGAGGTGGAGGGGAAAGAGAAGAGAGGGAGGGGAGAGAGAGGTGGAGGGGAAAGAGGAGAGAGAGAGGTGGAGGGGAAAGAGGAGAGAGAGGTGGAGGGGAAAGAGAAGAGAGAGGTGGAGGGGAAAGAGAAGAGAGAGGTGGAGGGGAAAGAGAAGAGAGAGGTGGAGGGGAAAGGGAAGAGAGAGGTGGAGGGGAAAGAGAAGAGAGAGGTGGAGGGGAAAGAGAAGAGAGAGGTGGAGGGGAAAGAGGAGAGAGAGGTGGAGGGGAAAGAGAGAGGTGGAGGGGAAAGAGAAGAGAGAGGTGGAGGGGAAAGAGAAGAGAGAGGTGGAGGGGAAAGAGGAGAGAGAGGTGGAGGGGAAAGAGAGAGGTGGAGGGGAAAGAGAAGAGAGAGGTGGAGGGGAAAGAGAAGAGAGAGGTGGAGGGGAAAGAGGAGAGAGAGGTGGAGGGGAAAGAAGAGAGAGAGGTGGAGGGGAAAGAAGAGAGAGAGGTGGAGGGGAAAGAGAGAAGAGAGATGGAGGGGAAAGAGAGAAGAGAGGTGGAGGGGAAAGAGAGAGGTGGAGGGGAAAGAGAGAAGAGAGAGGTGGAGGGGAAAGAGAGAAGAGAGAGGTGGAGGGGAAAGAGAGAAGAGAGAGGTGGAGGGGAAAGAGAAGAGAGGTGGAGGGGAAAGAGAAGAGAGGTGGAGGGGAAAGAGAAGAGAGGTGGAGGGGAAAGAGAAGAGAGGTGGAGGGGAAAGAGAAGAGAGGTGGAGGGGAAAGAAGAGAGGGAGGGGAAAGAGAAGAGAGGTGGAGGGGAAAGAAGAGAGGGAGGGGAAAGAGAGGTGGAGGGGAAAGAGGAGAGAGAGGTGGAGGGGAAAGAGAGAGGCGGAGGGAAAGAGAGAGGCGGAGGGGAAGAGAGAGGTGGAGGGGAAAGAGGAGAGAGAGGTGGAGGGGAAAGAGGAGAGAGAGGTGGAGGGGAAAGAGAGAAGAGAGAGGTGGAGGGGAAAGAGAGAGGTGGAGGGGAAAGAGAAGAGGGAGGAGAAAGAGAGAGGTGGAGGGGAAAGAGAAGAGGGAGGGGAAAGAGAGAGGTGGAGGGGAAAGAGAAGAGGGAGGGGAAAGAGAAGAGGGAGGGGAAAGAGAGGTGGAGGGGAAAGAGAGAGGTGGAGGGGAAAGAGAAGAGAGAGGTGGAGGGGAAAGAGAAGAGAGAGAGGTGGAGGGGAAAGAGAAGAGAGAGAGGTGGAGGGGAAAGAGAAGAGAGAGAGGTGGAGGGGAAAGAGAAGAGAGAGGTGGAGGGGAAAGAGAAGAGAGAGAGGTGGAGGGGAAAGAGAAGAGAGAGAGGTGGAGGGGAAAGAGAAGAGAGAGAGAGGTGGAGGGGAAAGAGAGAAGAGAGGTGGAGGGGAAAGAAGAGGTGGAGGGGAAAGAGGAGAGAGAGGTGGAGGGGAAAGAGAAGAGAGGAAGGGGAGAGAGAGGTGGAGGGGAAAGAGGAGAGAGAGAGGTGGAGGGGAAAGAGGAGAGAGAGGTGGAGGGGAAAGAGAAGAGAGAGGTGGAGGGGAAAGAGGAGAGAGAGGTGGAGGGGAAAGAGAGAGGTGGAGGGGAAAGAGAAGAGAGAGGTGGAGGGGAAAGAGAAGAGAGAGGTGGAGGGGAAAGAGAAGAGAGAGGTGGAGGGGAAAGAAGAGAGAGAGGTGGAGGGGAAAGAGAGAAGAGAGATGGAGGGGAAAGAGAGAAGAGAGGTGGAGGGGAAAGAGAGAGGTGGAGGGGAAAGAGAGAGTTGGAGGGGAAAGAGAGAAGAGAGAGGTGGAGGGGAAAGAGAGAAGAGAGAGGTGGAGGGGAAAGAGAGAAGAGAGAGGTGGAGGGGAAAGAGAGAAGAGAGGTGGAGGGGAAAGAGAAGAGAGAGGTGGAGGGGAAAGAGAGAAGAGAGGTGGAGGGGAAAGAGAAGAGAGGTGGAGGGGAAAGAGAAGAGAGGTGGAGGGGAAAGAGAGGTGGAGGGGAAAGAGGAGAGAGAGGTGGAGGGGAAAGAGGAGAGAGAGGTGGAGGGGAAAGAGAGAGGCGGAGGGGAAGAGAGAGGTGGAGGGGAAAGAGGAGAGAGAGGTGGAGGGGAAAGAGGAGAGAGAGGTGGAGGGGAAAGAGAGAAGAGAGAGGTGGAGGGGAAAGAGGTGGAGGGGAAAGAGAAGAGGGAGGGGAAAGAGAGAGGTGGAGGGGAAAGAGAGAGGTGGAGGGGAAAGAGAAGAGAGATGGAGGGGAAAGAGAAGAGAGATGGAGGGGAAAGAGAGAGGTGGAGGGGAAAGAGAAGAGAGAGGTGGAGGGGAAAGGAAAGAGAAGAGAGAGGTGGAGGGGAAAGAAAAGAGAGAGAGGTGGAGGGGAAAGAGAGAAGAGAGGTGGAGGGGAAAGAGAAGAGAGGTGGAGGGGAAAGAGAAGAGAGGTGGAGGGGAAAGAGAGGTGGAGGGGAAAGAGGAGAGAGAGGTGGAGGGGAAAGAGGAGAGAGAGGTGGAGGGGAAAGAGAGAGGCGGAGGGGAAGAGAGAGGTGGAGGGGAAAGAGGAGAGAGAGGTGGAGGGGAAAGAGGAGAGAGAGGTGGAGGGGAAAGAGAGAAGAGAGAGGTGGAGGGGAAAGAGAGAGGTGGAGGGGAAAGAGAAGAGGGAGGGGAAAGAGAGAGGTGGAGGGGAAAGAGAGAGGTGGAGGGGAAAGAGAAGAGAGATGGAGGGGAAAGAGAAGAGAGATGGAGGGGAAAGAGAGAGGTGGAGGGGAAAGAGAAGAGAGAGGTGGAGGGGAAAGGAAAGAGAAGAGAGAGGTGGAGGGGAAAGAAAAGAGAGAGAGGTGGAGGGGAAAGAGAAGAGAGAGAGGTGGAGGGGAAAGAGAAGAGAGAGGTGGAGGGGAAAGAGAAGAGAGAGAGGTGGAGGGGAAAGAGAAGAGAGAGAGGTGGAGGGGAAAGAGAAGAGAGAGAGAGGTGGAGGGGAAAGAGAAGAGAGAGAGAGGTGGAGGGGAAAGAGAAGAGAGAGAGAGGTGGAGGGGAAAGAGAGAAGAGAGGTGGAGGGGAAAGAGAGAGGTGGAGGGGAAAGAGAGAGGTGGAGGGGAAAGAGAGAGGTGGAGGGGAAAGAGAGAAGAGAGAGGTGGAGGGGAAAGAGAGAAGAGAGAGGTGGAGGGGAAAGAGAGAAGAGAGAGGTGGAGGGGAAAGAGAGAAGAGAGAGGTGGAGGGGAAAGAGAAGAGAGAGGTGGAGGGGAAAGAGAAGAGAGAGGTGGAGGGGAAAGAGAAGAGAGAGAGATGGAGGGGAAAGAGAAAAGAGAGGTGGAGGGGAAAGAGAGAGGTGGAGGGGAAAGAGAGAGGTGGAGGGGAAAGAGAGAAGAGAGAGGTGGAGGGGAAAGAGAGAAGAGAGAGGTGGAGGGGAAAGAGAGAAGAGAGAGGTGGAGGGGAAAGAGAGAAGAGAGAGGTGGAGGGGAAAGAGAGAAGAGAGAGTTGGAGGGGAAAGAGAAGAGAGGTGGAGGGGAAAGAGAAGAGAGGTGGAGGGGAAAGAGAAGAGAGGTGGAGGGGAAAGAGAAGAGAGGTGGAGGGGAAAGAAGAGAGGGAGGGGAAAGAGAAGAGAGGTGGAGGGGAAAGAAGAGAGGGAGGGGAAAGAGAAGAGAGGTGGAGGGGAAAGAGAGAGGCGGAGGGGAAGAGAGAGGTGGGGAAAGAGGAGAGAGAGGTGGAGGGGAAAGAGGAGAGAGAGGTGGAGGGGAAAGAGAGAAGAGAGAGGTGGAGGGGAAAGAGAGAGGTGGAGGGGAAAGAGAGAGGTGGAGGGGAAAGAGAGAGGTGGAGGGGAAAGAGAGAGGTGGAGGGGAAAGAGAGAAGAGAGAGGTGGAGGGGAAAGAGAGAAGAGAGAGGTGGAGGGGAAAGAGAGAAGAGAGAGGTGGAGGGGAAAGAGAGAAGAGAGAGGTGGAGGGGAAAGAGAGAAGAGAGTTGGAGGGGAAAGAGAAGAGAGGTGGAGGGGAAAGAGAAGAGAGGTGGAGGGGAAAGAGAAGAGAGGTGGAGGGGAAAGAGAAGAGAGGTGGAGGGGAAAGAAGAGAGGGAGGGGAAAGAGAAGAGAGGTGGAGGGGAAAGAAGAGAGGGAGGGGAAAGAGAAGAGAGGTGGAGGGGAAAGAGAGAGGCGGAGGGGAAGAGAGAGGTGGGGAAAGAGGAGAGAGAGGTGGAGGGGAAAGAGGAGAGAGAGGTGGAGGGGAAAGAGAGAAGAGAGAGGTGGAGGGGAAAGAGAGAGGTGGAGGGGAAAGAGAGAGGTGGAGGGGAAAGAGAGAGGTGGAGGGGAAAGAGAAGAGAGATGGAGGGGAAAGAAGAGGTGGAGGGGAAAGAAGAGGTGGAGGGGAAAGAGAAGAGGTGGAGGGGAAAGAGGAGAGAGAGATGGAGGGGAAAGAGGAGAGAGAGGTGGAGGGGAAAGAGGAGAGAGAGGTGGAGGGGAAAGAGAGAGGTGGAGGGGAAAGAGAGAGGTGGAGGGGAAAGAGAAGAGAGAGGTGGAGGGGAAAGAGAGAAGAGAGAGGTGGAGGGGAAAGAGAGAAGAGAGAGGTGGAGGGGAAAGAGAGAAGAGAGAGGTGGAGGGGAAAGAGAGAAGAGAGAGGTGGAGGGGAAAGAGAGAGGTGGAGGGGAAAGAGAGAGGTGGAGGGGAAAGAGAGAAGAGAGAGTTGGAGGGGAAAGAGTGAGGTGGAGGGGAAAGAGAGAAGAGAGAGGTGGAGGGGAAAGAGAGAAGAGAGAGGTGGAGGGAGAAGAGAGAGGTGGAGGGGAAAGAGAGAAAAGCGTTACATTGGATATCCGTGGTACAGAACGATGCACCAGGTGGACTCTTCAGCAGAACCAGCTCAGATAAGACACTTGTAATCCTGATACTAACCAGTAGGAGAGAAGCGGAGAGAGCTCACTCTGATTTCAGGCTTGAAATGGCGAGAGCTCATGTCTCCTTTCCTAACCCCTGGCAGACTGAGCTCTACCCCGTCCCCATCACCCACCCCCTCATCCACCAGCGCCAGACTCCCAAACTCTGTCATTTTCCTCCGGTCCAAGAACTCCTGAAGGAGACAGAAAACAGACAAGATCAATCTCACGCAACATCTGACTAGAAGACTGCTAGCCGCCATTCTACTAGCACAGTGTGCTGTATATATGCTCTGTAGGTGTGCTGTATATATGCTCTGTAGGTGTGCTGTATATATGCTCTGTAGGTGTGCTGTATATATGCTCTGTAGGTGTACTGTATATATGCTCTGTAGGTGTACTGTATATATGCTCTGTAGGTGTGCTGTATATATGCTCTGAAGGTGTACTGTATAAATGCTCTGTAGGTGTACTGTATAAATGCTCTGTAGGTGTACTGTATTTATGCTCTGTAGGTGTGCTGTATAAATGCTCTGAAGGTGTACTGTATATATGCTCTGTAGGTGTGCTGTATATATGCTCTGTAGGTGTACTGTATATATGCTCTGTAGGTGTGCTGTATATATGCTCTGTAGGTGTACTGTATAAATGCTCTGTAGGTGTACTGTATTTATGCTCTGTAGGTGTACTGTATAAATGCTCTGTAGGTGTACTGTATATATGCTCTGTAGGTGTACTGTATTTATGCTCTGTAGGTGTACTGTATATATGCTCTGTAGGTGTACTGTATTTATGCTCTGTAGGTGTACTGTATATATGCTCTGTAGGTGTACTGTATTTATGCTCTGTAGGTGTACTGTATAAATGCTCTGTAGGTGTACTGTATATATGCTCTGAAGGTGTACTGTATTTATGCTCTGTAGGTGTACTGTATATATGCTCTGAAGGTGTACTGTATATATGCTCTGAAGGTGTACTGTATATATGCTCTGAAGGTGTACTGTATAAATGCTCTGTAGGTGTACTGTATATATGCTCTGAAGGTGTACTGTATAAATGCTCTGTAGGTGTACTGTATATATGCTCTGAAGGTGTACTGTATAAATGCTCTGTAGGTGTACTGTATATATGCTCTGAAGGTGTACTGTATATATGCTCTGTAGGTGTACTGTATTTATGCTCTGAAGGTGTACTGTATATATGCTCTGTAGGTGTACTGTATTTATGCTCTGTAGGTGTGCTGTATAAATGCTCTGAAGGTGTACTGTATTTATGCTCTGTAGGTGTACTGTATATATGCTCTGAAGGTGTACTGTATATATGCTCTGAAGGTGTACTGTATAAATGCTCTGTAGGTGTACTGTATATATGCTCTGAAGGTGTACTGTATATATGCTCTGAAGGTGTACTGTATATATGCTCTGTAGGTGTACTGTATATATGCTGTATATATGCTCTGTAGGTGTGCTGTATATATGCTCTGAAGGTGTACTGTATAAATGCTCTGAAGGTGTACTGTATATATGCTCTGAAGGTGTACTGTATATATGCTCTGTAGGTGTACTGTATATATGCTCTGTAGGTGTACTGTATATATGCTCTGAAGGTGTACTGTATAAATGCTCAGAAGGTGTACTGTATATATGCTCTGTAGTTGTACTGTATATATGCTGTATATATGCTCTGTAGGTGTGCTGTATATATGCTCTGTAGGTGTACTGTATATATGCTCTGAAGGTGTACTGTATAAATGCTCTGTAGGTGTACTGTATATATGCTCTGAAGGTGTACTGTATATATGCTCTGTAGGTGTGCTGTATATATGCTGTATAAATGCTCTGAAGGTGTACTGTATATATGCTCTGAAGGTCAGCCTGTGGTCAGTACTGTACCTCCATGGCGTCCAGGGACAGGTTGCAGGAGATCTCAAACTTCTTCATGAGGATCTGTTCTCTGATGTTGTAGATGCAGACAAACTTGGACTGGCCTCCAGCCAGGATGGACTCCCCGTCTGCAGAGTAGCACAGCGACGTGAAGGACCTGGAATACACAGTACGGGTGGCCACACTTAATGCCCGAAGGGAAACTGTGAGGTAATTACTAAGACGCTGCTAGGGAAATGAACTGTTGGTCCAATAACCAGAACACTGGCAGAAACACACAGGTTACTCCACTCACTTGCCCTTGGCGGACTGTTTGGAGGTGATCTTCTCGGTCTCCTTGCGTCCCATCTCCAGGTCGTGGCGTCCGCTGACCGAGCCTGTCTGATTGGCTGACTGGGGGTTCCAGAAGGAGATCTCTCCGTCCAGCGTGGCCACGGCCAGCTCCTGACCATCCGGCCGGTACGACACCGCCAGGCCTGCACAACCAATCAGAGACAGAGACATTCATTCAGTGTTACCCCTACTACCATTACTTCCGCTGAATCCCAAATCGTCTCTACACTCAGCCACACTACGACTAAGTGTCTGTCTGGAAACAACTAACAACTCTGGATTAGGAAAATGACGAAGAAATGCTCATTTAGCAGAAAACTATCCCATTAACATGACTGTCAGTCAGAGAGCTGTAGAAGGGACTGAGGGGAGACTGAGGCGGGGCTTACCGTCAGAGGTGAGACGGAGCGTCTCTTTGGTCTGCCAGCTGTCCATCATGTCCCAGAGGCGGACCGTCTTGTCCCATGATGCACTGGCCAGGATGGACTGCACCGGGCTGAAGCACAGACAGCTCACCGGGCCCTCGTGGCCCCCCAGGACCTCTAGCAGGCGTCCAGTCTGCATGGACCAGATGAAGACCTCGAAGGAGTCCTGGGCCCCAGCGCTCACCAGGTCCCCGCTCGGGTCCACCGCCAGAGACGAGAACTGGGCCGGCCGCGGAGACGTGAACGTCCGGAAGTTACGGTACCTGTGTAGATACAGTAGTTCCAGACAATCAACTATCAGTATGAACCACTCATTAACCATAGAGCCTGTTTCTCTATGAAACCTTCCTAGTGTATGTGATTGAAAGGGAAAACATGTTTCTGGGAAGATTTATATAATGTTACATTGCTAGTTGTTTTAATTGAAAGGGTGAGTATTGTGCATGTCTGTCTTAAACAGGTTTGTGGTGTGGTGTGTAGGGGTGGGGTGAAGCTGCCTTCACCAGGTGTGTTCTCTTACCTGTGCAGGTCGAAGGCTCGGACCGTTCCATCCAGGGAGGCGCTGACGATGACAAAGCCTCTGGAGGTGAAGGTGACGTTAGTGACAGAGCTGGTGTGTTCTGTGAACGTGACGAAGCACAAGCCGCTGGTCATGTTCCACACTTTCACCTGAAACACAGAACACCATCAGCATTCACATGCCTGTTTGAAAACACAGGGAAATCCTGCTGTTGTTACCTAACCATAGAATCATTTGGGGGGTGCTTATATTAGTTGTGTAATGAAATTGTGTTTCTTGCATATCCCAGCTTCCCCTAAAGCTCCCGCAGGGAGTGGGGTCATGGCCAGGGTCACCATTTTCATGACCTTGGTATTCCAAAAACGTTGTATCATTCAGCCAACACGTGGTTTGGCACAACAGAACAACTGAGATGCAGCAGCTAACAGGCCATGGAGAAAAATGTACAAGAACTCACTTTCCCATCATCCCCCCCTGTAGCGATGTACTGTCCGTCGGGGGAGTAAGCCAGGGCGGCCATGTTGTTGAAGTGTCCCTGCTGTTTGAACACGTAGGATTCACTCTGCCACTCCCACACCAGCAGCTGGCCCAGACCTGGACAACACACAAGGCAACGTGTCACACGGGTAATTGATGATACTTTGTTCCTGTGTTAAACACTGCAAGTTTGGATGTGCTATTCGGGTATGTTAATTGAGACACCATGAGACCATACCTGAGCAGCCAAAGCCTATCCAGTCGCCAGAGCTGTTCATTGACACTGTGGCGATCCTCTGGTCTGAGATACTGAAAGAACACATGAAAACATACAGGCTCAGTTATTGCTACTAGCCAATAATACAACAAAACCTAATTGTCCTAACTGTCCTAACAACTTATGATGAATGACACCCACGAGTAAGAACTGCAGGCTTGGGGGCTGAATGAAACTGGTCATTGAGTGGTTCAACAGTCGAGGAGTTAGTGTGTGTGTGTCCGTGTGTGTGACCCCTGACCTTAGGGAGTGGATGAGGTTGAACTCGGGCAGTTCGTGGAGATGGAAGATCCCCGAGGCGAACCCAGTCACCAGGATGTGTGTGGGCTTGTGGAACGCTGCAGCCGTCAGGTTGTTGAAGTCACCCTCCTTGTTGAAGAAGTGTCTGATGGAGACCAACACAACAGGCAGCGTCCAATCAGAAACCAACCTCACATTGGTAACACTCAGTCGGCCCAAAACAAATGTAAGTATCATCAGTCTTTATTTGTAAATCGCTTGGTAAGACTTGGTTAGACTCATGGCCAGGCAAACCGTCGAGGCAGTATGCTGCTGTACCACAGATACTTCAACATGTTTCTGAGGTGACATACTTGGCCAGGCAAACCGTCGAGGCAGTATGCTGCTGTACCTCAGATACTTCAACATGTTTGTGAGATGACATACTTGCTCCTCTGTTTGTATCTGACGTTCTTGGTTCCCTCCTTCTCCTTGGGTCTCTCTCCTTTCCCTCTGATCACCTCTCCTCTGGGCTCTTCCTCCTCTCCTTCTCCTCTCTCCTCCTCTCCTCTCTCCACTGGTAGCCTGGTCTTTCTCAGAACCAGCCCGTCCAGCTCCGTATCACTCTCCCACACACACAGCGTCCCGTCCTGGCTCACTGTGTACAACTGGAACACACACATATTCAGCAGGTCACTATGGAAACATGTACACACACACACTTAAAGAGATACTTCGGGGTTTTGGCATGCTAGCAGATACCCTTACACTTCAAGTCATTGTGCTACCTCTAACGTCCTTCATTCTGGACACAGAGACATAAACATGGTGTTCAGCAGTTTGTCAGACTCTGGGGAAGTAGATAAAGGGCCTCGTTGCCAACATCCCGAAGTATCCCTTTAACTCACATACGGTAAATGATGCACAACCACACGCAGGTTCCAATCTGCAAACACACACAGGGCACATAGAGAAACCCAGAACATGTTGGACACAGAGAAGGGCTGAGGGGGAAACCCGAGAGAGAACACTCACATCTAAACTGTCCTTCTCGAAGAAGCAGCCCACTATGATGTCCTTGTGTCCCCCCAGAGAGTAGTAGATGAGGTTGGACCAGCGCTCGGCTCCAAACACCCAGGTAGACATGTCTTTGCTGCCCACCACAAAGCACCTGCGTGGGAAACAGAGTTAAGGCAGGTGGTTTCTCTATACTACAATTATATAATGAAGGGTCACAAGACTGTATACTGGGGGATACTAAACTCCAGTGGTAGGGGTAAGCAGTGTTAGCTGGTTTTCCATTGCCAGGTGACATGAAACATGTTCTAGGTGGGCCAGTGGCTCACTTGGAGTCGTCGGTCCAGTCGATGCAGGTGGTCTCATCGTAGGGTCCGTAGTAGCTCTTGTCCAAGACAAAGGCATTGAACTCCCGGTTCCTCCCGGGAGCGTGGTACATCAACGCTACATTCTCCTTGGTTACCACAAACTTCCTGAGGACCAGGAGAGAGGCACACCAACAGACATTAGGCTACATCAGCTGATGTAATGATGTAGCAATGCAGCGTGTGTCATGATGAGTGAGGGACTGACCTGCCATCAGGAGAGAAGCGGATACTGGCCACAGGTTTGTGGAAGTGGAAGTGATGGAGAACAGCCCTTGTGATCAGGCTGACCAGCAACGCCGCTCCATCTTCATCCACCAGTATAGCCAAGTTCCCATCAGGGGAGAGGCCGACACAGGTGATGTTCTTGGCAGTGGACACTGGCAGTGTCTCTGACTTGTTGCTGTTAGAAAGAGAACGTGATCAGTCAGTCTGTTCTCCAAACGCAATAAGTTACAAATGTATTTTAATCAACAGTCTTGTAAAGGAATCTAGCTATAACATGTAGCTAGTTATCAGATACTAGGAATCTAGCTATAACATGTAGCTAGTTATCAGATACTAGGAATCTAGCTATAACATGTAGCTAGTTATCAGATACTAGGAATCTAGCTATAACATGTAGCTAGTTATCAGATACTAGGAATCTAGCTATAACATGTAGCTAGTTATCAGATACTAGGAATCTAGATATAACATGTAGCTAGTTATCAGATACTAGGAATCTAGCTATAACATGTAGCTAGTTATCAGATACTAGGAATCTAGCTATAACATGTAGCTAGTTATCAGATACTAGGAATCTAGCTATAACATGTAGCTAGTTATCAGATACTAGGAATCTAGCTATAACATGTAGCTAGTTATCAGATACTAGGAATCTAGCTATAACATGTAGCTAGTTATCAGATACTAGGAATCTAGCTATAACATGTAGCTAGTTATCAGATACTAGGAATCTAGCTATAACATGTAGCTAGTTATCAGATACTAGGAATCTAGCTATAACATGTAGCTAGTTATCAGATACTAGGAATCTAACTATAACATGTAGCTAGTTATCAGATACTAGGAATCTAGCTATAACATGTAGCTAGTTATCAGATACTAGGAATCTAGCTATAACATGTAGCTAGTTATCAGATACTAGGAATCTAGCTATAACATGTAGCTAGTTATCAGATACTAGGAATCTAGCTATAACATGTAGCTAGTTATCAGAAACTAGGAATCTAGCTATAACATGTAGCTAGTTATCAGATACTAGGAATCTAGCTATAACAGGTAACGTCAGCTAGTTATCAGATACTAGGAATCCTGTAATCAGATGCTATCTTACTTTTTTAGATCAAAGACGGAGATGCGGTTTCCCACCGGACTTATCACAGAGTTGCCATCCTTGGAGAAACTCAGATTCCCATGACGATACACAGCTCCCAACAAATTGGAAAACTAGAGGCAGAAATTAGAAAGATTAGCTAACTAACTAAAAAGCTAGCAAGCAGATAGAATCTACTAAGTGGTATCACTTACCCTGTAAGCAAACTTCATGTTGGTAGTTGTTCCCTATATTTGTTATTATTTAAATTATCATAAACATCACAGAAAGAGTACATTCATTTATTTCAAGCATGCCACACATGTGTTGGCATGTTGACAGTAGTCATTTCCGTGTATAAAAAGGGCAATTTACGAGTTGTTAGGGAAATCTACAGAGCCCTCTAGCGTTGAGGAGGGTAAATGCACGTGAAAGTGAAAAGTTACAAATATTTTTTTGAGACCATACAAAACTCCTCAAGGTGACTTTAATAAACTGGTATGTTACACAATTTAAATAGCCTCCTATATTGCCATACATATCTGTGGGAACCCCATAACCCTGAGTCAGAAGCAAAGCTTTGTAGCTTTACATTGTGCAGACGGATAAACTTGTAAAGAATGTTAATCCCAATTACAAAGTAGGTTAGATGATGTTTACTCTTGACAGATTAACATATTAGGAACAAACACTAATCAATCAGCTCCCTGCAGACAAAGTGCACATTATTTACCTAAAGGATTGTCCTAGAACATTGATCATAAGATGTAATTGTGCATCAGAACTGAATGCAGTCTACTGCATACACCAATCCTGTCTGCCCCAATAATTCATTCACAATAGATAGTCCCCAACTACCAGACAACAGAGAGAGGGGGGAGACCGAGATGGAGAGAGAGAGAGAGAAAAGGGGGGGCGGCCTACAGAACTGCCTGAGAAGAACAGTTTTTAAAGGAATGATGGCGTTCTGGTGGAATATTTTCCCAGAAGGAATGGAGCTGGAAGTGTTCTCTCATGTCATGCAGATCATTGATCGTATTGGGGATATCTTGTCATCAGAGCCCACCATAGAGCCCGAGCTTGAGGGAGATGATGACGAGGATGATGAAGAAGAAACAGATTGTAGCTCTGATGACAGTGAGGAAGACATGAGTGCAGCTAACACAGTAAAGGTGGTGAGGTGGTAGAGGGAACATCATCATCACAACCACATAGGTCGCTGTTCTCTAAAGTGGGAATTTGTGTGGTGGTCACAGAGACAATCAATGATGACCCTTGTAATGAGGCCACCATGGCTGCTGCCAGCGATTCCATGGTACAAGAGAGAGGGACAGCAGGAACTACAGCCAAAAATCACAGCGGGATGTTTTAGTCACATCAATGGACAATGGTGAACAGAGAGAGAGAGAGAGCAGAGTCTTAGCAGCGGGACAGCCTGTGATGCAGAAGAGCCACTAACAGAGCCCCAGTCACAGACGCTGCCCCCTAGGACTGGGACAGAGCTGTTACAGCTAGAGCTGCTCTGGTCCCCCCAGAGCAACAGAGACAAACTTCTCATCTAGAACCAAAGCCTGGACCAAGCACACAGTGTGACTCAGAGACAGATCTTCACATAGAGCAAGGTGGGAAGCTCCTACAAGGTATTTCAATATGGTTGATTAGAACAGTTAGTCAGGGATGTGGTATGATTTTTGTATCTTGACATTATTGAATTATGGAGAAGATATACTCAGATAAACTATGGAGAAGATATACTCAGATAAACTATGGAGAAGATATACTCAGATAAACTATGGAGAAGATATACTCAGATAAACTCACAATAAGGAGATATTTTGATGCACTTGGACACATACATGCACCTATCTTATTTATGTCTAGTTGTGTGTATTGTAGATGAATAAAAAATTTAATACAAATAATAACTTATTATCACATGCTCTAGGAACTATGTGTTGTGGTGTGCGAGTGCAATCGAGATGTATGAGAAGCAGCGTATTTTTTGCAGGCTCATTGCACACCAACAACTGCAGTGCAACACAAATTAGGGCATCAGGCCTAGCTGGAAGTCTGTGATTAATTAGAATAACAATTAAAGTTCCACAGAGTTGCTCTTCTCATGCAATGCCATGTTGCCAACCATTGATTGTCCAAAGTGGGCAGCAGTGTATCAACAAGCCTCTTTTTTATTGGACAAAAAGCCTTTGTGTGTCATCAAGAGAGCTATAATTATGGGGGATTGTTGGCAGAACAACAACTATTGATAAACAATTGAAATGTTTTGTCTCTGTTCACTAGCACAAGTTTCTGCATAACTAGAACAGGAAGTGACATCTTCAATGGAGGGGACGCCACAGGGGACAAAGCTGGAGACTGGGGTGTCCACTGGTCAACCTGTAAAAGGGGCGGGACCGAACACATTCACCAAGCCAAGAGCGAACCACCAGGCACCTGAGGAAGAGTGTGAGGAGGAGGAAGAGGGGTCAAATGGAGGTGGGCACCAGAGTGGTGGGCGGCAGTCCCCTGACGAGAAGCCTGGCAGCAAAAATGCTTCAAAGTACAGCACCGTATCCTACAGGAAGATACGAAAAGGGAACACCAAACAGAGGATTGATGAGTTTGAGTCCATGGTAAACACATAACCCTGATGTCAAGTACGCATTTATGAACTTTTTACCCTGACATTGTGTCATAATAAATCTTTGTATATTAAAATGTCCAATAATTGCAAGAAATGCTTTTTATACAGTTCATAGAATGCAAATCTTCTGTACTGTATGTTATAAGTTAAGTTGAATAATCTACAGCAGCGGTGTCAAACTCATTCCATGGAGCGTCTACTGTCTGCTGGTTAGTGATCTTAATTCATCAATCAAGTACAAGGGCGGAGCGAAAACCCGCAGACACTCTGCCCTGTGTGGAATGAGTTGGACACGTGATCTACAGTATTTGCTGTAAATTGGTGTTCAAGTGTGTTTCTTTTGTAGATGGTTCTTCAAATGTAGTTTCAGAGATCCCGTGACGAATACTACAGCCAAACATGTCTTGCCACACACAAAACAACATCAAACTGAATCTGATACTTTTCTTTCTCATTCCAGTGTACTCCGTAAGACCATCCTGAACAGTCAGACCAAGAACAGAGATTTGGACTAACAGTGAGCTAACTGCAAAATTTACTTGGATGATAATTATTCTGTGACTTGTAGATTCACGCTGCACACGTAGATCAGACTTACAGTAAATTAGTTGATGTTGACAGACCTTGAGACAAAAAAGTCTACGTTTAGAAAAATATACTTTACACATATACTGAGTGTACAAAACATTACGAACACCTTCCTAATATTGCAGAACAGCCTCAATTTGTGGACTCTACAAGGTGTCGAAAGGATGCTGGCCCATGTTGACTCCAGTGCTTCCCACAGTTGTGCCAAGTTGGCTGGTGGACCATTCTTCATACTCATGGGAAACTGTTGAGCATGAAAATCCCAGTAGCGTTGCAATTCTTGATACAAACCGGTGCGCCTGGCACCTACTACCATACCCCGTTCTTGCCCATTCACACTCTGAATGGCACACACATACACAATCCATGTCTCAATTGTCTCAAGGCTTAAAAATCCTTCTTTAACCAGTCCCCTCCCTTTCATCTACACTGATTGAAGTGGATTTAACAAGTGA
Source organism: Salvelinus alpinus (assembly GCF_045679555.1). Classification (NCBI taxonomy): domain Eukaryota; kingdom Metazoa; phylum Chordata; class Actinopteri; order Salmoniformes; family Salmonidae; genus Salvelinus; species Salvelinus alpinus. The sequence goes on along the minus strand of NC_092095.1, from coordinate 63,554,723 downwards.
CATCAATAAGGGATCATCTTTCACCTGGATTCACCTGGTCAGTCTGTCATGTAAAGAGCACTCAGTGTACTTTACATTTACGGACACAAGGTGGCGCTTGAGATCTAGATTAACTAAGGACCAAACAGCAGGCTGTGTGTGTGTGTGTGTGTGTGTGTGTGTGTGTGTGTGTGTGTGTGTGTGTGTGTGTGTGTGTGTGTGTGTGTGTGTGTGTGTGTGTGTGTGTGTGTGTGTGTGTGTGTGTGTGTGTGTGTGTGTGTGTGTGTCTTCACACATGGTCTCCCTTCCTGTCCCTCCTCCACTGATAAGAGGGCTCATTAATTCTCAGGCCCATGGTCAATATCTGTGTGTGAGACAGAGAGAGAGAGAGAGAGAGAGAGAGAGAGAGAGAGAGAGAGAGAAAGATGAGCCCATTTAGCAAAGCAGTATTGTCAGACGGCAGCATAGTTGAGGCTAGACTGCAGTGCCACCTGCTACGTTAGTTCTCCTAACCTGCTATGTTAGTTCTCCTAACATGCTACATTAATTCTCCTAACCTGCTACGTTAGTTCTCCTAATCTGCTACGTTAATTCTTCTAACCTGCTGAGTAAGTTCTCCTAGCCTGCTACTAAAAGCCCCCCCACCACAAAACATCTTCCTGCGACCATGATAGTGCCGTTGGCATTGTAACATAGTGGTTGATTGAATTTCAAATTCAAATTACGATGTGGAGGAGTAGATGAAAGTGATTTGTGTGTGAAAGTGATCTAAATGTAGCTAATGTCACAGATTACGGCAGTTTGGAATGTGACATTTAAGACTTCATTAATATTTATAGAGTGTATTTCATTGTGTCCTTACTGCCTGCATTCACATACATATCACATAAACTAAAGGAGCAATCATGGGCCAATCATGCCCATTAAGGAAGGTAGTAAACATCATAGGTCTAATGAGCTGTTTCCCTCCATTCTAATCTTGATTTAGCTGTTGTGACCTGGTGAAGTATGACAATTAGATTAGTTGCCTTTGCCAATTTGTCTCTTGGAAGTTTGTTTCATGTTTGTGTTTTTTCTTATGCTGCACGGTGTCGCAAAATGTATTTGATGACATTTTCCAAAGCTAACTTTGTATTCACCTTAGCATATTGTCAACAATATAGCCCTTTCTTGTCTCTTTTTGGGCGGTGGTAGTGCTTGTATTTGATTGGATCCTCTTGGCTGAGGCTGGAGAAGGAGAATGCAATGCACATCGTCCGGTTGAATAGATGGGATACAGCTTTATTCAAATTTGTCTTTTCGTAGCAGGTTAGGAGAACTTACTCAGCAGGTTAGGAGAATTAACGTAATCGGTTAGAAGAATTAGGTTAAGGTTAGGAAAACAGTCAGGGTTAGCTAAAATGGCAAAAAAAATAAACTTTTGATGTTAAATTGACAAAAGCTGGAGCCCTTCTAGCCATGACTGTTTCATTTGACTAGAGGCAAATGTCAGATAATATGGCTGCAGGCTACCTGTTCATTCCATGATGAGCTCTGTTGGGCTTCTTCCTGATGTAGCTGGGGGTCAGGAGGTACCAGGTCACATTCAGCACTCTGGTGTTCTGGGGCCACGCTTGACCTTTAGAGCAGTTGTACAGGACAACATTCCTCCAAAGCATAAATAAGAATATCCTTTATATGCTTCAAAAATATTCTTCTTAACATTGGACTACTGTATGGATACACGACTCTGACACAGAGGACCGTCTGCTGCTATACATGTAGCCACGTTAACCAATTCCCACTAAAAGCAAAGTCCTACATTACACACACATGTTGTGCTTTGGTGCTCAATGAGATACAGGTGAAATAAAGGACTTTATCTCATCTGTGGACCTCTGTTCAGCTAGCCATAGAGACAGGGATAGTTAGTGACACTTCTGTGTCATAGTGTTCACACCACCATCATTAGCCAAGCAGGGGGAGCAATATGTGAGGGTCTAATTAGCTTTCTGTAGCAGCAGGGTGGCTAACATGATTGGTTCTTCTCATACCAATGTCTTTCTTTCTTTCCTTTGTTCTTTTGTTTGTTCTCTTTCTTTCTTTCTTTCTTGTGGAAGAGGAAGAGCAGGATGCTGAAATACCACTGTTTACCCTGGGCTTTTGATTCTCACATGCACTGAACAATGTTCATTGTCTCTCCTGAGGGAAAGTTTTATATTTCCTGGAAGTTTCTTCAACGTGTCATAATTAAATAGTCACTACATTACCTAATAATAACAACACAAACTGTGTTGATTTGAATTCAAAATCAAGACAACCTTTCACCGTGCAGCACGCTGTTCCAGTTCCTGCTAGTGCTGGCGAATTCCACTTAACGAGCTCTTAATCCAACATATAAAACAGCATGCTCTCTGGTGACATTTCACTAAGACATTAAACCATGATACGTGAGAACTGTTGGGGAAAGGGTGGTTTCAGTGCAAGACTATGTGACCAGTCCTACAGTGGTTCTAGGATTTACAGCTCAGGAATCTTTTTAGATTTAATATGGAGATGAACAACAGCCTTACAGGATACCTTGCGCTATCACAGAATGTGTCCGTTTTAACAGCTTCCTGTTTTAGAGAGCTCTCTACATTGGTTGTCCGTGCTATCCGGGATCCTTTGGATGCCCCTACCCCATTGAAGTGTAAAGGTTGAAAGGTTAGTGTAAGGGTAGGGGTTAAGGTTAGGGTATGGATGTCCCAAGGATCCCAAATAGCACTTACCCTACATTGGCTCTAGATTACCGTTCTGAGCATCCATCAACTCTTAGAATGGTAGACCATAATATTTGCCAGACTTCGGGGCCACGCCGTAAAGCACCAACATACAAAACTTTGTTTTGGTTGTTGTTGTCTTGAAGTCCAATCAGAAAGTAAGGCAGTGCACCCACCCACACACTGTGCGAATGGTTGGCAGACTTGGCCCATTTCTTTCTTCAAGTAATTGTGTTTGAGATACAACCGTAAAAAAGACAGTAGTTTCACCATGACCTTTGACACTGAACAATCTTCAAGATTAGAACAATACCATTAACTTTTAATATAACGTCCTAGTCTGGGTACCAGTCTCTGTAACATTCCACTCCTTCTACTCCGTGTCATTTGCCAAATGACACAGAGTAGGCTACAAGGACAAGTAGTTGAATGTAGCTGAAAAGAGATTGGCAGCCAGGCTGATAGTCCTTCTAAATGGCCAAATTGCCAAACACCTGAAGGATTTTTGTTGGTTTACACAGATGCCTAAGCTAAGATGGGAGGCAGCCTTCATTCTGTGTTTCCGTTAACTCCATGGTGACCAGTGAAACAGACCTGTGTGGCAGTCAAAACGCTGTAGAATATTCATGACAGGCCTGGAAGGGGGAGATTAGTGAAACACCTAACCTGGTGACATAGGGACCAATGGTCTTCCAGTAACCCTGAGCCCCCCCCACCCCCACCACCTCTGTGGTGTGGCAGGGCTCTGAGTAGGCTTGCAGAGAGGATGACTCAATAACCCAGGAATACTAAGAACCTTCCATTGTGTGAAGAGAATAGATCATTGAGCTTCACCCCCAATTCCGTACATTCCGTCCCCTCCTCCTCCCCAATGATGCAATAATACTGGGGTAATTTGGAAGGTGAGCCGGCAGGCATTTATCCAGGCCATCCACTGCCTGACGATAAGAACCACATAGTGCTGCATATCAATGCTCAAGCAGGAAGCTCTTTCTCTGGCATTTGAAAGGACACCTGTCACTCAGTCTGTTCAGCAAAATAAGATGATTTTCTCTTTATTTTCCTATTTTCTATGTTATCAGTAGTAGAAACTAGAACAAAGCGGCCTCCCAGAACCTGGTTAGGTAAAAAGCTACGGAATGGGGTTGAAGAAATGTAACCATTCTCAAATTCATAGACAGAGCTATGGATGTATGGACTGACCATCCAGGATATCAAAATGATCGTTTTAACCATGTTTTGAGGCTAAATAGTGTTTGTTTACATTTTCTTTGTTTACAAACATTGGAGTTCTGATGGGTACGACAGTTGAACCTTTATTTAACAAAGCAATATTTTTCAACATTCCACTGTACATTGTTATAAACCAGTTGCTACGTCCATTTTTGGACTTATAAATTAATGATATGTACCCATTGATTCTTGAAGATATATAACTTATAAATGCCTCATGAGCTTAGTTGGGCTCCCGAGTGGCGCAGCGTTCTAAGGCACTGCATCTCAGTGCTGGAGGTGTCACTACAAACACCCTGGTTTGAATCCAGGCTGTATCACAACCGGCCGTGATTGGGAGTCCCATAGGGCAGCACACTATTGGCCCAGCATCGTCCGGGTTTGGCCGGTGTAGGCCGTCATTATAAATAAGAATTTGTTCTTAACTGACATGGCTAGTTATCAAATGAGCCTGTATGGATGGTATTTAGCATCATACAGAGATCTCCCTCCTACTGACGTGGATGTTCCATACAGTGTGCTGTAGGGACATACTCTCCCATCATACACTGCAACTCATTCCACCTCTACAGTGAGACACTAGCTTCACTTGTCCACTGAGGTCCTGCCCTGTCCAACTGGCCAGCGTCATCCCAGGATTGCTGTCTCCCTCAGAGCACTTATGTGTGGAAACACCAGGGAATGAATGGCCTGCATGTCATCTCTACCATCATTGTTCTCCCCACATAGAGAATCGGAGACTGTTGCAGTCTGGGTTAAGGAAGTCAACACTTCAACTACTTTCCTCACTCCCTTTCTCTCCCTCAAATATTTTCCAGTTTCTCTCCACCCCTCTCAACAATGTCCTCTTTGAGACCAGGCGCGGGGTTCACAAACTCACTCAAACCCATGACTGTTCCCCCTGTAACTACTGTAACACCAGACTCTGAGTGGGCTGCCTAAATTACAGATATATATGAAGGGATGGCTCCAATACTGCCCTGGCGTCGTTTTGTTTCCTCCCACTCATTTTTTAAAATGAATTTAGCTGCCATGTTGTTTTTGACAGATTCCAGAACTCTGAGGCTGCAGCATTCAGTTCTCCTTAAGCCATCAGTGCTGCTGCCTTCATTATGTCTTAGCTGTTGCAGCAGCTAGCAAGGCAATGCGGTTTCTCCTGAAGCACTTTCAGTAACCTCTCAGTGCTCTTCTGTACTACAATGTGTCTTAGAGCAACAGTGGTGACCTTGCTATGAATAGCTTCAATGTGGTGGTGGAGATCACGCCTTTGTCACATTGTGACGTTAGCAACTCTAAGACCCTTTGTGTACAGAAGAACGCCCACCTCAAAAATGTACTCCCACGGGGCATAGCTAACTAGTTGTACTTTGAACAAAGGTGGGCCAAGGGCAGAAGGCCTGGGTGCTATGGAGAGCAGAAGGCCTGGGATCTATGGAGAGCAGAAGGCCTGGGATCTATGGAGAGCCGAAGGCCTGGGAGCTATGGATTGCCATCTTGGCTCATAATAACATGAATGACAGCTAGCATTCACACTGAAGACCAAGCCTCACAATACTGGAGCCGAAATGGACAGCTCTTCTTTTTCAAGTGATGAAAACTGTTATACTCGTGAGATAAAACCTTCTTATAATGAACATTCTAGTTTTGACAAATTATTCGGATCAACCCTTCCATTAAGAGCTCATGGCAGGACAGGCAGTATGATTATGTCATATCGTCCTGCATCTGCAGCTGTAGTGGTTTGCTACAGAGAAGATGCAGAAAAGATATTGCACAGATGCAGAGAAGCCAATAAAGCTGCACTATTGAATTCCCACAGCCATTCCCTAATGCCCTTTTCTAGTAGTGTGCAGTAGTCAGTCAGACACCACGGAGCACACCAGTCAGTCAGACACCACGGAGCACACCAGTCAGTCAGACACCACGGTGCACACCAGTCAGTCAGACACCACGGAGCACACCAGTCAGTCAGACACCACGGTGCACACCAGTCAGTCAGACACCACAGAGCACACCAGTCAGTCAGACACCACGGAGCACACCAGTCAGTCAGACACCACGGTGCACACCAGTCAGTCAGACACCACGGTGCACACCAGTCAGTCAGACACCACGGTGCACACCAGTCAGTCAGACACCACGGTGCACACCAGTCAGTCAGACACCACGGAGCACACCAGTCAGTCAGACACCACGGAGCACACCAGTCAGTCAGACACCACGGTGCACACCAGTCAGTCAGACACCACAGTGCACACCAGTCAGTCAGACACCACGGTGCACACCAGTCAGTCAGACACCACGGTGCACACCAGTCAGTCAGACACCACGGAGCACACCAGTCAGTCAGACACCACAGTGCACACCAGTCAGTCAGACATCCTGGGGCACACCAGTCAGTCAGACACCACGGAGCACACCAGTCAGTCAGACATCCTGGGGCACACCAGTCAGTCAGACACCACGGAGCACAGCAGTCAGTCAGACACCACAGTGCACACCAGTCAGTCAGACATCCTGGGGCACACCAGTCAGTCAGACACCACGGAGCACACCAGTCAGTCAGACATCCTGGGGCACACCAGTCAGTCAGACACCACGGAGCGCACCAGTCAGTCAGACACCACGGTGCACACCAGTCAGTCAGACACCACGGAGCGCACCAGTCAGTCAGACACCACGGAGCACACCAGTCAGTCAGACACCACAGTGCACACCAGTCAGTCAGACACCACGGAGCACACCAGTCAGTCAGACACCACGGTGCACACCAGTCAGTCAGACACCACTGAGCACACCAGTCAGACATCACAGAGCACACCAGCCAGTCATACATCGCAGAGCACACCAGTCAGTCAGACACCACGGAGCACACCAGTCAGACCCCACAGAGCACACCAGTCAGTCAGACATCACAGAGCACACCAGTCAGTCAGACACCATGGAGCACACCAGTCAGTCAGACATCGCGGTGCACACCAGTCAGTCAGACACCATGGAGCACAGCAGTCAGTCAGACACCACGGAGCACACCAGTTAGTGCACACCCACACCAGTCAGTCAGACATTTGTAGGTGTACTCTCCCCATCTCTAATCCCCCTGCTGCCGACCTGCTGCCTCCAGAGACGGAGAGCTTTAGTGGTCATAATGCCAAGAAGATTTGTCTGATTATTCATTACAATTACTGTAATTGCCTCTGGTCTCGCTCACTCAAGGCCCTTTAAGAGTGGCGCTGGATGGGTCTCATAGACTTCCACTGCAAATGCACCAAATAATATGAACAGAGGACTTTAGTCCTGACATTCAAATCTCACATTGACCTTTAGGAAAGCCTGGTTTTGTGTGTGTGTGTGTGTGTGTGTGTGTGTGTGTGTGTGTGTCAAAAGGCTGCTGGCAATGGCCCTTCCATACTAGTGCTTGTATGTGTGAGACATTTTGGCCAGCCTGACATCTTGTCTCCCCACTCTCCCTGACACAAGACGAGTGTTCAGAGCTGAGGACCTCTATCAGCCTGGTCTGCCCACCCAGTTTCATTAGCAGCCCACATGATTATTCCAGGATCACAGCGCTTGCTATCAAACCGCAGTTCAAATTAGTTCAGGATCAGAGCCCCTCGTCCAACAGCCCCAGGTTGCTTAATTGCATTATACCGTCTGCTGATCACCTAGGAATACCCATTACCTATTCCCCTGGTGCAGGAGAGAGCCCCCTGGATTAACACTGGGCTGGCTGACAGGGGGCCAGGGGATATTAAGGGCCTTTATGCAGAGCAAGCCACAGATACTAGTTCCCTGTTCAAATGAATGAAATCAGACCCAGTGAAACAATAACACATTTTGATAAGCTTTAGATGTATTTGGGGTTAAAACCACTTTGTTTGAGGCAATCAGGCTGAATGATCTAGGTGGTTTCCGCTGGTTCTGGGGGTATTACAGTTGGCTAACTGAATCTATACATGACCTTCCTCTTGGAGAAGATTAGGTTGTATGTGGCCAAATGACAAGGTCCTACACCCAGTGTAGAGCAGCTTATCTGTACCAGTTACTGATAAATCTATCCTTCCTTAATGCAGGATGATCTAGACTCCATGTGCTTCACTCTGACCAGTCTCTTCCATACCCGTAGCTTCATAGTGATGCTAATAACAGGTGTCATCTCTCATATATACACTTCTGTATGTTGACTGCTCATCAGAACCTGCTTCATGGACATCTCTCATATACAGTGGGGAGAACAAGTATTTGATACACTGCCGATTTTGCAGGTTTTCCTACTTACAAAGCATGTAGAGGTCTGTCATTTTTATCATAGGTACACTTCAACTGTGAGAGACGGAATCTAAAACAAAAATCCTGAAAATCACATTGTATGATTTTTAAGTAATTAATTTGCATTTTATTGCATGACATAAGTATTTGATCCCCTACCAACCAGTAAGAATTCCGGCTCTCACAGACCTGTTAGTTTTTCTTTAAGAAGCCCTCCTGTTCTCCACTCATTACCTGTATTAACTGCACCTGTTTGAACTCGTTACCTGTATAAAAGACACCTGTCCACACACTCAATCAAACAGACTCCAACCTCTCCACAATGGCCAAGACCAGAGAGCTGTGTAAGGACATCAGGGATAAATTGTAGACCTGTACAAGGCTGGGATGGGCTACAGGACAATAGCCAAGCAGCTTGGTGAGAAGGCAACAACTGTTGGCACAATTATTAGAAAATGGAAGAAGTTCAAGATGACGGTCAATCACCCTCGGTCTGGGGCTCCATGCAAGATCTCACCTCGTGGGGCATCAATGATCATGAGGAATGTGAGGGATCAGCCCAGAACTACACGGCAGGACCTGGTCAATGACCTGAAGAGAGCTGGGACCACAGTCTCAAAGAAAACCATTAGTAACACACTACGCCGTCATGGATTAAAATCCTGCAGCGCACGCAAGGTCCCCCTGCTCAAGCCAGCGCATGTCCAGGCCCGTCTGAAGTTTGCCAATGACCATCTGGATGATCCAGAGGAGGAATGGGAGAAGGTCATGTGGTCTGATGAGACAAAAATAGAGCTTTTTGCTCTAAACTCCACTCGCCGTGTTTGGAGGAATAGAAGGATGAGTACAACCCCAAGAACACCATCCCAACCGTGAAGCATGGAGGTGGAAACATCATTCTTTGGGGATGCTTTTCTGCAAAGGGGACAGGACGACTGCACCGTATTGAAGGGAGGATGGATGGGGCCATGTATCGCGAGATCTTGACCAACAACCTCCTCCCTCAGTAAGAGCATTGAAGATGGGTCGTGGCTGGGTCTTTCAGCATGACAACGACCCGAAACACACAGCCAGGGCAACTAAGGAGTGGCTCCGTAAGAAGCATCTCAAGGTCCTGGAGTGGCCTAGCCAGTCTCCAGACCTGAACCCAATAGAAAATCTTTGGAGGGAGCCGAAAGTCCGTATTGCCCAGCGACAGCCCCGAAACCTGAAGGATCTGGAGAAGGTCTGTATGGAGGAGTGGGCCAAAATCCCTGCTGCAGTGTGTGCAAACCTGGTCAAGAACTACAGGAAACGTATGATCTCTGTAATTGCAAACTAAGGTTTCTGTACCAAATATTCAGTTCTGCTTTTCTGATGTATCAAATACTTATGTCATGCAATAAAATGCAAATTAATTAATTAAAAATCATACAATGTGATTTTCTGGATTTTTGTTTTAGATTCCTTCTCTCACAGTTGAAGTGTACCTATGATAAAAATTACAGACCTCTACATGCTTTGTAAGTAGGAAAACCTGCAAAATTGTCAGTGTATCAAATACTTGTTCTCCCCACTGTATACACTTCTGTATGTTGACTGCTCATCAGAACCTGCTTCATGGACATCTCTCATATATACACTTCTGTATGTTGACTGCTCATCAGAACCTGCTTCATGGACATCTCTCATATATACACTTCTGTATGTTGACTGCTCATCAGAACCTGCTTCATGGACATCTCTCATATATACACTTCTGTATGTTGACTGCTCATCAGAACCTGCTTCATGGAAGGCTGCCATATGAATAGATTTAGTGGCAAGTGACTTGGCTTTGTTTGTTACAGTGGTTATAATTGAGGTAGTAATTACCTCAGTGCTATGTGTAGTACAGCTCAGTCTGAGTACAGTTCAGTGGTTATAATTGAGGTAGTAATTACCTCAGTGCTATGTGTAGTACAGCTCAGTCTGAGTACAGTACAACATGCAGCCGTTTGCTGTATTGTGTTGAATTATACTACTAAGTTCCCTTATGGGAGAATTATCATGCAAGCTTGTTATGCTCAGAAATCTGAATGGCGGTAAGCGGGATTGTAAAAAAACAGGGTTTGCCGTGGAAACACACAAGAAAACAATGTTGTTGTTAGCAACCAGATACATTTAATTACAGTGTGTCTCGGAAAAGCATTTGAGATCGACTTACAGTGTTTATTGAAAAAAGAGGACTATGGATCTCTTTCAATCTGGATAAGGCTGGAATTTCATCCAAGCAGACAAGCAAACATAGACAAAGTTGGCCCTGGCTGTCAAGGCATTGTACTGAAAACTCCCATGTGGCAAAAAACTGATACACATGGTTGGATTCAGTTACAGTAAGAGTACACAGCGGAAACCTCTAGAATGATTCTCAGCCTTTTTAGACAAAACAAGAACACACGCAAATTGTATTACAAACATGCTAAGACCAATATTAAGAACCAGTCAGAACACTATCAAAAAATGTAATGTTCCTTTTATCCATTCATAAAATACAAATTTTCTTTAAAAATGTTATAGAATATGTATCTTTACATGCTTTATAATAACTGCAACATTAAGACAGTTCAAATATGTAAAATATAGAGGAATGAGTTGGAATAGGTTCAATTCGTATGACGTCATACCGTGTTTGAAAGCAAGGCCCAGATCATACATTCCCCTTCAACCGCTTCACTCTAAAACCGCAAATAATCAGCAGAACTGCAAGTATTAACTTAGTAATAGTACAAATACTGTACAAGCTCAGGTGCACTGCAGACAGATACAGACAGTGAAGAGACATTTCCATACAATACTTAAAAAGGCACAATTTGTAACTCTGCAAATGTAAGTGTGGTTACCTCCAGTGTACAAACCAATGCAGCGGCAGCACATTTGACTGGAAATGAAAGTTCCAGATTGTGCTGTTAATCCTCTCAGCATTAGACGCACATCTCACCACCACTCATACGTCTAACTATCTTGTCAAGGTCATTGGAAGATGGAAGGAGTGAATAACGTTACAATGAATAAATATCTTTAATTAAAAATATATATAATGACGTAGCAATAACAGTAGTAGAAAAACATTCATTCTGCCATGATTTTAAAAACAGTAAGGATAAAGCTGGAGTCAGTTACTTAAGGTGCATTAGATAGACCAGTGTATGCTAGGTAGCAGGCAGCAGATATAGAAATGACGTTGTCACCGGTGTGCCAGGGAAAAAGCCTTATTATAAACCGGCTAGTTTGGTCCTGTGTGCTGATTAGCTGAAACAGCATTTCAGCTGTGTGTATATCAGACAATATACCAACGGTATGACACAAAAATCCTTGTTCACTGTTCCATTTATGTTGGTAACTTATCTGTACCAGTTTATAAAGCAATAAGGCACCTCAGGGGTTAGAGGTATATAGCCAATATAGCACAGCTAAGGGCTGTATCCAGGCACTCCACTTCGCGTCGTGACTAACAGCCCTTAGCAGTGGTATATTGGCCATTATAAACTGGGTGGTTCATGCCCTGAATGCTGATTGGCAGACAACCGTGGTATATCACAGGTATGACAAAACATTTATTTCTACTGCCCTAATTAAGTTGGTAACCAGTTTATAATAGCAGTAAGGCACCTCGGGGGTTTGTGATATATGGCCAATATACCACGGCTAAGGGCTGTGTCCAGGCACTTCGCGTTGCGTCATGCATAAGAACAGCCCTTAGCCGTGGTATATTAGCCATATACCACACCCCCTCGGGCCTTATTGCTTAAATATACAATGGCACTGCGGCGAGGAACAGTGATGTAAAGTAACATGCTGAAGTCAGAAACGAAGACGGGGAAACGTTAAGCTGAGTGTGAATAAACTGCATGGTACTGTAATGCCGGCTGTCCCTAACGAGGCGGAACCAGTTGGAACCAGGCAGAACTGGTTCTTGTATTGGAGAAAGGGCATAAGAACCACATCCAAAGTACAGTTCCAGTGAAATGTGGACATCAATAAGACACCGATAACAAAAATAAGACTGAATAATATAACAATAAACTATATTGCGAAGCATTGATAAGATTATAAAGACAGTATGAACTGTGAGTTACAGCTTTATGTCAGAGGCACTGATTGTCAAACCCATTGACTTTGTAGTAGTGAGAATCCAGTGTGATGGAAAACTGTCCAGATAGTCCGTCTCCCTCCATGAAAATATCAATACAAAGAATTATTATAAAAAATGTCTAACATCAAACTACATTTTATATTTTAGTCATTTAGCAGACTCTCTTATCCAGAGCGACTTACAGGAGCCATTAGGGTTAAGCGCCTTGTTCAAGGACACACTGACCTTCCGGTTACTGGCCCAACGCTCCACTAGGCTACCTGCCGCCCCAATCTAGCCTCAACTTCACAATAAAACACTCAGCATTGACACATACTCACCTAGATTAAATTAGGATAAAAATCTAGTTTGTACTCTTGTTCATTACAATATCATCCATTTCATCATCGTCATTCTTAGCACCACAGCTCTGGTTAGTGTGGTGGTACGGTGGTGGTAATGTGTGGTGGTGCGGTGTGGTGGTAATGTGTGGTGGTGCGGTGTGGTGGTAATGTGTGGTGGTAATGTGTGGTGGTAATGTGTGGTGGTGCGGTGTGGTGGTGCGGTGTGGTGGTGCGGTGTGGTGGTGCGTGTGGTGGTAATGTGTGGTGGTAATGTGTGGTGGTAATGTGTGGTGGTGCGGTGTGGTGGTGCGGTGTGGTGGTGCGGTGTGGTGGTGCGGTGTGGTGGTAATGTGTGGTGGTAATGTGTGGTGGTAATGTGTGGTGGTAATGTGTGGTGGTAATGTGTGGTGGTAATGTGTGGTGGTGCGGTGTGGTGGTACGGTGTGGTGGTAATGTGTGGTGGTAATGTGTGGTGGTGCGGTGTGGTGGTGCGGTGTGGTGGTGCGGTGGTGTGGTGGTAATGTGTGGTGGTAATGTGTGGTGGTGCGGTGTGGTGGTGCGGTGTGGTGGTGCGGTGTGGTGGTGCGGTGGTGTGGTGGTAATGTGTGGTGGTAATGTGTGGTGGTGCGGTGTGGTGGTGCGGTGTGGTGATGCGGTGGTGTGGTGGTAATGTGTGGTGGTGCGGTGTGGTGGTGCGGTGGTGTGGTGGTAATGTGTGGTGGTGCGGTGTGGTGGTAATGTGTGGTGGTAATGTGTGGTGGTGCGGTGTGGTGGTGCGGTGTGGTGGTAATGTGTGGTGGTAATGTGTGGTGGTACGGTGTGGTGGTGCGGATGGGTTCCCCTCACACCCCTCCTCCACTGCGGTCCACAGTCACAGGTCCCCTCAGATCCAGGCTCTCCTCAGCGGTCTTCATCAGGATGGCCAACCTGCTGTCAGACACCTGGCCCTTCTTCACAGCACTCATCAGCTGGGAGCAGAGAACAGAGGGAATATAGAGGATGAGGAAACTGTGGCATAGTTGTGGATGTAATGCAAGGAATCAAATGAACGCAACGAGATACGCTGTGTGTGTGTGTGTGTGTGTGTGTGTGTGTGTGTGTGTGTGTGTGTGTGTGTGTGTGTGTGTGTGTGAGAGACAGGGATAGAGATACATTATAATGCTGGAGCGTGTTCTGATCTAAGCTCCAGGGGTAGTCAGGCTGTGTCTGGACAGAGCACTAATACTACTGACACTGGTGGTAGTAGTACACTGGTTTTACAGTACCCCAAACCATTCTGGGAGTCTTACTTGACCATGGAAAGTCATCTCCTGTCAACAGTTCTTGTAATAAAGGTATTCTATGGTCCTCAGCATTATACTTCCTAATTGATCACATGACGACTACTAACGACCTGGAAGTACTGTGGCTCTCTCTCACCCTCATTACCTGGAGTCATTGTCATACGTTTCAGACTGTAATGATCTGTATCTGGTCAGGAGAGAACATACTCCCAGTTAGGCTTTCACACCTACAGCTCCCTTCATAGGAGGGTCTGTCATGCCTTGCCACTCGCAGAGGAGAAAAAACACCCAGCGAACAGAACATGAAAATCCCCTATTCTCTATTTATTACAATGTTGGAATCATGTAAAACTAATGTGAGCATCTATCTGTTCTGTAGCCGAGTGTTAGTGTGTGTGTCTGTCTGTGTGTGTGTCTGTGTGTGTTTCTGTGTGTGTGTGTGTCTGTGTCTGAGGGGTAATTGATCCTTCTCCCTGAGGAGTCTATTATCATGTTCTCCAGCCTGGTCTGTTTGTTCAGCTTCTCATGGTAAAGAGAGAGAAAGAGAGAGAGAGAGAGAGAGGGCAGAGATGGGAGAGGGGGCAGATATTGACCATGGGCCTGAGAATTAATGAGTCCTCTTATCAGTGGAGGGAGGACAGGGGAGGAGAGACCATATGTGAAGATGCACACACACACACACACACACACACACAAAACCACCTACCTGTAAAAACTCGTTCAGCTCCACCTGTCCATTCTTGTTGAGGTCCACTTCGTTGAGGATTTCATGGAGAGCGTTCTCATCAATCTGGACACTAATGTTCTGGGAAGGGGGAGAGAGACCAGCAAGGCAAAATATCAGGAAATGACGCCACAGCTCAATGGCCTTTGCACACATTTACATTACATTTAAGTCATTTAGCAGACGCTCTTATCCAGAGCGACTTACAAATTGGAAAGTTCATACATATTCATCCTGGTCCCCCCGTGGGGAATGAACCCACAACCCTGGCGTTGCAAGCGCCATGCTCTACCAACTGAGCCACACGGGACCGCACACAGTTTACACGAGCCCAGTCAGCACTCATGGAAAAAGATTCCAAAGAGAGTTGTGAAAGTTTCTCACCTGTAAGACCCTCTGAACGTCCACTGTGGTGATGAAGCCTTTACTGTCTTTGTCAAACTTGTGGAACCGGTTTGTGTACCTGTCAATCAAACAGAGCTATTAATGCAATCTGCATCTCATATCGTGGTAACATCTCAAGGGGAGTGACTTAAGAAGGTCAGATGGGAGGGAGCAACTGACCGGATTGAGATTGAACCCTTGGTATATCAGGGGTCCAACTCAATCCAGTCAGTTTCTCCCTTAGAACACGTGTCAAACAAGGCGCGTGGGCCGAATCCGGCCTGTGACACATTTCTATCCGGCCAGCGCAATGATTTGTGTTGTCAATTCATTTTGTTCCGCTTCCGTACAGCTGCAATGCGCTGCACTATAAGTCACAGCAAGCACTGTGAACGTGCTACACGCCAAACGGCAGTGCATTGCCACACACCGCTTGTTCCAGACCCACACACCGCTTGTTCCAGACCCACACACCGCTTGTTCCAGACCCACACACCGCTTGTTCCAGACCCACACACCGCTTGTTCCAGACCCACACACCGCTTGTTCCAGACCCACACACGAGCCAGCCAGTGCACTGTAACATGTCATCACTAATGGCACTGACCAAATCTTCTACCGGACCGAAAGTTTAAACGTGTTGTAGGCTAAATGTCCATGCCAAGTTTGGGTTCCAACGAGTCATTGCTGTAGCCTACAGAAAATGTCCTCTTGATCGTCAAAAAGTTATAACATAAACGATTCAGAAGTGGGTATACTGCACGTGACTACTAAAGGATTCAGAAGTGGGTATACTGCACGTGACTACTAAAGGATTCAGAAGTGGGTATACTGCACGTGACTACTAAAGGATTCAGAAGTGGGTATACTGCACGTGACTACTAAAGGATTCAGAAGTGGGTATACTGCACGTGACTACTAAAGGATTCAGAAGTGGGTATACTGCACGTGACTACTAAAGGATTCAGAAGTGGGTATACTGCACGTGACTACTAAAGGATTCAGAAGTGGGTATACTGCACGTGACTACTAAAGGATTCAGAAGTGGGTATACTGCACGTGACTACTAAAGGATTCAGAAGTGGGTATACTGCACGAGACTACTAAAGGATTCAGAAGTGGGTATACTGCACGTGACTACTAAAGGATTCAGAAGTGGGTATACTGCACGTGACTACTAAAGGATTCAGAAGTGGGTATACTGCACGTGACTACTAAAGGATTCAGAAGTGGGTATACTGCACGTGACTACTAAAGGATTCAGAAGTGGGTATACTGCACGTGACTACTAAAGGATTCAGAAGTGGGTATACTGCACGTGACTACTAAAGGATTCAGAAGTGGGTATACTGCACGTGACTACTAAAGGATTCAGAAGTGGGTATACTGCACGTGACTACTAAAGGATTCAGAAGTGGGTATACTGCACGTGACTACTAAAGGATTCAGAAGTGGGTATACTGCACGTGACTACTAAAGGATTCAGAAGTGGGTATACTGCACGTGACTACTAAAGGATTCAGAAGTGGGTATACTGCACGTGACTACTAAAGGATTCAGAAGTGGGTATACTGCACGTGACTACTAAAGGATTCAGAAGTGGGTATACTGCACGTGACTACTAAAGGATTCAGAAGTGGGTATACTGCACGTGACTACTAAAGGATTCAGAAGTGGGTATACTGCACGTGACTACTAAAGGATTCAGAAGTGGGTATACTGCACGTGACTACTAAAGGATTCAGAAGTGGGTATACTGCACGAGACTACTAAAGGATTCAGAAGTGGGTATACTGCACGTGACTACTAAAGGATTCAGAAGTGGGTATACTGCACGTGACTACTAAAGGATTCAGAAGTGGGTATACTGCACGTGACTACTAAAGGATTCAGAAGTGGGTATACTGCACGTGACTACTAAAGGATTCAGAAGTGGGTATACTGCACGTGACTACTAAAGGATTCAGAAGTGGGTATACTGCACGTGACTACTAAAGGATTCAGAAGTGGGTATACTGCACGTGACTACTAAAGGATTCAGAAGTGGGTATACTGCACGTGACTACTAAAGGATTCAGAAGTGGGTATACTGCACGTGACTACTAAAGGATTCAGAAGTGGGTATACTGCACGTGACTACTAAAGGATTCAGAAGTGGGTATACTGCACGTGACTACTAAAGGATTCAGAAGTGGGTATACTGCACGTGACTACTAAAGGATTCAGAAGTGGGTATACTGCACGTGACTACTAAAGGATTCAGAAGTGGGTATACTGCACGTGACTACTAAAGGATTCAGAAGTGGGTATACTGCACGTTACTACTAAAGGATTCAGAAGTGGGTATACTGCACGTTACTACTAAAGGATTCAGAAGTGGGTATACTGCACGTGACTACTAAAGGATTCAGAAGTGGGTATACTGCACGTTACTACTAAAGGACAATAGGACACAGTTATCTACTTTATGAAACCACAGCCTGATGCGCTCACATCTGTAAATTCAACATCAATTGCATTGCTTTCGTGCCGTTTACAGCGCGCAGCATAGGTGTACAGACACATAACACAGTCCTAGCTAGGCTCCAAATATTTTGCAGTCTGGCTTCGTTTTTTTAAAGCTTGACAATGAATAACCAAAAAACTAAACCTGCGACAAAACTACATGCAAAGGAGGAACATGTAGACCTATTACAGCGTGGCGGCAGAATTTGGGGTGAGCTGTTGTAACTTCTCAAGGGATATGTTCCCTGTTGGACTGTGATGTTATGCCTTTCATACAGTAGACTCCTGGTATGTCTGCACCCTAACACAAGGCCATTGTGTTCCAGAACTGTTGCTTGTATAAAGAACTGTTGTGTTAACAATATGATTGTATGATCACCTCCCACTATATAAGAAACATCTAACCATTTATTCTTCAAGCTCCTTCCCTGACTGCGATCAGAGACAGATCTACCTTGCAGCTGCTCGTATGCATTAAAGATTTGTATTTTATACAATGAAATAGTCTCTGTCTTAAGCTTTGGATTGAGCCTAGGCTGACTACTCATCTACAAGACATTTTGAGTGCACCATACAGCAATGCTGCATTCAACCGCACCAGTGATCCATGCTGTGCAAAAAAAGTAACACATTTATGTAATTGTTGTTATTAAAAATGTTTTGAATAGGGACGCAGCATATTATGCACATTCGCAAGCATAGCAGCAAAGGCTGGACAAATATTACTGAGCTCTTCTTTTGTTTTAATATGTTAAAAATGCTATATCATATTTTTTCTAATAAAACAATGGCTAGTTTGGATCAGTTGTATGCACACATTTTTTGTAAAACACAACAACACATAACTGGCTATATATGGCCTGCGAATTCATTGTGTTTTTTCAATTTGGCCCTGTGCTGATTGAGTTTTACACCCCTGCCTTAGAGATTAAAGTAGACGGGAATTAGAGAGTAAAGTAGACAGGAAGTAGAGAGTAAAGTAGACAGGAAGTAGAGAGTAAAGTAGATGGGAATTAGAGCGTAAAGTAGACAGGAATTAGAGAGTAAAGTAGACAGGAAGTAGAGTACTTTGCCACTTCCTGTGTGTCCAGTGTGATCTCTGTGGTCCCGGTCAGCTGCTCAGAGCGGGACCTGTAGCCCATCTCAAGGTACAGGAACTTCTTAGCAGCTTCCAGCTCCTCCTAAACAAACCATGGTAGTGAAGATAAGTTACACTATGTGACCAATAGTATGTGGACACCTGCTCGTCGAACATCTCATTCCAAAATCATGGGCATTAATACGGAGTTGGTCCCCCCTTTGCTGCTACAACAGCCTCCACTCTTCTGGGAAGGTTTCCACTGTGTTAGAACATTGCTATGGGGACTTGCTTCCATTCAGCCACAAGAGCATTCGTGAGGTCGGCACTGATGTTGGGCGATTAGGCCTGGCTCACAGTCTGCATTCCAATTCATCCCTAAGGTGTTCGATGGAGTTGAGGTCAGGGCTCTGTGCAGGCCAGTCAAGTTCTTCCACACCGATCTCAACAAACCATTTCTGTATGGACCTTGCTTTGTGCACAGGAGCATTGTCATGCTGAAACAGGAAATGCCCTTCCCCAAACTGTTGCCACAAAGTTGGAAGCACAGAATCGTCTAGAATGTCATTGTATGCTGTAGCGTTAAGATTTCCCTTCACTGGAACTAAGGGGCCTAGCCCGAATCATGGAAAATAACCCCAGACCATTATTCCTCCTCCACCAAATGTTACAGTTGGTACTATGCATTGGGGCATGTAGCGTTTTCCTGGCATCTGCCAAACTCAGATTCATCCATCAGACTGCCAGATGTGTGATTCATCACTCCAGAGAATGCGTTTCCACTGCTCCAGAGTCCAATGGCAGTGAGCTTTCCACCACTCCAGCCGACGCTTGGCATTGCGCAGGGTGTATTCGGCTGCTCGGCCATGGAAACCCATTTCATGAAGCTCCCGACAAACAGTTATTGTGCTGAGTTGCTTGCAGAGGCAGTTTGGAACTTGGTAGAGAGTGTTGCAACCAAGGACAGACGATTTTTACGCACCAGTCCCGTTCTGTGAGCTTGTGCGGTCTACCAAGTTCCAAACTGCCTCTGGAAGCAACTCAGCACAATAACTGTCACTGAGCTCTTCGGTAAGGCCATTCAACTGCCATTGTGTGCCTATGGAGATAGCTTGGCTGTGTGCTAAATTTAATACACCTGTCAGCAACGGGTGTGGCTGAAATAGCCAAATCCACTAATTTGAAGGGGTGTCCACATACTTTTGTATATATATAGTGTACATTATTCATAACTTTAATCCTAACTAATTTAAGTATTAATTAATGAAAAGGGATCATATCTAAATGTAACAACAACTTAAGTAAAAGGAACTCATGCATCTTGTAATAAACCTGTAAAGAGCAGGACAACGGGAGTAACATAACTGGGGGAAGGTTCACACACACACACACACACACACACACACACCCCTGGAGAGGGAAATCCAGGAAGGGCGTAGATCCTACTATTATACTCTGACCCAACAGTTCCAGCGCTCCTACAAACTGACTAGCAGCACATGGCTTGAGGGTTGGTCCTATTCAATCAAAACATTATTATTAGTCCACTGAGTGAGAATGTATTGTAGTCACTGAATCATTAAAACAATGGTTGGATTAAAACAGGTCCTAAGTCTTTACTGGACAGGAAATACAGTGGCAATAATTAATCTTTGAGTTAAAAATGGATATTAAAGCAAGTTGTTATTTTTAAACGTAAAAAGTATTTTGTTGTTTGTATATGTTATTTTAAAGGTGTTCTAAAATAGTTTCTGTAACACTGCCAGACAGTCATTTGAACTACAGTCTAGTAGACAGGAACAACAGTTTGTGACATACCGTCCTCTTTTTGTCGCTCCAGTCCAGCATCTTGCCCATGATGTCTACGATGCGTGGCAGAGCCTCATCAGCAGCCTGCACGTTGAGGAAACCCAGCCGTGTGCGCCTGGCGATCACATCGATGGCCGTACAGGCATATTCCTTAACAGCATACCTCACCTGGAAGGGGGGGGGGGGTTCAATTGGATATATAATAGTCTAGTCTATGGTCATGATGTGTGTGTGTGCATCAGGAGAACATTAACAGAACACATAATGTACCTCACTCTCAATGTAAGGGAATTCAGAGACCAGTCTATTCCCTACGATGGGCCACCTCTTCCCAGTGACCCGCGCCATCTTGGCCACGTCGAATGCTTTCCCCCCGTACGTTGCCGCCAGGTGCTGGGCAACCTGTGGAATGATGGAAAACAGGCCACTATTCAATCAAAACAGCAATCCTTGTTTAAGGTTTTACCAAGACAAAATGACATTGCTCTTGTGTTGTGAGAGGGCATTGTGTGTGTGTCATATAATCAACGAAACAAGGTTTAGGGTGACACTTTATGATTAAAGCCCAGTTAATGGTTTTGTTTGAATATTCCCCATGAAGACCTAAGGGCAGAAACGTTGTCAGAAATAAATCACCTGGGGACATGAGCAGCAGTGTTAGGCGTTTCCCTTTCTGTTTCCCATGAGTTTGAATATGACTCACAGCGTTTTGCCAAAGACAGTATTGAGAAACGCAGCAGGCAGCTGTTCAAAGGCAACTCCTTATGGATCGATACGAGCTTTCAGTAGACAGCTCCAATGTTTTGGATATGCTGAGGTGGGTGATGGGTAGATACAGTTATGTCTATGACCAAACAAGGGGTTATTGCTATTCAGATGGTTGGCTTAGCTCTCTCACCAAAAGGTCAAATGCTGTCAAAATATGAGCACTGACCTTTTGGAATATTCTAGAAAACACCCTAATGGTGTGGAAGGCTTTCTCTAATGAGAAGTTAACATAGATAGGAAGCGGAGCGCTTTCCTACCTGGTACAAATGACTTCTAAAACCTTGAAAGGGAAGTACACTGGTCTGGACTAGAGCCCTCAAATTCAACTCTGGACCGCAAAGCCAGTTCCACTGCATTGTTCCCCTCTAATCAGGGACTGATTTAGACCTGGGACACCAGGTATGTGCAATTAATTATCAGGTAGAACAGAAAGGCAGCAGGTTCCGGACCTCGTAGGGTAAGAGTTGATTAGCCCTGGTCTAGAGCCTTGGATCAATCTCCCTGTGTACTGCTGTCTTGTAACGCGACATTATCTCAACATTTTCAACCCTCATCTAACCGTTAACCAATGTTAAATGTTCTGATATATGATATACAGTGCCCATGTAACCATAGTGCAACTGACAATGCCTAAGGGAGAATTATAGATCCAAAATGGCGGCTAAAGACGGAATGTCTATGGGAAGGGTCTGTCCCCACCTCATTCTCCAGGCCGTAGTCCTGCACCAGTCGGATGTACAAGGTGGGGCTCCAGTCTTGGCCCCCCTCCAGCACCAGGCCCACTGTCTTACTGGACCCGCCCCCCAGCCTGTGGGCTGCAACCGCGGCATCCAGGGTCTCCTCTGCCATGGAGCGGTACGTTGTCCACTTCCCACCTGGGGTGATGGGATCATCCACATGTTACACACACAGATACGATAGGGGGGCAGCTAGCTTAGCGGTTAGTGCGTTGGGCCAGTAACCGAAAGGTCGCTAGTTCAAACCCCTGAGCCGACAAGGTGAAAACATCTGTCGATGTGCTTTTGAGCAGGGCACTTAACCCTATTTGCTGAGGGTCTCAGGAGGAGATGGGATATGCAAAAAACACATTTCCAATTCACACAAATCCAAACATCCACCAGATGATCATTATTATTAGATACAGTGCCAGACAGAATACAGGACATGACCTATCCAATTTGAGCAGGAAAAGGTCTATAGGCTAAGAGCAATTGATGGCTACGAACGACCTAGAAACAACTACAGCTGTATAGCACTTCATCAGGATACCACTTGTTTTAGAGTAGGTACTGACCTGCAATGGTGACCAGGCCGCTGTCGCTGACGTTGACTATGTGGTTCCTGCAGATGGACTGGGTGTCTTTAGAGTTGGGGTCAGTGACCAGAGGACGGATCCCACTCCACGCTGCCAGGACGTCTCCTCTCCTCACTGAGGACCACAGGGCGAGGACAGAGTCAGTATTACACACACGGTTCTATTAAACCAGATGGCCACATCATATCACATCTTATCACAGGTCCTAGAACCAGTCAGAGAACACAGGGAATCTCATCTGCATGTGATGACAGAGATCATTACCTGAGGCACAGAGGCATCGGACAGGTGTTACATCTAATAGCAAAACCATATCAAGCTAAACAATCAGAAAATCAAGCCTGTAGTGTCTCCAGCACTTAAAACAATTACTAGCTACTGTGCTGTTCCAACGTCAACGTTAAGTACCCTCTACGGCAGAGGTAGTTTGGGGGTTACATACCCTCTACGGCAGAGGTAGTTTGGGGGTTACATACCCTCTACGGCAGAGGTAGTTTGGGGGTTACATACCCTCTACGGCAGAGGTAGTTTGGGGGTTACATACCCTCTACGGCAGAGGTAGTTTGGGGGTTACGTACCCTCTACGGCAGAGGTAGTTTGGGGGTTACGTACCCTCTACATCAGGGCTGAGGTAGCTTGGGGGTTACGTACCCTCTACATCAGGGCTGAGGTAGTTTGGGGGTTACGTACCCTCTACATCAGGGCTGAGGTAGTTTGGGGGTTACGTACCCTCTACATCAGGGCTGAGGTAGTTTGGGGGTTACGTACCCTCTACATCAGGGCTGAGGTAGTTTGGGGGTTACGTACCCTCTACATCAGGGCTGAGGTAGTTTGGGGGTTACGTACCCTCTACATCAGGGCTGAGGTAGTTTGGGGGTTACGTACCCACTACATCAGGGCTGAGGTAGTTGCGGACTTCGTTCAGGATGAAGTTGATGTCTTCCTCCCTGGGGATGGGGTGGGCGGTGATGTCAGTGGGCGTGTCCGTCGTCCCGGCTATGGTCATCTTCTCCCAGGGCAGGAAGAAGATGACACGGCCGTCGCTGGTTGCCGGGTCCAGGAGACCCATGTTGTCAGGACTACAAGAACAGGGCAGAGGGAGGAGGGGCTATGGAAATGACAACTACATTTAGGAAGACCTGGTTGGTCAGCGCTGCTGAATTGAAATTCAAATTTTCAATTCATGAGTTGAATTTAAATTCATGACCTAAATGTACCTGGTGTGAAGGTGTGACAGTGTGGTGCTGTCCCTGGGGTGAAGGTGTGACAGTGTGGTGCTGTCCCTGGTGTGCTGGTGTGACAGTGTGGTGCTGTCCCTGGTGTGAAGGTGTGACAGCGTGGTGCTGTCCCTGGTGTGAAGGTGTGACAGTGTGGTGCTGTCCCTGGTGTGAAGGTGTGACAGTGTGGTGCTGTCCCTGGTGTGCTGGTGTGACAGTGTGGTGCTGTCCCTGGTGTGAAGGTGTGACAGTGTGGTGCTGTCCCTGGTGTGCTGGTGTGACAGTGTGGTGCTGTCCCTGGTGTGCTGGTGTGACAGTGTGGTGCTGTCCCTGGTGTGAAGGTGTGACAGTGTGGTGCTGTCCCTGGTGTGAAGGTGTGACAGTGTGGTGCTGTCCCTGGTGTGAAGGTGTGACAGTGTGGTGCTGTCCCTGGTGTGAAGGTGTGACAGTGTGGTGCTGTCCCTGGTGTGCTGGTGTGACAGTGTGGTGCTGTCCCTGGTGTGCTGGTGTGACAGTGTGGTGCTGTCCCTGGTGTGAAGGTGTGACAGTGTGGTGCTGTCCCTGGTGTGCTGGTGTGACAGTGTGGTGCTGTCCCTGGTGTGAAGGTGTGACAGTGTGGTGCTGTCCCTGGTGTGAAGGTGTGACAGTGTGGTGCTGTCCCTGGTGTGAAGGTGTGACAGTGTGGTGCTGTCCCTGGTGTGAAGGTGTGACAGTGTGGTGCTGTCCCTGGTGTGAAGGTGTGACAGTGTGGGGCTGTCCCTGGTGTGAAGGTGTGACAGTGTGGGGCTGTCCCTGGTGTGAAGGTGTGACAGTGTGGGGCTGTCCCTGGTGTGAAGGTGTGACAGTGTGGGGCTGTCCTTGGTGTGAAGGTGTGACCGTGTGGGGCTGTCCCTGTACTGTACCTGTAATAACCAGGGATAACTATGTGAACCCCAGCACTGGGCTGGCAGATGTTAGTGTTTTTCCCGTCGTCCATCTTCCTCAGAGAGTCAGTGAACGGTCCCGTGGCGTTAATGACACATTTGGCTTTGACGTCAAATTCATTTCCTGTGAGAGATCATTACAGTTTCAGTCAAAAACCACTGTCATACTGTGTCTTTGTGTGTGTGTGCGCATACAAGTGTGTGTACCTGTGATAACGTCCCTGCAGCGCGCCCCACAGACCTTCTCCTTGCCCGTCCCTGCGTCTGTTTTCTTCAGCAGGTGGACCACCTCTGTGTAGTTAGCGATGGCAGCACCATGTCTGGCTGCTGTCAGGGCGATCGCCAGGTTCATACGAGCATCGTTATGCTGTCCTGTGGCCGGGGGGGTGGGGGGTGAAGGGTGAGAGATGATAGGAGGGGGTCAAAGAGAAATAGAAACAAAGGAAGATTTCTTTAAAGGTGCTCTATGCAGAATTGTTCCGCCATTTCCTGGTTGTGAAAAATTTGAAAAGTTAGCCTAATTCCAGTTTATGTGCCAAAATATGCAATTATAGTGTAGAGAATCATTGTACCATCTAAACCACTGTGAAATATATTTTCCATAACAAAAATATTGTATTTTCCGCTGCTTGAAGCTGGTGTGCAAAACCGAAAGTAGAAAGACGCAAAAACTAAACTTAAGAATAGAAGCATAGAAATAGCACACACTGTAACGTTCAAAGAGTGAATGGGTGTGGAGTCAGGCGCAGAGAGCAGAGGTCACGGGGAAACACACGCTTTAATGTCCAACCAAAAAACGTACAATAGGTAACGCCGAACATAGGCGTAAACCACTCCACCTAAGTACACACTGGTATCTAACCGGACAGCGGAAAACCCATATAAATAAAGAACACCTCTCACATAACAGAAACAGGCCCGCACAAACACAAGCGGGCTAATCGAACTTAAATAACACCAACCCAAAAACCCCAACAAGGAACAGGTGAAAACAATTAGACAAAACCAAACGAAAAGGGAAAAAGGGATCGGTGGCAGCTAGTAGACCGGTGACGACGACCGCCGAGCGCCACCCGAACGGGAAGGGGAGCCACCTTCGGTGATATTCGTGACACACACAGAACAGATCTACCGCTTCTTAGACTTTCTTTCAATGAGAATGACAGATCTATAACTCACATTTCTATGTGCAGTTGGTCAGGTTGCCCAAAAAGTTAAATATTGCATCTTTAAGAATTTGGAACGGAGCCTTGAAGTGCAGTGTGGCTATGGTGTATATAATGTGTGGGAATCCATTGCAGGGGCATTTGGTTCATTGCTGCCCTCAAGGCCCGGGCCTAAGCCATGCCTGCTGGTGCTACTCAAGTCACTAGTCTGAGATAGCTTGTGGGATGGGACAGACAGCCAGGGCTGGGCAGTGCTAGCCTGGGGTGGGCTGACGTGGGCTGGGGTGTGCTTGGCTGGGCTGTGCTTGGCTGGGCTGTGCTTGGCTGGGCTGATGCCTCACATTAGGCAGCAGAAGGTATGACTGGAGACCCTGTCGTTATGTCAAAATATGATACATTTAACAAACCAGTTCATGGTTGCTTGCTGAAAAAATAAAATTACACACTTGTGCAGAATGAGTTGGTAAGAATGAGGACTCCTGTCTGTGTGTGTGTGTGTGCGCGTGTGTGTGTATGTGTGTATGTGTGTTGGACCACACTGGTCTCCTGGGAAATGAGTAACGCTGGTGATGTCCAAGATCCCACCCGGCAGGGTGAAGAACAGGAGGAGACAGAGCAGTCTTGCAGTCAGACCACGGTACTGCTCTCCTCTTCTCTGAGCCGCGGTAGCAGAGAAGGTCAGCTTTTGAAATGTCACGGCCGTGATTGTTTCAGACGGAATAATTGGAGAGAAAAGACCCCCTCAGCCTCCTGGGGGGAGGGGTACAAACCAACCCAACAATTCTGCTTCAACCCAACACAAAACCCCTCCGAATATTCTCTCTGTAGGACAGCCAGCACTCCCAGAGACAATACATACACAAACATTCAGCCTGGAAGAAACGTTAAGCTACAAGTATGTTATGCACATTTCAAATGAGCAATAAACAAAATACATTAAAATAAACAAAATGCGAAAAAAAATATCAACATGCCTCACTCTTCCTTAGAAAGTCAAGTGAGTAAATGTGATGAACTGTTGCTCAGGTATCTGGCCTGGTATATTATCCCCCTCAGAGAAGAGGTGGTCTTTCCACTCTTGGAGAGACCTAGTAGAATCTAAATGGAGACTGATTCAGAAAGCCTTCAGACACAGAGTTGGCTGTTGTTGGTTTGAAAAAGAGAGGCCTGCAGTCAACTAATGGGACATTCTCTGCACAGAGTACACCCAGATAGAGCCGGAACATCTGATTGGTCGTCTCCGTGCCAATCCAGGCCACCCACACACTACACAGCCTTGGCCCAAGGCACAGAGAGAGCACAAGCTGCTCGCAGATGCATTGGTTCAGGCATCAATGGACATGTGAGATCTGATGGCCACCGGCTGCCTTGTGTCTTGTCTTGTTGTTGACTTGGGTCACATTCAATCACACCCACACTAAGGAAAAATTATTTTGTTACTGTTGGGAAAAAGGCAGTATTTTTATGAACATGAGTTTTGTTTTGTTTAATAACAGTGTAGGCTAATATGAATTCTTAATGTATGGCAAACCGGCCCTAGACATAGCCCACTTAGCAAACAGAAGAGAAGCATCTTGATAAATGGGAAGGTTATTACCATCCTATCGGAGCATTACTGACTGAAGTGTTGGTATGTCCAGCAACACTTATACATCTTAGTCATTTAGCAGACACTGTTTTCCAGAGAGACTTACAGTGAGTGTAACACATTTTGGACCAGTTCCCCGGATCCAGACTAACCTACTCCTGGACTAAAAAGCCCTTTCAATGAAGATAATAATGAGAAATACTCACCATCATAGTAGACGATGGCTCCCACCAGCTTGTCTTTCTTCAGCATGGGGAAGAGTTCCAGAGCCTTGTTCTTACTGAGGACATAACTGCTCTTCAGACACTGGCCTCCAGCTACCAGGTCGTACATCTTTATACCAGCCCAGTAGTATGGCAGCTGCCACCATCTATAAACAGATAGTACAGTACAACATCTTTCCACCAGTCCAGTAGTGCATCTAAGATGGCGCCGAAGAGGATGGCTGACGTTTTACATGCCCGTAACCAATTGTGCTATTTTGTTAGTTTTTTTGCGTTGTTTGTACCTTATTATTTAACTTATTTTGTACATAATGTTGCTGCTACCGTCTCTTATGACCGAACATATCTTCTGGACATCAGAACTGGGATTACTCACCATGAACTGGAAGAAGCTTTTTCCTTTAACGAGTCTAACGAGAAAGATTTACTGCTCTCCTCGGAACAGGCCCAGATCCTCGTCATTTACATGAAGAAAAGACGGAGGAAAATATGACGCAGATCGGGCTGCCTTTTGAGAATCCGTAGGTGAGCGAGTAAACTCCCACTGCCATCAATTCTACTTGCTAATATGCAATAATTGGAAAATAAAATTGATGACCTACGATTACGATTATCCTACCAACGGGACATTAAGAACTGTAATACAGTATATTATGTTTCACCGAGTCGTAGCTGAACGACGACACAGATAATATAGAGCTGGAGGGATTTTCAATGCACTGGCAGAACAGAGAAGCTACGTCTGGTAAGATGAGGGGTGGGGTGTGTGTCTTTTTGTCAATAACAGCTGGTGCGCAATGTCTAATATTAAAGAAGTCTCGAGGTATTGCTCGCCTGAGGTAGAGTACCTTATGATAAGCTGTAGACCACTCTATCTATCAAGAGAGTTCTCATCTATATTATTCGTAGCTGTCTATTTACCACCACAGATCGATGCTGGCACTAAGACCGCACTCAACCAACTCTATAAGGCCATAAGCAAACAAGAAAATGCTCACTCAGAAGCGGTGCTCCTAGTGGACGGGGACTTTGATGCAGGCAAACTTAAATCAGTTTTACCAAATTTTTACCAGCATGTCACATGTGCAACCAGAGAGAAAAAAAATAAACTCTAGACCACCTTTACTCCACACACAGAGATACATACAAAGCTCTCCTCCACCCTCCATTTGGCAAATCTGACCATAATTCTATCCTCCTGATTCCTGCTTACAAGCAAAAACTAAAGGAGGAAGTACCAGTGACTCGCTCAATACGGAAGTGGTCAGATGATGCGGATGCTACGCTACAGGACTGTTTTGCTAGCACAGACTGGAATATGTTCCAGGATTCATCCAATGGCAATGAGGAGTGTACCATCTGTCATCAGCTTCATCAATAACTGCATCGACGACGACGTCCCCACAGTGATCGTACGTACAAATCCCAACCAGAAGCCATGGATTACAGGCAACACCCGCATCGAGCTAAAGGCTAGAGCTGCCACTTTCAAGGAGCGGGACACTAATCCGGATGCCTATAAGAAATCCCGCTATGCCCTCAGACGAACCATCAAACAAGCAAAGCGTCAATACCGGATTAAGATTGAATCCTACTACACCGGCTCTGACGCTCGTCGAATGTAGCAAGGCTTGAAAACTATTACTGACTACAAAAGGGAGACCCAGACACAAGCTGCCCAGTGACGCAAGCCTACCAGATGAGCTAAATGCCTTTTATGCTCGCTTCGAGGCAAGCAACACTGAAGCATGCAAGAGAGCACCAGCTGATCTGGATGACTGTGTGATAACGCTCTCGGTAGCCAATGTGAGGAAGACCTTTAAACAGGTCAACAAAGCCGCGGGGACAGATGGATTACCAGGACTTGTACTCAAAGCATGCGCGGACCAACTGGCATGTGCCTTCACTGACATTTTCAACCTCTCCCTGACTGAGTCTGTAATACCTACATGTTTCAAGCAGACCACCATAGTCCCTGGCAGCGAAGGTAACCTGCCTAAATGATTACCGCCCAGTAGCACTCACACCGGTAGCCATGAAGTGCTTTGAAAGGTTGGTCATGGCTCACATCAACAGCATCCTCCCGGATACCCTAGACCCACTCCAATTTGCATACCACCCCAACAGATCCACAGATGACGCAATCTCAATCGCACTGCACACTGCCCTTTCCCACCTGGACAAAAGGAACACATATATGAGAATGCTGTTCATTGAATACAGCTCAGCGTTCAACACCATAGTGCCCACGAAGCTCATTACTAAGTTAAGGACCCTGGGACTAAACACCTCCCTCTGCAACTGGATCCTGGACTTCCTGACTACAGGAAAAGGCGGGCCGAACAGGCCCCCATTAACATCAACGGGGCTGTAGTGGAGCGGGTCGAGAGTTTCAAGTTCCTTGGTGTCCACATCACCAACGATCTATCATGGTCCATGAGGGCACGACAAAACCATTTCCCCCTCAGAAGACTGAAAAGATTTGGCATGGGTCACCAGATCCTCAAAACATTCTACAGCTGCACCGTCGAGAGCATGCTGACCGGTTGCATCACCGCCTGGTGTGGCAGCTGCTCCACATCTGACCATAAGGCGCTGCAGAGGGTGGTGCGTTCGGCCCGGTACATCACTGGGGCCAAACTTCCTGCAATCCAGGACCTCTATAATAGGCGGTGTCAGAGGAAAGCCCATAAAACAGTCAGAGACTCCAGTCACCCAAGTCATAGACTGTTTTCTCTGCTACCGCACGGCAAGCGGTACCAGAGCGCCAAGTCTAGGACCAAAAGGCTCCTTAACAGCTTCTACCCCCAAGCCATAAGACTGCTGAACAACTAATCGAATGGCCACCGGACTATTACATTGACCCCCCCGCCCCCCCTCCATTTGTTTTGTACACTGCTGCTACTCGCTGTTTATTATCTATGCATAGTCACTTCACCCCTACCTACATGTACAAATTACTTCTGTACCCGCGCACACTGACTCGGTATCGGTACCCCCTGTATACAGCCTCGTTATTGTTAATTTATTGTGTTACTTTTTATTATTTTTTACTTTAGTTTATTTGGCAAATATTTTTTTAAACTCTTCTTGAACTGCACTGTTGGTTTGTAAGTAAGCTTGTAAGTAAGGGCTTGTAAGTAAGCATTACACAGTAAGGTCTACACTTGTTGTATATAGGGGATGTGACAAATAAAGTTTGATTTGATTTGATTTAGGATGGCAGCTGCCACCATCTATAAACAGACAGTACAACATCTTTATACCAGCCCAGTAGACAGAGTACATTCAGCCATTACATTTATATGTTGGTCATTTAGCAGATGCTCTTATCCAGAGTGACTTAGTCAGTGACCATTCGAGGTGACCATTCGAGGTGACCATTCGAGGGTAACCATTAGAAGTAACCACTAGAGGTAACATGTAAATACACCTGGTATAACTAGCTGTCTGTTATACAGAATGGCCATCTGGCTTGTATATGATTGAACATTTTAAAATGTGTATATATGTTTTAAACAACCACCACACACTCGGAACATTTTCAGTTGACAGGGTATAACGCTCATTCTACTAACTGTGTGGACTCGTGTCTTACTTGTAAACAGGGAGCATGATGGGTAGTGGGGCAGACAGATGAGGGGCGATGTTTAGCAGGTTGGAGCGCTCGTGGAGAGCCTCTTTCACCATCATGTACTGAGAACAGGGGAAAGAGGGGTTCAGAGGTCAGTAAAATGGGTGGATAACATCTAACACATAACACAGTACTTGTTGGTAGAAGAGTAGGAGTATGCCCGTAGCATTCACACAATAGCAGACCAAGGAAGGATTATGGGAAACACCTAGTGCCCTACAACCCTCTGAGTCTTCCAACCCCTCAAACTCTTTTCAATGATAAAATGTCCACAACGGGGGAAAACAAAGCCATGTGATCACAGAGGGAACCAACTGTCAGGCAGCATCGGAAAAACGAGCCGTTTACCTGTTCGTAATCTAACTTCATGATGGCCTTTTGGAGGTATCGTACTCCCCCGTGGATGAGCTTGGTGCTACGGCTGCTGGTCCCCGATGAGAAATCATTCCTCTCCACCAGGGCAGTCTTGAGGTCTAGGAGAGCAGAGACAAATCAAGACAAGACCAGGATTTAGACAGTCTGAAATATCACCCTATTCCCTATGTGGCGCACTACTTTAAACCAGGGCTCATAGGGTTCTGGTCAAAAGTAGTGCACTATATAGGGAATAGGGTGCCATTTCAGATGCACACTCAGAGTCAGAGTTATTCAGGAGGCATTTGGTAGGTTAGGACTTCCATGTGCTTCTCCTGTCGTGTAATATGCATGAAGGGAAAATGGCAAGGCATGCATATTGCATTGAGGGCCTCATAATATTGAGAGAAGAATAGCCTCGACTCTCCTGCACATTGACTGAACTGAAATGTAATTGACCCCAACCAAAAAGCTTTTCCAAAATGGTGCAGTTCATGGGGACTCACTGCGTGTGACAGCGTCTAAGGCACATCCGGAGCCCGTGGCCCCTCCCCCTACGACAAGGACGTCAAACTCCTCAGTGTCTTGCAGGGTGGAGAGCTGAGCCTGTCTGGTTGGGAGCTCATCTTTAAACGGCTGCTTTAACTCCCCCTCCGCCGCTACGTACGCCAGCCGTGCCTGGACAACATGCAGTACAGGCACAGTTACATCTGGTTTTGTGAAGTCATAGTCTTTTGTGACAGACTGTGAAAATAATCAAGATTTGGCTCTGGGTTCAGAGATTAGTGAAAGCATAAAGCAATGTCTTAAAGCCTGGATAATCTCCTCTGGGATAGATGTGTCTACATTGTCACAGCAACATTGTCACGACCATAGATATCGATGGTCACAACAACATCAGGTACCCATATCGGTAAGGGTTGTACCCACAATCATATTCATACAGAACGACCCCTGCTTGCAGTACTTAGATAATAACAATGATTCCTGGTGTCTGATTTGCAAAAGCACAAAAGAACTCAGGGGAAAAGAACAAAGTCAAATCAAGTCTGTTCTGAACTCAAGGATCATGGGGACAAGCAAGTCAAGGATGGCTGTCGTAATGAAACATTTTATTCATTTTTCTATTTAGCATTTTATTCTCTAAATGATTACATCGAGCTGCTGCGATGCCACTTGGTCCATTTGACTTGCAAATCTGTGAATGAAACCCGGGCATTTGTAATTTAGGGCCGTAACAGCAAACAAGATCAAATAATTAGTGTCTATTTCCATGGACGTGCATATTTAAAACACCCACAGACAATTAAGTGTTAGTCTGCCCTGCAATCACGTTGAGTACATGGAGTCAGTGAGACAGTGGATGTCATGCAAATGTCCAATCGCCCACCGCCAGAAAACAGAAAAACGTTCAAGCTGAAAGAGAGAAAGAGATTGTGCCCTTGTCACAGAGGAGACCAAACAGACATATTTATCCAATTAGCAGTAGATTCTCCAGGGTTAGTTAGTGATGGCCTCTGTCGTCCGCATGCCTGATTGCAGATTATTATCATTTTTTCGGAGGTGTTTCACTTTTGCTTACCCATTTATTCTTGTTTGGGAGGAAGGTGAGGGGGACAAGATATTATACCAGGATACAGAAATAAAAGTTCACATTAGGACAAAGGGTCACACAAAGGGTCAGATGCTTTAGACAAGTGACCTGGTATGTCACTAGTAATAACAGACCATTGAAATAGAAGACATACTGTAAGACGTATTTATATCTGTGGCGCTGACTAGGTTCAAAGGTCAAGAGATGCACCTGTTTCTCTCTTTCTAACGTTACCCACGCGACTCCTTGGCTATTTCAATCCCTGGTCTACAGTGATCACCTGGTCTCAGATCAGTTTGTGCTGTCAATATAGTCATTATCATGTCAAACATGTTCGGCACAAACAGATCTGGGGCCAGTCTAATGCTTTTTCACACAGCAGTTTCCCTATTAATAATATCAAGTGATGCATCGCCATGGAAACATCATGAAGGTGTATTTTTTCCAGTTCCCTGGAGTTTCAGACGCTATGTTATATGATCCACATGAGCTTCATCAGATTTGAATAAAAGAAAAATAATGAAATAAAAATCAGGACCCCCATTGCTCCTCAGCGTTTTTTAGTTTGTTTGTCACCAAAATAGTGTTGATTATTTCACTGTACTAGACAAACATCATAAGTCATGTTCCCTTCTTTTATTAACGCAAATGAAACAAGGCATAAGAA
This sequence comes from Salvelinus alpinus, assembly GCF_045679555.1. Classification (NCBI taxonomy): domain Eukaryota; kingdom Metazoa; phylum Chordata; class Actinopteri; order Salmoniformes; family Salmonidae; genus Salvelinus; species Salvelinus alpinus. The sequence goes on along the minus strand of NC_092095.1, from coordinate 63,520,831 downwards.
CAACTCACATCACATAGCTAAAGTCCATCTTACCACTTCATAAGGCAGTTTATGGCAAGTTGCGACAGAAAGTAGGCTATTTTATGATCAGGGTTTGTCCCATTGACTGTCTTCATATTCAGGTCAACTTCACTCTACACAGCAGTCCCATTGACTGTCTTCCTATTCAGGTCAACTTCACTCTACACAGCAGTCCCATTGACTGTCTTCCTATTCAGGTCAACTTCACTCTACACAGCAGTCCCATTGACTGTCTTCCTATTCAGGTCAACTTCACTCTACACAGCAGTCCCATTGACTGTCTTCCTATTCAGGTCAACTTCACTCTACACAGCAGCCCCATTGACTGTCTTCCTATTCAGGTCAACTTCACTCTACACAGCAGCCCCATTGACTGTCTTCCTATTCAGGTCAACTTCACTCTACACAGCAGTCCCATTGACTGTCTTCCTATTCAGGTCAACTTCACTCTACACAGCAGTCCCATTGACTGTCTTCCTATTCAGGTCAACTTCACTCTACACAGCAGTCCCATTGACTGTCTTCCTATTCAGGTCAACTTCACTCTACACAGCAGTCCCATTGACTGTCTTCCTATTCAGGTCAACTTCACTCTACACAGCAGTCCCATTGACTGTCTTCCTATTCAGGTCAACTTCACTCTACACAGCAGCCCCATTGACTGTCTTCCTATTCAGGTCAACTTCACTCTACACAGCAGCCCCATTGACTGTCTTCCTATTCAGGTCAACTTCACTCTACACAGCAGTCCCATTGACTGTCTTCATATTCAGGTCAACTTCACTCTACACAGCAGTCCCATTGACTGTCTTCCTATTCAGGTCAACTTCACTCTACACAGCAGTCCCATTGACTGTCTTCCTATTCAGGTCAACTTCACTCTACACAGCAGCCCCATTGACTGTCTTCCTATTCAGGTCAACTTCACTCTACACAGCAGTCCCATTGACTGTCTTCCTATTCAGGTCAACTTCACTCTACACAGCAGTCCCATTGACTGTCTTCCTATTCAGGTCAACTTCACTCTACACAGCAGTCCCATTGACTGTCTTCCTATTCAGGTCAACTTCACTCTACACAGCAGTCCCATTGACTGTCTTCCTATTCAGGTCAACTTCACTCTACACAGCAGTCCCATTGACTGTCTTCCTATTCAGGTCAACTTCACTCTACACAGCAGTCCCATTGACTGTCTTCCTATTCAGGTCAACTTCACTCTACACAGCAGTCCCATTGACTGTCTTCCTATTCAGGTCAACTTCACTCTACACAGCAGTCCCATTGACTGTCTTCCTATTCAGGTCAACTTCACTCTACACAGCAGTCCCATTGACTGTCTTCCTATTCAGGTCAACTTCACTCTACACAGCAGTCCCATTGACTGTCTTCCTATTCAGGTCAACTTCACTCTACACAGCAGTCCCATTGACTGTCTTCCTATTCAGGTCAACTTCACTCTACACAGCAGTCCCATTGACTGTCTTCATATTCAGGTCAACTTCACTCTACACAGCAGTCCCATTGACTGTCTTCCTATTCAGGTCAACTTCACTCTACACAGCAGTCCCATTGACTGTCTTCCTATTCAGGTCAACTTCACTCTACACAGCAGCCCCATTGACTGTCTTCCTATTCAGGTCAACTTCACTCTACACAGCAGTCCCATTGACTGTCTTCCTATTCAGGTCAACTTCACTCTACACAGCAGTCCCATTGACTGTCTTCATATTCAGGTCAACTTCACTCTACACAGCAGTCCCACCTGAGCAGCATAGTGTTGAATAAAAGTGGAACACATTCCTCAGTCTAGATAAGACATGCCCAGATGCAGGTTGACGTTTATTGTCATGAATCTTGTCCTGGAGGCAGAACTGAGCCATTTCCACTAGATAGGCCAGCTGGAAAGTCAAAATTGGCTATATCGTAAAAATGCATGAAAATAAAATGTGCTTTTTGGTCTTAATTTAAGGTTAGGGTTAGGCATTAGCAGTGTGGTTAAGGCTATGGTTAAGGTGTGTGCCAGCTAGTGACCACTCTGCAGAGCTGCCTCCAGTACATTAGTCATCCCAATAAATGCCAACCTGCTGCCCAGATAGGCGTTCCCTATAGACTCCCAGGAGCCTGCCCTGCCATTGGCAGATACTCTCCCAGCATTCCCTAGTAGACTCCCAGGAGCCTGCCCTGCCATTGGCAGATACTCTCCCAGCATTCCCTAGTAGACTCCCAGGAGCCTGCCCTGCCATTGGCAGATGCTCTCCCAGCATTCCCTAGTAGACTCCCAGGAGCCTGCCCTGCCATTGGCAGATACTCTCCCAGCATTCCCTAGTAGACTCCCAGGGGCCTGCCCTGCCATTGGCAGATGCTCTCCCAGCATTCCCTAGTAGACTCCCAGGAGCCTGCCCTGCCATTGGCAGAAGCTCTCCCAGCATTCCCTAGTAGACTCCCAGGAGCCTGCCCTGCCATTGGCAGAAGCTCTCCCACTCTCATTACTATCTATAACCTGCTGCAGTGTAATTTACAGGTCCTGACTTTAGAAACAGACTACCACAACCATGGCAACACAAAGATGAGATTAGAAAACGTTATTGTCCTCAATGCAGCATATAAACTCAACATCCATACAAGTATCAGAAAAACAAGTTTACAAAACAACAACACAAGCAGATTGTGTGAAATGCAACCCACTACGTCATCTCAATGTCTCAAATGTCCCAGGCCTACCTGTGTCTTTCTGTATTCCGACAGTTGTGATAGGCCCAGAAGAGCAGCGGCCGCCCCAGTCCCGATGATAGCTGTCCCTTTCAAGGCCTTCCGGAACGCCATTGATGCTGTTCCTGCAGCACAACACACAGCAGTGGACTGAGTTAGACACACTGGGTTATATTGCCTATGAGATGACAGGTGATCATGTGGAGAGGGCGTGACAGGAGGGCAAAGAGCCAATCAGCTAGGGCCAGGTGCTGAGGGACAATGTGGGGGTAGGGGGGCATGGGATTCACAGGCAGAAGTAGTGGAGGAGCGTGTGGGAGCCCTGGGAGTGTCTGTGTGAAACACTTGGATGACAGCTGACTTTTGTTTAACATTCTTACTTGTCTGACAGTTAATAAAAAAATTTAACCTTTATTTAACTAGGCAAGTCAGTTAATACAATGACGGCCTAATCCGGCCAAACCCTAAACCAGACGACGCTGGGCGAATTGTGCGCCGCCCCTATGGGACTCCCAATCACGGCAGGTTGTGATACAGCCTGGAATCGAACCAGGGGCTGTAGTGACACCTCTAGCACTGAGATGCAGGGCCTTAGATCACTGCGCTACTCAGGAGTTAAGACGACACCTGGTTCACCCACTCAGGTGCCGTGACATGATGGCCACTTTCTCTCCATCATTCTGACAATCTGCGTAAAAGACACATATTTTTCAATATATTCTAATCTACAACTGAGCAAACATCATAGTGGTCTATGCATGCACACCAGCAGCTCTTGTTTCACTAGGCCAGAGGTAATGATTTCTCTCATAAAATGAGGAGAATAAAAAAATGTCTGTCATTTTCTTATCTGTCATGAATGTAGGTAGGCAAATCCTTTTGGACGAGACAAAGCTGCGTTCTGTGTTTATTAGCTGTGTATCATGTGTTCATCAGATGGATCATAAAATCAAATATATGATAATAAGAAAAAAAGAACATGTAGCATGACATCGTCGTGTTGATCCAGTGAATGTGTTAGAGTGCGGCAGGTAGCCTACAGTACTAGTTAGAGTTACCCCAGTAACCGAAAGATTAAGCAAGGCGCTCTATACTACTAGGGCTGACCCGTAAAACAACACATTTCACTGCACCTATCCAGTTTTCGTGAAAATAAAACATATTTGTGTATTATTTGTTTTATTATTAATAATACTCAGCATGATTCAGTATAGGGGAAATTAATGTGGAGGGGTCTTAGAGCCCAGCCCACGCAGAGAGACAAGTAAATTATTGGTTTCAGAATGGCATTACTTCCTGGTGACACATCTCCAACGTAACACACCAGAGCCAAATCCCACATGGCAGCAGCCGTTTACTCAACTGAATGACAGAAAATGAAGAAATGAAGCAGGGAACCACATGAGGAAGAGACATGATCACGCGATATACAGACGCCACCATCCACATTACATACAGTAAATCCCTCTAAGACAACATCTTAGCTTGAGACACATGCAAGAACAGTGACAGCAACTCATATGAAGGTTCCGAGTGTTTACACAAACACGACAACGTGAATTTAGAGGACAAACTAATTTAGAATTTGTTCCAATTCTTATACGTTACATAATAAAAAATAAAAAAAGTTAATCCATCCCCATTTCGGTGATACTGGTTATCCAATGCAAATGCAACAGGAAGAAAATATAACTCTATTTCACAGTGTTTCTATTCTATAGAACGGTATAAAATAAAACGCAATGCCGTATCATCATCGTAACAGAAACAGAACAGAAAACGTTGAAGGTGCACTGGAGAGTGTTCTAGCAATGCGTACAATGCCGCATTGACGTTCGCCATTATATTGTCTGGCTCGCTGCCAGTCGCTCAACTTTTCATATTATCAATATAACAATAAAGAAAGGGCACAAATATTTATTCTAAATCGTTCACTTACTGATTTTCTATGTTCAATTGATGATAACGCCGGGAGAACCGTGATACAACTCTGACAGCCAGGAGAACCAGGAAGCAAAGATTAGTTGACTGACATATGGGTAGACCAATGGGATTACACAATTATCTAATCAGGTTGGAGAGGGCGTTGCTATAATAATGAGGTATGCGAAGGGCAACATTGCACAACGTTTCCTCAGGAATCCCCATCCTCAATAGTGCGGGGTCACTATGGTGCCACTAGTGTCACCAGCCCTAGTCATTATTTTACATGATTGTTGTTTAGTGTCTTCGTACATACCTCTATATTTGGCGTAGGCTGCTGTAAATGCAACTATGCATATCATTAAGTTAGTTGTGAATTGAGGTGAGATTGTTTTTGCAACGCTTTCATCAGGCATTTCGCCAACCCATATGCGTTCATGTCTATTATCATGTGATGTTTTTTTTTATCATTCTTTCATGATGATGTTTTTTTTAAACATTCTATTCTATTCTATTATATTCTATAAGATTCTGTAAGCTATCGTGCGTTTACGGTTGTATCTGAAACATCCATCCTTGGAAGGGATTGGTGCGCGTAATGCTCGATGACGTCCAGTGTCTTTGGCACGTGGGCAGTGGTATTCTGACTCCGAGCCACATAAACAAAGGCACATTGTCAGTGTCAACCGCGGCCAGTCTAGCAGCCAGTTGGGGAGGTGCATGGCCATCTGCCCCGTTCTCTTCACAATACTACATTTGCACTTGGATATGGATACAGCGGAGAAGATGTAATCCTCTACATTTATGTATTATGATGCACCGAGTGACAGTTTAAGGTATTGGTTTAAATGTCTTAAAATTCACATTTTGTTTTCAACAGTATAACATTAATGTGGTCAGAAAGTAATGATCTGCTTATAAATTCATATCTTTACAGGTTTGTAATTTTTGTGACTGATTTTTTTCGAATTCTTAAGCAGGGAGCAACATCGAGTGGATATTATCATAACTCCAGGAAGTGATTCGGACATTGTGTCTTTGAAAATAGTCATACAACAGAAGGTAAGACCACAAATAATGTTGGAGACGTGGCGCCATTATAGATGCAATGCTTTTGCTGTTGGCACATGTTCTAGAGAGTGGTGACAGAATAGGCTAATCAAACACGTCTCGTGCGCTTTTACGCAAACATTCTAATTTACGTGCAATGCATCTGCATTGTATGGGATTATGGCTTGACAAGGAGATCGATTTATATAAGTATATGTCTCCTTCTCTCATTATAGCAGCTATGCCGTGCGTCCAGGCTCAGTGCGGATCGTCACCTCAAGGAGCTAGTCCCGCTTCGCAACAGAGCGCAAGCAGCTTCCACGCCGCTGGAGAGCACCACAGCCATAACTGCGACTTCCTAACGCCCGAGTTTGTCAAGTTTAGCATGGACCTGACCAACACAGAAATCACATCAGCCACTATCACCAATCTTCCAAATGTCGGTGTTTTCGTGGACAGCTACTGTAACAATTCGAACTATGACGTCAAACCCCCTTGTCTATTCCAAATGCCCCATCCGGGGGAGCAGTCATCCATCAAAGTTGAGGACATCCCCATGTACCACCAGCAGAGTCACCACCACCAGCCACATCAGTCCGATGAGATGGTCACTCCCTCCGGGTCCGTTTACTACAAGCCCCCCTCTCAACACACACAGACATTCCAGAGTCCACCCAGCCATGCGTGGGATGATTCTGGATCTCTGTACAGTTTTCACCAGGACTACTTGGCGGTGGCGCACAGGATGGAGCAGCGGAAAAATGCCATATCCAGATTATCCTTGTTTTCTCTCAAGCATTCCCAAACCGGTAGTCCTTTGTCGACGTGCCAGATGAGATTTGACGGATCCCTCCAGGTGTCCGTGAACCCAGATACCTCAGGCAGGTATCATTGCTTGGAGAGCCAGGGCATCTTTGGTTCCAGCTCCCTAAGGAAACAGCACAGGGTGGGTTCCCCCTATTCGTTCCAGCTCGGTCACGGACATCACTTTATGGATAACCAAGCACCGTCGCCTCCTAGCCAAGGATCACCCACCAACACCGATGCTTTATGTGCCGTGTGTGGAGACAATGCCGCCTGTCAGCACTACGGCGTGCGCACCTGCGAGGGCTGTAAGGGATTCTTCAAGGTATGTTACATTAAATATCTGCGGGGATTGTTATACATTTAGAACTAACGGTCAACTAACATTCCATTTAAATGTATTTTAATATTTAGGCTACTGATTCATTGTGTTGTTTGGTGGCTCCTGATACAATCCCTTCAAAATCAAGAACCTTCATCTCCTTGCCATGCCAATAGAGGACTGGGAGAGGGTAAACTTAATATTATGAGTAGGCACGGAACTATATTTACCCACTGTCTGCCTCGTCCGCTGCTATGATGCATTATGCAGCTGGGAGAGTAGGTGGAATGCTGCAACGCCATGGCTGTTCATTTCCCATTGTCAATATGCGTGGCAAAAGTATTTTAATGGCTATCTTTGATCAATGTATCAAAGCTTCAGGTGGCAACGCATCGAATGGCAACTAAGGTGTTCTCCTCTGTGTTCCTTCACAGCGCACTGTCCAGAAAAATGCCAAATATGTGTGTTTAGCTGGGAAAAACTGTGCAGTTGACAAACGCCGGAGAAACAGGTGCCAATACTGCCGTTTCCAAAAGTGCCTTGTCACGGGAATGGTCAAAGAAGGTAAGGTTTGTTCTACTTCTTAAAACGCACAACTTTACGTATTTCATTGAAATGTATTTACACATTATTTGTAGGCAGAATGTGTTTTTCAAAGCATAATAGTCATTATTTATACAAAACAACTTAATTAATATTTTTCATTATTCAGTCGTCAGGACGGCCAGTTTAAAGGGTCGACGTGGCCGGTTACCCTCCAAACATAAAATTCAAGACCCTTTGTCACCTGTCAGCATCCTTAGCGCGCTAGTGAGGGCCCATGTGGACTCCAACCCCTCATTGTCTCGACTGGACTACTCCCGAGTAAGTACGAGCCTCGGTCATGCAATCCACATCACTTTGCGCACCAGTTTATTAATAAAATAAGTCATAAAATACGTTTTAAAAATATACCGTTGAGCATTGGGTTTATGAGTTCAATTTAACATCACCTTCTAGTTCCAGAATAATGCTGACAGCCAAATCGCCGGAGATGACACGCAACATGTGCAGCAGTTCTACGAAGTCCTGACCGTCTCCATGGAGATTATCCGGGACTGGGCGCAAAAGATCCCAGGTTTTACCGATCTGCCGAGACCGGACCAAGATCTCCTCTTCGAATCAGCCTTCCTGGAACTCTTCGTACTGCGTTTGGCTTACAGGTATCTTATACAATAGCATATCAAAAAGTGCACATATATAAATAGTCATTTTACGCACAACAATTACGCGCGATATTATCCATTTGATCTTATTGCCAAGTCGGTATCCGAATCCTAATCATGCGATGCTATCATATTACAGGTCCAACCCTGAGGAAGGGAAGCTCATCTTCTGCAACGGATTGGTTTTGCACAGGCTTCAGTGTAGGCGCGGCTTTGGAGACTGGATTGACACCATAGCGGAGTTCTCTGCAAACCTTCAAAGTATGAATATAGACGTTGCAACATTCTCCTGCATATGCGCCATTGCCACAGTAACAGGTAGGCTAATAAAACCCTAACCCTAAGTTCTGAATCTATGCGCATATAATGCCATTGGGTTAAGTTTTGAAACGAATTGCACCCTGTCATTGTTTCAGAGAGACATGGGCTGAAGGAGCCCAGGAAAGTAGAGGAACTTCAGAACAAGATGGTGAACTGTTTGAAAGACAAAGTGACTTTTAACGATGGAAGTGTCAGTCGACCAAATCACTTGTCAAAACTCTTGGGAAAGCTGCCTGAACTTCGCACGCTATGTACACAAGGTCTGCAGAGGATATTCTACTTGAAACTGGAAGACTTGGTCCCTCCACCTGCAATAATAGACAAGCTTTTCCTCGATACTTTGCCCTTTTAGGTGCCATATATCCTTTCATCATTTCAGATATGCGAGGTTAATAAGGCCATTTTTGAGTTTCCTATATCACACATTATGCATTTTCTCACATATTTATTTCCATCGTTTTTGTACCTCTCTTCATAAGAGCGCTTGATCATGTTTACAGGCCTACATGTCTGCATTACCAGATACAAAAGAGACAACACAACCTTCAAGATGTTTTTCATTTAAACATAATGAAGAGTTAGACAATATTACAATATCGTCGATTTCTGAAGAACATGGATGTCTTGAACTATTTGGTCTTGCTTTGAATTGTGAGTATTTTAATTTGATAACTAACCATTTTCGATAACTATGTTGTTGTATGTAGACACTGGATAATGTATATGGAACATATATGCCTCGAACGTATACAGATTTATTTTTTATCAAATAATTTATGAGAGATGTTTTATGTAGGCTATTTATTGTCTTGTCACACCTGGACTGTGGTTATATTGCATTTGAATTAATAACGTATACTGCTAAATAATCTAACGTTTGTAAATGTGTTCGTCATTTTGATTGGTCAGGGGCTTACAATGTCAGGTTTTTCCATTCAAAATAAAATTCATGCCGTTTATTACACTTTTAAATGAACAATTATTTATGATGGCAATTTATAAGGATTTCTGACTTTATTTTAGTTGCTGACATATCGTCATAAATCATCAAACATGATAATGGGGAAATATGTTGTTAATATTAAATAGTAGGCTACTAAATATTTTCCTATTTTTCTTGCCCACAGATTTGTCTGACAATCATTGATTGATTAAGGACTAGTGTAACATATATGAATCAAACATTTGTCATCAGATGGTCAGACGATAAATTCCAAATAACGACAATAAAATTAAACCAAATTGTATAACCAGACCTAATGTAAAATGTTACCTATTCCCAACATACTGGAAGTTCTCATAGAAATAACTTTTCTCCTGCACAGTTTCCTCTCCAGTGAAGTGAATGTTATAGCCTATTTTTCTACTAAATGTGATTTCTCCGGCAACAACAAGACGAGAAAAGGTCATTCTCCTCAGTAGAGATTGAGTTGAAGATTGACTACGTGCTCTGTTATTACACATGGATTTATCATGAACCAGAATGTCAATCAAATAACAATGTTGTCAAACCGTTGTCGTTTAGCGGTTTTATAATATATGCCATTTAGCAGACGCTTTTATCCAAAGCGACGTACATTTGACATATGGGTGGTCCCGGGAATCGAACCCACTACCCTGGCGTTACAAGCGCCATGCGCTACCAACTGAACTAAGAAAGATTAAATAAGACTCACGTTATGGACCGTAGGAACAAATTGCTGGGGTGTGTGATTTGACCTGCTATATAATAGTCTACATGACATTTCCAAACCAAACCCTCAGGATAGGATTGGCATTAAAGAAACATGCAAGCCAATGTTTTTCAGTGTTGGCATGTAAGTAAACACATTGTGTCCTGAACTAAACATTTCACAGAAGAACTAAATAGCATTATATACGTATGATTTCAGCTCCCTATATGTGCAGTCTCTCTTCCAGGGAAAGGTTAGAAAATGCCTATTACACATTGGTGGAGGGCATGTAGATGAAAATGACAGATTTTCAAATACGACGTCTCTTCTGTCCTGTCTGGAAATGTGAACCATTGATTCTATAGGCAGTAAAAGGTCTTATAACAACGATTATACTCACAAGAGGGTTTAATAGGCTAGAGATCAATAGAAACACTGCTCTCTGCACCGGCCTGTCATGCAGGCTGAAATGCTAAGATAAAGTAATCAATACTATCTGTGAAATGTCACATTTATGATAATGGTGTGGATGAAGAGTGGCAGGCAGGGGCCATCCCAGAAGGATGGGCTCTTGTTAGCATCAAACACCTTTCAGCCAGGCCTACAACATCATGAATGGTAAATGCGTGTGTTTAGGTGTGTGTGTGGGGCGGGTGTTTGGGGAAAGCAAAAGTCTTGATGTTGAAGGAGGAAGATTCCAAACAGACCGTTCCATTCAAAATTGATTTGACGTAATCCATTGTACAATAATCAGTTATTAACCACAACTTTTACATGACAGCTCTTTTCTAAGCTTGTGTGACCCTTCAAGTGCCATGCCATGCCATTCTGGTAAGGACGATAGCTTATTTTAGGAGTAAAACTCTATAGGGATTTCTAGGGGTCTGAACACTTCTGTTGTGGTCTGTGTGGCCCACCTTGATCTCAGTGTAAAGCTGCCTTCAAAGCCCCTAAGCCCTTATCATGGCCAGCCCAGACTCCCCTGCACCCAGGCCACCGTAGAGGCCCTCCTCTATGTGTGAAAATACCATGATTTCATCTATAGCAGATAGGAGCTGAACATAAACAACCCCAGCCTCTATCCAAGTCGATGTTCTGAGACATGAAACAAGACAAAAGTCTGGAGTGATGAATATGAGGAGCTTGATCAAGGTTAGTCAAGACGTTAGAATGAGTCTTGCTTCTCAATGTTCTCAATGTTTAGGTTACCAAACCCCTTCAAGCATTACAGTGTATTTTCTGTGGAATTGCCCACTGGGATTTCAATTGGCTTAGCAAGCAACTGTGCATCCCTAGAGTTTCCAACAATTAAAAAGCATTACCTCACCCTGAGGACAAACCCCAATCTCAATGTGTATAGATCATTATAGAAATCCTACAACTGTGAAGACAATCAAGTGAATGCACTGAACAGGGACGGACTGGGACAATCATTCTGGACATTTCTAACACCGGCCCATTTTGTCCCTTGAGGCCCCCATTACTAGCCAAATAATGGTACTTTTGTGCAAAAAAAAATATTTATACAGGCCCACAGGGCTAAAGATGGACCAGTCCATCTGGAATTTACCAGAATTGCCCTATATCCAGTCCGACCTTGCCACTGAATAATTTTAGTTGAGAATCAGAAGGCATCTTCAGATACTTTACAAACACAGACATCCTTACCTCTCTTATTACCACAATATGACTTTTTCTGAAGATGAATCTTCAACCAAACAGCCATGAAAGGATTTGATTATGGTTGGTAAGCAAGGAGAAGGCATCGTTTATAATTACTCTAGTGTTAATGGTTATCCAGACAGCTGAAGATAATTGGAAAGGATTAAAATTACTCTTGATGGGTCAAATCCTACCTTGTAATACTTGATACACGTGAACGTTTGGGTTACCCGAGCTAATATGAAGTCAGGACACTTATATAGGACACTTGAAATATAATCACTGGATTGGACAACAGCACTTGGGGGAACTAGGGAGTATAGGATGAATACACAAGCCCATCCTGCTTGACTGTCTGGTGTAAATAGACCACTTCTTTCCCAAAATAATTATTGTTTTCAAACCCTTGATGATCCGTTTCATTACAAGATACAGATTGTAATAATTACATTCATTGCATGTTTGCGTACTTCAACCGATATCCTGGGACTGTGTAGCAATTAAACAAATTCTAATTAATCGTTACCCACATTTTATATAGCAGGGTACCTGATCAAAGACAGGTTTTTCCACATTAGATGAATATGCATCACACAGTAAATGGAGCAGCCAACCTGCCATCCAATAGCCTCGATGTTTAATCTGATTCTCATTTTGTATCTTTGTAGTTATGCGCATGCACACACACACGCACGCACACACACACACACACACACACACACACACACACACACACACACACACACACACACACACACACACACACACACACACACACACACACACACACACACACACACACACACACACACACACACACACACACACACACACACACACACACACACACACACACACACACACACACACACACACACACACACACACACACAAAAAAAACTCTATCCATTACAGAGAGTGGGCTGGTGTGTGTGAGGTCAAACACAGACCCAGAGTTCTCCGTTTGTCTGATAGGAGGGCGGGTCCACAGGGAGGAGTGATTCTATTTGACCAGAGTTTGGCCAGACTGCAGGGGACACAACCTCCCATATCTCAATCTGTATGCACAGGGCAGGATTCTGACCTGGCTCCATTAGGGAACTCACTCTGATAGTTCCTCCAACTTGCACTGCAGAGAAATCAGAAATCATATTGCCCCTGTGCTGCAGTGGAAATACTTTAGTAGCACAGCAAATCTACTTAGACCCTGTTAATTCATTATGAACAAAACATTTAGATTTCTGATAGTGACCTACATTGTCTCTCTCAGAATGTGTTATTGCACAGTGCTGGACAGATCCCCCCTCCCCCAGTGTCTCCCTATGGTTAGTGGTTTAGCAGTAGGATCCTACTAGGCATTGCCTGAGGCAGGTACAAGCACTGGGGTGTTTAACTGGCTAATGTATTCTGGTCAGTTAACCACACAGACATCAATGCTAATAGGTTTTCTATCTCTCCAATGTCCAGACCAGCAGACCTGGACATGACTGTGAAGCAGTAAGATCACTATGGTATTCAACCCATGGATGCTGTTCATTAGATGTAACCGTAAAAACAATGGCAACAATGAGATTTGTCAACATGACTCAGGAATGACTGGTTCAGAAATCCACTAAAAAATGATGTCTGCAGTGAGAACAGCCCTTTCCTGCAATCAAATGTCCCTCTAGTGGCCTCATGGGTGGAATGTTATAAATATTTTTCATAATTACATAATTCATATTTTTTCTTTTTACTGCAGAAAATCCAGTTTCTATATAGACGGTTGTTATATTTCAGTCTTCTGTGATGGATAAAAAGTGTAATATTGGGATGCAAACTGAAAATGTAGTATATTTCAACTCTATATCTGACATAGTACAGGTGACTTCTTTTTTTAAGCTCATAACTATCAGGAATCAAGGTAAGACCCAAGTGCAGACTGTGTGAAGTAACAATGTTTATTGTAACCACAGGAGCAGGCAAATGACCGGTCAAGGCAGGCAGGGGTCGATAATCCAGAGCAGAGGCCAAGGTACAGGACGGCAGGCAGGCTCAGGGTCAAGCAGAGGTTGGTAATCCAGAGGTGGAGCAAAGGAACAGGACAGCAGGCAGACTCAGGGTCAGGCAGAGGTCAGGAACAGAGTCAGGACAGGCAGAGGTCAGGAACAGAGTCAGGTCAGGCAGAGGTCAGGAACAGAGTCAGGACAGGCAAAGGTCAAAATCAGGAGGGAGAGTAAAAAGAGAGACTAGGGAAAAACAGAAGCTGAGACAAACCGCTGGTAAGCTTGAACAAACAAGACGAACTGGCAACAGACACACAGAAAACACAGGTATAAATACACAGGGGATAATGTGGGAAGATGGGCGACACCTGGAGGCAGGTGGAGACAAGCACAAGGACAGGTGAAACAGATCAGGGCGTGACACATAACCATGTGTGTGAGGTGTATACTTGCTTCAAAGTAGATTTGTTTAAGACTACCAAGAAACACTTTGTGTGGTCCTGACCCTGATTTGGCCCACTGCAGTAAAAGGTTAATTTGTACTCCTCACAGGGAGACCCTGGTAAGGCAGGAGAAGTGGGGACCCCGGGTGGTTTTCAACCTATGGATGTTGTTCTTTAGATTTAACCGGAAACCATGACAAATATAATTGTTGACAACATGACTCAGGAGTGACTGGTTCAGAAATCCACAACAACAAAAATGTCTGCAGTGAGAACAGCACTACTTCTAACACTTTGCCTGTTACAAGAACACACGACACATCTTGGGAGGAATCTGCCCATAAGCAATATGTACACTAAGAAAAAAGGGTTCCAAAAGGGTTCTTCGGCTGTCCCCATACGAGAACCCTTTTTGTTTCCAGGTAGAACTCTTTTTGGTTTCAGGCAGACCTCTGGGGAAAGGGTTCTACATGGAACCCAATAGGATTCTAGCTGGAACCAAAAAGGGTTCTTCAAAGGGTTTTTCTAAGAGTGTAGTCACAGCATGAGATGAAGACTGGGAATCAAAGAGCTTTGCCTGGTTGGTCTGTTTCAGCATCTGTATCTGCAGGTAGATGATTCCACATGTATGAAAGGATGAACGTGGAACTGGGTGCCCTCTATCATAGAACAAATATGTGCCCCATCTTCTTCTTCTCTTGAAGCCTTTGGGCCTATACATTGACCTTTGACATTAACCCTACACTGGGGATCTTGTTTTCTCATCCGCTCTTTCTGGTTAGATAGAGGTGGGGGCTTGAAAGTGGTTGCTGATGCTTAAAAATATGTGGATGCTATTTCTGCTTTGAGAGAATATATACAGAAAGAATACACTGAGACGCAGAAGAAACCTCTCTGAGATGTAAACGCCTCCAAGCCATTGTGAGGGTGAAATACTCTGAATAAGCTGTTTTGAAGTCAGCCTTTGCAGAGGGAGATAATGTGAAATAACAGGAGACTGGCCCTTAAGTAAAATAACACTGTCAGTGATTGACATGGTACACAATAGCGCACCTATGGGACATCAGTTTACACTCACATTCATGTTGTAGACATCAGTTTACGTTCACATTTATATTGTAGACACCAGTTTACGTTCACATTCATGTTGTAGACATCAGTTTACACTCACATTCATGTTCTAGACACCAGTTTACGTTCACATTCATGTTGTAGACATCAGTTTACGCTCACATTCATGTTGTTCAGTAATTAATGTCCCATTATGTGGCTAGGCTGTAAAGAAACATTTTCTTGCTATAGATGCTACAAAACCACCATACCATCATATACATAATGCTATATAGACAAGTGCTATATTATTATTATTATTTTTATTTCAACTTTATTTAACCAGGTAGGCAAGTTGAGAACAAGTTCTCATTTACAATTGTGACCTGGCCAAGATAAAGCAAAGCAGTTCGACACATACAACAACACAGAGTTACACATGGAGTAAAACAAACATATAGTCAATAATACAGTAGAAAAAATAAGTATATACAATGTGAGCAAATGAGGTGAGATAAGGGAGGTAAAGGCAAAAAAAGGCCATGGTGGCGAAGTAAATACAATATAGCAAGTAAAACACTGGAATGGTAGATTTGCAGTGGAAGAAAGTGCAAAGTAAAGATAGAAATAATGGGGTGCAAAGGAGCAAAATAAATAAATAAATACAGTATGGGGAGAGGTAGTTGTTTGGGCTAAATTATAGATGGGCTATGTACAGGTGCAGTAATCTGTGAGCTGCTCTGACAGCTGGTGCTTAAAGCTAGTGAGGGAGATAAGTGTTTCCAGTTTCAGAGATTTTTGTAGTTCATTCCAGTCATTGGCAGCAGAGAACTGGAAGGAGAGGCGGCCAAAGGAGGAATTGGTTTTGGGGGTGACCAGAGAGATATACCTGCTGGAGCGCGTGCTACAGGTAGGTGCTGCTATGGTGACCAGCGAGCTGAGATAAGGGGGGACTTTACCTAGCAGGGTCTTGTAGATGACCTGGAGCCAGTGGGTTTGGCGACGAGTATGAAGCGAGGGCCAGCCAACGAGAGCGTACAGGTCGCAGTGGTGTGTAGTATATGGGGCTTTGGTGACAAAACGGATGGCACTGTGATAGACTGCATCCAATTTATTGAGTAGGGTATTGGAGGCTATTTTGTAAATGACATCGCCGAAGTCGAGGATCGGTAGGATGGTCAGTTTTACAAGGGTATGTTTGGCAGCATGAGTGAAGGATGCTTTGTTGCGATATAGGAAGCCAATTCTAGATTTAACTTTGGATTGGAGATGTTTGATGTGAGTCTGGAAGGAGAGTTTACAGTCTAACCAGACACCTAGGTATTTGTAGTTGTCCACATATTCTAAGTCAGAACCGTCCAGAGTAGTGATGTTGGACGGGCGGGCAGGTGCAGGCAGCGATCGGTTGAAGAGTTTTACTTGTATTTAAGAGCAATTGGAGGCCACGGAAGGAGAGTTGTATGGCATTGAAGCTCGTCTGGAGGGTTGTTACACAGTGTCCAAAGAAGGGCCAGAAGTATACAGAATGATGTCGTCTGCGTAGAGGTGGATCAGAGACTCACCAGCAGCAAGAGCGACATCATTGATGTATTAAAGAAAGAAAAGATAAAGAAACTAGTTTAAACCCATGGCCAGTGGGTTAGAGTTAAAAAACAAGGCCAGTGGGTTAGAGTTTAAACACATGGTCAGCGGGTTAGAGTTTAAACACATGGCCAGTGGGTTAGAGTTTAAACCCATGGCCAGTGGGTTAGAGTTTAAACACATGGCCAGTGGGTTAGAGTTTAAACCCATGGCCAGTGGGTTAGAGTTTAAACCCAAGGCCAGTGGGTTAGAGTTTAAACACATGGCCAGTGGGTTAGAGTTTAAATCCATGGCCAGTGGGTTAGAGTTTAAACACATGGCCAGTGGGTTAGAGTTTAAACCCATGGCCAGTGGGTTAGAGTTTAAACCCATGGTCAGCGGGTTAGAGTTTAAACCCAAGGCCAGTGGGTTAGAGTTTAAACCCAAGGCCAGTGGGTTAGAGTTAAAAAACAAGGCCAGTGGGTTAGAGTTTAAACCCATGGCCAGTGGGTTAGAGTTTAAACACATGGCCACTGGGTTAGAGTTTAAACCCATGGCCAGTGGGTTACGGTCTAAACCCATGGCCAGTGGGTTACGGTCTAAACCCATGGCCAGTGGGTTACGGTCTAAACCCATGGCCAGTGGGTTACGGTCTAAACCCATGGCCAGTGGGTTACGGTCTAAACCCATGGCCAGTGGGTTACGGTCTAAACCCATGGCCAGTGGGTTACGGTCTAAACCCCATGGCCAGTGGGTTACGGTCTAAACCCATGGCCAGTGGGTTACGGTCTAAACCCATGGCCAGTGGGTTACGGTCTAAACCCATGGCCAGTGGGTTACGGTCTAAACCCATGGCCAGTGGGTTACGGTCTAAACCCCATGGCCAGTGGGTTACGGTCTAAACACATGGCCAGTGGGTTACGGTCTAAACACATAGCCAGTGGGTTACGGTCTAAACCCATGGCCAGTGGGTTACGGTCTAAACCCATGGCCAGTGGGTTAGAGTTTAAACACATGGCCAGTGGGTTACGGTCTAACTCCAGTACATAAGATAAGGGGAAAGAAATCCTTAGCCCCGTAGTGTCCACCGTAGGAGGGAAAAACGATGCACATGAAAAAGATTTTGATCTATCTCAAAATACAGAGGGGGGGGGGGGGGGATTCAGGATGAAAAGCGTATCTGGAGGAATTCAGGCCTTGTTTGAGGATTATAACTTTTTCATTCATAGCCAAAAGCCAGAGAGAAGGGTCCTCTAATGCCTCAGGGGCCAGGGCCTATAGCACAGCTAACCACTTAGATAGGAGAGATAAAACTGAGCTCAACTGCAACAAAGTTAAAGTATTAAAAGAGCATCCTCTCAACTTTAATTTATTAACTACAGAAACAGATGTTACTGGAATCACAAATGCCACATTGTTCATGCACGGAAAGACAGCTCCAAAAAGGATCCCTTAGACACAGAACTAGGATAATTTTACTCTCCTCAATTCCTAATGGAGAAATTAGGGAGGAAAATACATACCTGACCTCAGATCAGTGTCTGCCCAGGGACAACGTTGACCTATTTTGTTGCAGACAGAAGAACGTCTTCGTCATGGCAAGAACCAGCAAGCAGAACACTAGACAAGTCTGACATCTAGTGGCGAACAAGGAGCAGCAAAACCCGACGGCAGTTCATTGCGCAAAGACAGAGAGGAAGAGGTGAAGCGAGAAGATTTACTCTGGCAAAAATCTGTCCACGTGATATAAGCCCTTTTTGTATGGGGGGGGGGGGGTGTCTATAAGCGAGTGTTGAATTACGTGAGGCTTATTTGGTCGAATAGAAGTTTCGTAATGTTTAGGCTGTACTGATTGTGCTGATTTAAGTGGATGCACGTGGCATTCCGGCAACAACTTAGTTGTGCGTGTTGGTGCGCCCTCTCATTGGCTAGAATGGTCTCGCCTGTCTTCAATCATTGAGGAAATGTAATTACATTGTTAGAGCGGTCACTCGGCTATCTTGTCAATATAATATATAATCTTTGGTACAGCTACCCTTTTCAGTCCTGACTTTCCTACCTAGCCTGAGGTCTAATCTGCGTATGGAGGAGTTCGTTTTGCATGGCCCGGTGACTGGGCATTTCAGTTAAGGGCCAATGGAATGGTCTAAAATATCCAACTACGCCTACTTAGAATGGTCTAAAAAATCCAACTCCGTCTAACCGGGGCACCGGGCCATGTAAATCGAACTCAACCTATGAGAAAAGAGGGCGTGTCCAAAACTCCACCCCCGCCCTTCGCAGTTTATAAAAACAGATTGCAGTAACACACGCAGTTAAAACATACTCACGGAGACCCCATTATAGGTTCACTGTGAGAGGTTATACTACGAACACTTATTTTTCTACGGAAACGAAGACAAACAGAATCAAAATGGTAAGACCTTTATTTTTTTTTCCAACATTGCCTTCGACGCATAGGTTGTAATAATGTAAAGGTTGAGTTGTATGAATTAGGCTAAATTTCTAATGTGTTTGTAGTCCCATCTTGTATAGCATAAACATTACTGTCTATAATACTTCTAGGTACAGCCTACGCTACGGCTCACCTGTTTTTATAGGATATTATTTTTCTCTGATAACATGGTGCGTCATGAAAGGAGTATCCATTTTGCTGCCTGTTCAACTTAGCGCGCCGTTTTGCTTTTCAATTCAAACACGACTGGCGCAGACTATTACTAGAATGCATTTAATTATTAAGAGTCACCTGAGCGCTAATTGTCCTATTTCATATCATGAATCAGTTCACAGGTATCTGCATTTATTATCAAAATGTTGTCTTTTGGCGCTTGAAGCAGCTTCCTGCCATTTTGAATGGTTAAAGGAGTAACCCGTTTCCAGTTGCAGTGAGGCCAGTGTGGTTATGGGTGTGTTTATTTGCTCTGCTGGCTTTAAATGCTGATGTGGCTCCCACGGATCCGTGTGTATTCTGATGAGTGACTGTAGGCCTAGTCAGCTACTGTTCCTGTTGCTCTAGTCTACTGCGCAAAACTGGGAACGTTCTGTATGTAGTGCAATTCAGTCCGAGCAAATGCCAACGACTACTAATGAACCACAGATCTACTGAAGTATGGCAGATTACATCTACAATGAATACAAAAACAGATTCATTGGGATTGTTGTCCCAAAGTAACATTTTCCCACCAAGTTGCCACAATAATGTTTTTAGGACATGGCTCACATTTTATTACCTCACATCCTGCCCATATGATTTAATCATAAAATATGTCAAGAAATGTGAAATCTTTTGACTATGCACATGCTTAGTCGTGATAGGGGCAACCTTCAGTAATCTGACCTGAAAGGGAAATCTGAGGTTAGGAGTGACGCAGAGCCCAAAGGATCAGCATTTCAGACTAGCGCATGGCAGACTGTCTGATCATGAGGTTAAGGTCTAAACTACTAAATGTGGGTGAAAGAGCCTTTATGATCCATTCCAGTTCATGTACTACTCGGATCATAATGCGGTGTCTTCAAACAGTTGACTTGCCTGTTCTTAATTTTGCTCATGACTAAAGATTACCATGGCATGCGGGAGTTTCTTTTGACACCTGCCATCTAATTTGAATGTTATGAAAGGAGGGGGAGACTATTTGTTTGGGTGTGAATTCCAAGCCATATGTCTTCCCGCATAACACAAGGCTTTCTTTGCCCTTAAAAAAAGCCCCATAGGGGACAGAACAGGAAGCTGGAGGGGGGTTGCTTACTAGCTACTGAACAAGCCACAAGCGGTTAGTCCATCAGCCATGTTGGTGCCAAGTGTCTCAGCGGACTTGCAGTTGCACAAGCAATTTGTTAATCTAAACTGTACTCTACAGTCTATCGCCATACCATGAGTTCAAAATACAGGAAATGAATACCATAACCTAGCACTGTACCTGACTGGCCTGTTTGGTAACATTAACATAAATGGCCTATTATGTCATGAGCAAACAGTCACTGAATCAACTTGCTATCAGTTACACACATGCATACACTAGGCTTACCTACAAGGTTTCTAGTGTGGATTAGCAAATCAGGGCAACCCCTGACAAATGCAACAGGGTGGAGGTTAGTTTCTTAAATCTGGTATGAACTAGGGACTGCCTGAACATCAACTCTGACTGAACTAGAGGTTCAGGACACCATGTGGTTGTTCCCACAGAAAGGGGTCAGTGGAGTAGAACGGGGTCTGGGGGGGCTACACAGAGTGGGGGGATGGAGTCATGATTGACACCTCCCTTTAAATAGCTGGCTGCAGTGCTGACCTAGCTGTCATGCCTAAACTAGGCACACACTCGCATCCCTGTGTCACCGCCCCTCCCCCACCATGCACCCTACCCAGCTTGTTCTGTCAAACTAGGAGGTTGGAGAAATGTTTGACAGTAGTGGCCCCAGTCTCTACATGAGGAGTCATAACAGTAGTACATTATGTGTGGAGGGGTGTAGCAACATGCAGGTGAAAGACCTTTATGTCACGAGGTCCTCACTGTAGTAGATTCAGATCAGAAGTGAGATTTTCTAACGTTTCTGTCACATCCTCTTACTATACTGGAAGAAATAATTTCAAATATTTTACTGAGTTACCGTTCATAAAGGGAAGTCCTATTCCCATTATGCGGATTCTACCATTTTAAAATAATTGCACTTGATACTACTGAAAGTTCAACCTAGCTTAAGGGGTTTATTATTCTATTCTACCAGAGGGCAAAGCCTAGTTGGCTGGTGTCTGTTCTCCTGTTACTGTGGCAGGTGGTCTTGTTTATAGCTGGGCCTTCGCAAATCAAAACGCTCTGATTCATAAGTACTGCCAACACATAGAACCGCACAACATTCCCAGACCCGTCCTCTTGGCATGTCACGGTCTCGTAAACGTATCTTCCTTGACTATCTCGTTTCTCGAATGTCTCGCTTCCCATCTCTCTGTATAGTAAGCCAGCTTGGACAGACTGAGTGTACGTAGCCAGCTCTGCTTCTGGTGCGCTACTATTCAGAAATGATAAGCTTGTTATCAGCTTCACTCATCCTTGGTGGTATTTTCCCCTCGTCCTGTTCGCTGTGAGCTGGAAATACTTCAGTAGGGTGTGGAGGGCCTTTTGGCCTTGACGCAGACTCGTCAGCTTCTGTTAGCATTGTTGCTACTCGCTAGCTCAATGACGCGCTGGGTAGGGTAGCCACTTGCCAAACCTCCCAGTTCGGCCTGGAGTCTAGTGATGTCTAATCAGACTTTGCTTCCTTGCGAAGCTGTAATGTTAAACAAATTCACATATTTGTATAATCTCTAATGACCTCGGTCCAAGTTGGCATTCCAATGAGGGGATGTATCTCAATAATCTAGTGGCATCCTCTCCTCAGGGTTGTGGAGCCTAAATGACAGGAAGAATATAAGGAGAGTAGGCCGTAATGGACTAGTGGGATGCACCTTGTGGTAACACATTCAGCATGGATGTTTCTATTGTTAATGCTATAGGAGTCTAATCGACTGCAGTCTAGCCTCAACTATGCTGCCGTCTGCCAATACTGCATTGCAAAATTGACTAATTCCTCGCACGCGCACACAACCTTCTGTTTGGTCCTTAGTGAATGTAGATATCAAGCGCTGCGTTCTCTATAAAATGTGTACACTACATGACAAAAAGTATTTAGACACCTGCTCTTTGAACATCTCATTCCAAAATCATGGGCATTAATATGGAGTTGGTCCACCCTTTGCTGCTCAACAGCCTCCACTCTAAGGAAGGCTTTCCACAAGACGTTGGACCATTGCTGCGGGGACTTGCTTCCAATCAGCCACGAGCGTTAGTGAGGTCGGGCGCTGATGTTGGGCAATTAGGCCTGGCTCGCAGTCGGCGTTCCAATTAATCCCAAAGGTGTTCGATAGGGTTGGGGTCAGGGCTCTGTGCAGGCCAGTTGGCTGAATGTCCTTTGGGTGGTGGATCATTCTTTATACACATACGTTGAAGTGCTAGGGACTGCCTGAACATCAACTTGACACAACCCGGTGTCATAAGGAATCATAGCTTTCATCTGGTCAGTCTGGCATGGAAAAAGCAGGTGTTTATGTTTTGTACTTTGTAGATCAGTTACATGGTTCAGACTACGTTAATGGCTAGGTAGTCACACGCTGAGATGTGGCTAGGCTTCTGAGACGGTAGCTGCATACAGTTCAGTATTGAAGTAGGTCAGATCGACTCACTGCAGAGTTGGCTAAGCCATGCTAGGAAGTGCAGTCAGTCCCATTTCAACACACTGCAAACAAATTGGATCACCATGCAAATATACACGACTCATTACTTTGGCTCATAACGCAGATGGCTTGTTTTTAACTAGCTAGATCATGCCGCCCACTGTTTTCAGGCTCACCTGTCCTTTGTCACTCAGACATGGGCAGGTTAGGTTTGTTTCCTGTTAGTGTAGAGCAGTGGTTCCCAACCTTTTTATTTTACTGTACAAACTGAATTTTGCCCTGCCTGAAGTACCCCCTCATGTGCATTTTACCAGTAACCTTATGGTCTCATGAGTCTTCTCAAGTACCCCCTGTGTATAGGCAAAGCGCCCCCAGGGAACCTAGTACCCCTGGTTGGGAACCATTAGTGTTAGTGCTGCCACTTGGTGGAGAAACAGCATTAAAACAAGTGCTAAAATGGATGCCCAAATATTTAATTGATCTCAGACTCCTATGCACTGAGTGGTTTGGAGGGGTGCTCCACTGGCTCCATTATCATTGGTGACATTGAAAACCAAGTGTTACTCCATCCAGTGCAGACTGCTGTCAATGCATCGGATCCTTGTGTAGTCAATGTGTTTTGTACCTGTTCAAATAAACCATAAATTGTTTGACTAACCCTGTATTTCCTTGTCTCTCCAGCGTGAGTGTATCTCTGTGCATGTTGGTCAGGCTGGAGTCCAGATGGGCAACACCTGTTGGGAGCTGTACTGTCTGGAGCACGGGATCCAGCCGGACGGCACCATGCCTAACAACAAGGCGGTCGGTAGCACTGACGACTCCTTCACCACGTTCTTCAGCGCCACGGGCATCGGGAAATATGTGCCCCGCGCCATCTTTGTAGACCTGGAGCCCACTGTCATTGGTGAGTATTGGAGGGATCTGGCAGAGAAAATGCACTGACTGATTGACACTGGGAATGTGTAGGAAGAGGTCTTCATCAATATGGTGGTACAGTTCAAAACAAGCATCAAAACCAGACTAACCCTTGTCTGTTCCCCTTTTTCTCAGATGAGGTGCGGACAGGTACCTACCGCCAGCTGTTTCACCCCGAGCAGCTGATCTCAGGGAAGGAGGACGCAGCCAATAACTATGCACGTGGCCACTACACTATCGGCAAGGAGATCATCGACCAAGTGCTGGACAGGATCCGTAAACTGGTGAGAAACTGTCAGATTTGATATATTCAATGGTGATATTAGGATAACTCATGGATTTTTCATGAATGTTTTATGAGAAAGGGTTTTAGCCTTGACTTGTAAATCTAGCCTAAATGGGTCTTATCAGAGCTTGGACTTTCCTTCTAGAAAACATGTTGATGAGTGTCTTGTGTCTTGACAGGCTGACCAGTGCACGGGGCTCCAAGGTTTCCTGGTCTTCCACAGCTTTGGAGGAGGTACCGGCTCTGGTTTCACCTCCCTGCTCATGGAACGTCTCTCAGTCGACTTCGGGAAGAAGTCCAAGCTGGAGTTTGCCATATACCCTGCTCCCCAGGTGTCCACAGCTGTGGTGGAGCCCTACAACTCCATCCTGACTACCCACACTACCCTAGAGCACTCTGATTGTGCCTTCATGGTTGACAATGAGGCCATCTACGACATCTGCCGTAGAAACCTGGACATTGAGCGCCCCTCTTACACCAACCTCAACAGGCTCATCAGCCAGATTGTCTCCTCCATCACCGCCTCTCTCCGTTTCGATGGTGCCCTTAACGTGGACCTGACAGAGTTCCAGACCAACCTGGTGCCTTACCCCCGCATCCACTTCCCCCTGGCCACCTATGCCCCTGTCATCTCAGCCGAGAAGGCCTACCACGAGCAGCTCTCTGTGGCTGAGATCACAAACTCCTGCTTCGAGCCCGCCAACCAGATGGTGAAGTGCGACCCTCGCCACGGTAAGTACATGGCGTGCTGCCTGCTGTACCGCGGAGACGTGGTGCCCAAGGATGTCAACGTGGCCATCGGCAACATCAAGACAAAGCGAAGCATCCAGTTTGTGGACTGGTGCCCTACAGGTTTCAAAGTGGGCATCAACTACCAGCCACCCACTGTGGTGCCAGGGGGTGACCTGGCCAAGGTCCAGAGAGCTGTGTGCATGTTGAGCAACACCACAGCCATCGCTGAGGCCTGGGCGCGTCTCGACCACAAGTTTGACCTGATGTATGCCAAGCGGGCATTCGTGCACTGGTACGTGGGTGAGGGCATGGAGGAGGGGGAGTTCTCTGAGGCCAGGGAAGACATGGCTGCCCTGGAGAAGGACTATGAAGAGGTAGGAATCGACTCATTTGAGGAGGACGAGGAGGGAGAGGAGTATTAGGAGAAGAGGAGTTCAAAGGAGGGATGGGTCCTCGGTCGGCTAACGTATCACTGAGAGATAGAACTGCCTTTACTTGACCATGAAGTGGGGAACGGCCTGCTCCTTCCCTTGTCGAACGTCATCATTCATGTTTTCTTCACCAAAGACCCCACATCATCCATGTCTGACAATCTTTTCCTATAAGGTTGACTGGAACCTTGAAGATGAAGGTGTTTCCATAAAAATGTTTCCTTTAAGTTCATGGTACTTCTGTGCTTTCAGATCTATCCTAAACACTAAAGTTACTGCCAATCAGAAAACAAACTAGCCAACTAAACCCCATGGTGTTGGGTCTTAATGAATGTAATTCAGTAACTCTATTTTGTAGGATTATTTTGCATTGCATGTTAAGTTACCCCAAAATAATTTATTGGTTTTATCCCTACAGATTCTATTATTTTCTTTGCCATGTCTGTTATTTTAAGAGTTATCACATCAGGTTACTGTTGTGGCTGTATCCCCTCCTTTGTAAATAAAGTTGTTTTATCTCAGTTAATCCTGTTTTCACCTCTTTCAATGGTTATAATCAATCATAACTGCCTCCAGTCCTGACCCGAGGTTTCATTATTTGACTAAATTACTATTAAACGGCCAAAATTATAAAACATCAGTCTGTGCAATCGGCCACACACATGGCCTGGTAAGTAGCAGAGAATTCCTGGGATATAAATGTAACTGCAGGGTGCCTTGAAAAACAAGATTATGGTCAAGGTAACAGTCTTAATTGTATACTCATGTGGACTGTCATCAAACCCCATTGGATGAGAAAGCCAGGGGTCTCTCCCTTCTGACTTTCTCCTCAAGGATAAAAACCTGTAGTGTTGACTAACGTGGAAGGATTTCCCCCATAATGTGAAACTAGTTTATTTAGTTACAGAATAGCCTAAAGGTGGCAAGTGGATACATGGATGGTCAACTCATTTCGATTTGAGACCCACCTTAGCTAAGTTGAGTCCACTGGGTAGTGCTTTGGTTTAATCAAATACTTGATTTGGCCAGAGGAAGATCTGAATCGAGAAGTTTTACTCGGCCCAAAATCTGTCCCCGGAAATAAACCCACAAAGTGAGGACTTCTTGTATGGAGGTCAATGAGTGTCCAGTTTGGTCAACAAAACATTGAACTAATTTGCTACGTGAGGCTTATTTGATCGAATATAGATTAAGTTAAGTTACGAATGCACTGATGTGTCGACGCACGTGGCATTTCGCCAACTTTGTGGGGGGAAAATACGTCATTTGTCACATGCTTCATAAACAGGTGAAGAGTACACGTAGTACTAGACCAAAGGCCTGCAGATGGCCATATTGAGTCGTTTTATCTTAAATCCAAGGGGAAACGC
Source organism: Salvelinus alpinus (assembly GCF_045679555.1). Classification (NCBI taxonomy): domain Eukaryota; kingdom Metazoa; phylum Chordata; class Actinopteri; order Salmoniformes; family Salmonidae; genus Salvelinus; species Salvelinus alpinus. Next base: position 63,494,164 of record NC_092095.1, on the reverse strand, counting down.
TTACTCGTGGGCATGATAAAATACTTTATATCGGACCTGTGCCTGTCATAGATGGAGCATGGGAATTGCCATTGAGGGCTTCCAGTTTAACGTAGTCAACTGAGTAGAGATTCCTATGAGTCAGGCACAATCAACAAAGATTAAGATAATTTAGTTCTTTAAAATGGCGCTTCCCATGCGGTCACAGACGCTGTAATGGCACGGATACAAAGACGACTACTATATTGCTATGGCCTGTTCACACGCGTGTATGCCCTTGTACTACATAGAATGATTTCGCCTCCTCCCGCCTGCCTTCCATCTTTGAGGACATGTATTTCCATTGTTAGTGTTCACTTGACTGTTACTGTTAGTGTTCACTTGGTGCCGCGTTCGAAACAACTGGTAACTCGGAAATCACCGACTTCAGTGTGTTCAAAACAATTTGGAACTCGGAAAAAAACGAGCTCCGACTGGGAAAAATCGATTTGAACGGTCTTCCAACTCGGAAACTCGGGCCTCTAAATCTAGATAGCGACCTGAAGATCACTGACGTCATGATTTTACCTTGTATTTTTTTCCGAGTTCCCAGTTTGGAACGCAGCATTAGATCACAGGCCTGCGTCATCATTACGCGTTTTATGTACACGGAAGTAGCCAGCAGAAAACCAAAAACAGGACGAATACAGAAGGTAATTTTTATTTATCCACCGCTAACAAACGTAAATATCCCCATGTGTTTTCATCACACGTTTATCAATGTCTCTTATCAGATAATATTGGCTGATCAGGATTGATCTGCATGCTGCCCTCTTGTAGTTAGCTTGTATTCTCCTACCGGTGTGCCACGTTACCAAACAAAATCGTACACTTTTGCAAAGGTTTAGTGAAAGTTTATTTGCTTGTGGTGTTGCTACTGCTGTAAAGAACCAAAACGCATAACTTGGGCAGATCACAACCAAGAGTCGCTGTAGCGCGGCTAGGAAAGTAGCCGAAAGGTTGCTCGTTTGAATAGTTAGGCCAGTAACCGAAAGGTTGTTAGTTTGAATCCCCGAGCCGACAAGGTCAAGAAATCTGCCGATGTGTCCTTGAGCAAGGCACTTAGTCCTACTTTCGCCAGGGTCACCGTCGATAATGTCAGACCCTGGCCGTAACCCCACTATCCAAGGTTGTCCCAGGAAGAGTTGTGATATGCAACAAAAAAAACATTTCCAATTCACACATGCGTAAATAGGACAAATATAAACACCCACCAAATTATTATCAATTGCACAGGTGACTGAATAATTTATGACAAGTGAAATTGACACTGCATCAATCCGTGGAACATAGTGGACTGGATTTCATGTTTCAGTATGTTCTTTACACAAATATATCCCATACTCGCCCTCTCTCTCTCCCATGGCTTTCCACTTGACCTCACTTTCAATTCCACCAAACCTAGTCTTTTACCTCGTATGCACTCCATCTCTCTCTCCTAATTCAATTTAAGGGGCTTTATTGGCATGGGAAACATGTTTACAATGCCAAAGCACAAGTTCCAAAATAAAGACATGTTGAATGACATATGTCTGTATACAGTGTTGTAGCGATGTGTAAATAGTTCAAGTACAAAATGGAAAATAAATAAATATGGGTTGTGTCTCTCTCTCTCAGTCCATCTGGGTGTTGGTGTGTTGCGTTATGCCCCAGAGAGGATGGGTCAGACCCTGTGTATCTGTTCCCGCGGCTCCATCACCATTGACAACAAAAGATACTACTTCATCCAGAAACTAGATGAAGGGTAAAACCGTCCGCATCAGTGAAACACTATTACCTATTCTAAATGGCAGACGATCATCCCTGTCCCTCACACACATGTATTTGTATTTCAGTCTTCTGTAATGTTACATCTTACTGATCAGGACTCTGGTTTTGTCTGCCTCTCCACTTTCTCTTGCTTTCATTATCTACCCCCTCTGTCGTTCCCTATTTTCTCTCTTTCTCTCTTCTTTTACCTTCCCTCCATCCCTCCCCTCATTCCAGAGGGTTCAGCTATGTGGACCTGGTGGAGGGGGTGCAGGATGGGCGTTTCTACGCCCTGAAGAGAATCCTGTGCCATGACCGGGAGGGTCGCCAAGAGGCTCAGACGGAGGTGGAGATGCACCGTCTCTTCAGCCACCCCAACATCCTGGGCCTGGCAGGGCACACCTTCATAGAGAGGGGGGGCAAGAGTGAGGCCTGGATACTGCTGCCCTACGTTCAGGTACGTGTACGTGTGTGCATGTCTATGTACTCACGCCTGTATGTGTGTATTAGAGCCTGGCTGTTTTTTGGGGGTCCGATACCGTTTTTTGTGGGGGGGGACAAAAGTTACCGATACATCTGCCGATAGACTGTTTTACAGCGTGGAAATGAAAAAGTGTGTATGTATGCGTCTTTGTATTCACGCCTGGGTGTGGGTGCTCCTACAGAAGGGCAGTCTGTGGTCAGTGCTAGAGAAGCTGAGGGACAAGGGCAGCTTCATGCCAGAGAGACGCATCCTGAAGGTCCTACAGGGCATCTGTTCTGGACTGAAGGCCATGCATGACAGAGGCTACGCACACAGGTACAGGCTGCTACTGCTATCACACACAGACACACACACACACACACACACACGATTATGGTTAGTGGTTCAAATTAGAATGAGGCTCTCTATCTCTATCCCTCTCTTTATCTCTCCCGCTCTCCTCTCAATCAGAGATCTGAAGCCTACCAATGTACTCCTAGAGGAGGATGACAGGCCGCTGCTGATGGACCTGGGTTCTATGAACCGCTCCAGGATGGAGGTCAAGGGGACCAGGGAGGCCATGACAGTACAGGACTGGGCAGCTCAGAGGTGTACTATATCGTACCGCGCCCCTGAGCTGTTTAACGTGGAGAGCCACTGCGTCATCGATGACCGTACAGACATCTGGGTAACGCACACTAGAGTACTAACCCCCCCTTCTCACTTTAGTTTGGTCGGTGGAAACTGTCAGTATTGTACAAGCGATATAACATAGACCAATTTGTCATAACAGAGATTGTCTTTACCATTGGACTGTGCGATGCTGTTTTGACTCCAGCCATGTCGTCAACATGTTGGGCTCCAGTTAGATTGCTATCTCTCTGTCTCCATCATGCCTGGTGTTTGTTGACCTTGTAGCGACAGTATTCTCTCTCTCTTTCTCTCCAGTCTCTGGGCTGTGTACTGTACAGCATGATGTTCCTGGAGGGGCCCTATGACATGGTGTTCCAGAAGGGAGACAGTGTGGCCCTTGCTGTCCAGAACCCAGTTACCATCCCTCAGCCATGCAGGTCAGTCAGTCCCTCTGGCAAGCTAACTCTAACCCTAACCCAGTTACCATCCCTCAGCCCTGCAGGTCAGTCAGTCCCTCTGGCAAGCTAACTCTAACCCAGTTACCATCCCTCAGCCCTGCAGGTCAGTCATTCCCCATGGCAAGATAACTCTAACCCTAACCCAGTTACCATCCCTCAGCCCTGCAGGTCAGTCAGTCCCCATGGCAAGCTAACTCTAACCCTAACCCAGTTACCATCCCTCAGCCCTGCAGGTCAGTCAGTCCCCATGGCAAGCTAACCCTAACCCAGTTACCATCCCTCAGCCCTACAGGTCAGTCAGTCCCCCTGGCAAGCTAACCCTAACCCAGTTACCATCCCTCAGCCATGCAGGTCAGTCAGTCCCCCTGGCAAGCTAACTCTAACCCTAACCCAGTTACCATCCCTCAGCCCTACAGGTCAGTCAGTCCCCCTGGCAAGCTAACTCTAACCCTAACCCAGTTACCATCCCTCAGCCATGCAGGTCAGTCAGTCCCCTGGCTAGTCAAACCCTAGTTACTCTTCAATCCATCACCCTCTCAGCTTTCAAGGCTAGCAAACTAGAATTTATTGATTCCAAATAGGCACTCCTGCAGATCTAAAAGGATTGGATAGATTTAAGCATTTTTCATCTAGCCTTTTCATAGGTTGTATGGAATTTATACAATTTACAGTATGTATTTTTTCTCAAGTTACTCTGGAAGTTTCTCAGTATATATATTTGTTATTCTGGTTGTCAATTTTTTCTCCAGTTATTCTGGTAGTTTCTCAGTATACAGTTGAAGTCGGAAGTTTACATACACTTAGGTTAGAGTCATTAAAACTCGTTTTTCAACCACTCCACACATTTCTTGGTAACAAACTATAGTTTTGGCAAGTCGATTAGGACATCTACTTTATGTATGACACAAGTAATTCTTCCAAAAATTGTTTACAGACAGATTATTTCACTTATAATTCACTGTATCGCAATTCCAGTGGGTCAGAAGTTTACATCCACTAAGTTGACTGTACCTTTAAACAGCTTGGAAAATTCCAGAAAATGATGTCATGGCTTTAGAAGCTTCTGATAGGCTAATTGACATAATTTGAGTCAATTGGAGGTGTACCTGTGGATGTATTTCAAGGCCTACCTTCAAACTCAGTGCCTCTTTGCTTGACATCATAGGAAAATCAGAAGAAATCAGCCTAGACCTCTACAAGTCTGATTCATCCTTGGGAGCAATTTCCAAGGATTGCAGTCCAAAGAACACCATCCCAACCGTGAAGCACGGGGTGGCAGCATCATGTTGTGGGGGTGCTTTGCTGCAGGAAGGACTGGTACACTTCACAAAATAGATGCCATCCTGAGGAAGGAAAATTATGTGGATATATTGAAGCAACATCTCAAGACATAAGCTATTTTGCCACAACTTTGGAAGTCTGCTTGGGGTCATTGTCCATTTGGAAGACCCATTAGCGACCAAGCTTTGACTTCCTGACTGAAGGACAACAAAGTCAAGGTATTGGAGTGGCCATCACAAAGCCCTGACCTCAATCCTATAGAAAATTTGTGGGCAGAACTGAAAAAGCGTGTGCGAGATAGGAGGCCTACAAACCTGACTCAGTTACACCAGCTCTGTCAGGAGGAATGGGCCAAAATTCACCGAACTTATTGTGGGAAGCTTGTGGAAGGCTACCCGAAATGTTTGGCCCAAGTTAAACAATTTAAAGGCAATGCTACCAAATACTAATTGAGTGTATGTAAACTTCTGACCCACTGGGAATGTGATGAAAGAAATAAAAGCTGAAATAAATAATTCTCTCTACTATTATTCTGACATGTCACATTCTTAAAATAAAGTGGTGATCCTAACTGACCTAAAACAGGGAATTTTTACTCGGATTAAATGTCAGGAATTGTGGAAAACTGAGTTTAAATGTATTTGGCTAAGGTGTATGTAAACGTCCGACTTTAACTGTATATATTTCTTCTGCAGTTATTCTGGTAGTTTCTCAGTTTTTATTTGTTCTCCAGTTATTCTGGTAGTTTCTCAGTATACACTGCATTCGGAAATTTTTCAGACCCCTTGACTTTTTCCACATTTTGTTTCGTTACAGCCATATTCTATAATGGATAAAATTGCAACCCCCCCCCATCAATCTACACACAATACCTCATAATGACAAAGTAAAAACAGATTTTTAGAAGTTTTTCAAAAGTATTATAAAAAATAAAAAAAGTGATGTCACATTTACATAAGTATTCAGGCCCTTTACTCAGGATTTTGTTGAAGCACCGTTGGCAGTGATTTAAAGCCTCGAGTCTTTTGGGGTATGACGCTACAAGCTTGGCACACCTGTATTTGGGGAGTTTCTCCCATTCTTCTCTGCAGATCCGCTCAAGCTCTTTCAGATTGGATTGGGAGCGTTGCTGCACAGCTATTTTCAGGTCTCTCCAGAGATGTTCGATCGGGTTCAAGTCCGGGCTCTGGCTGGGCCACTCAAGGACATTCAGAGACTCGTCCCGAAGCCACTCTTGCATTGTCTTGGCTGTGTGCTTTAGATTGTTGTCCTGTTGGAAGGTGAACCTTCACCCCATCTGAGGTCATGAGCGATCTGGAGCAGCTTTACATCAAGGATCTCTCTATACTTTGCTCCGTTCGTCTTTCCCTCGATCCTGACTAGTCTCCCAGTCCCTGACGCTGAAAAACATCCCCACAGCATGATGCTGCCACCACCATGCTTCACCGTAGGGATGGTGCCAGGTTTCCTCCAGACGTGACACTTGGCATTCTGGTCAAAGAGTTCAATCATGGTTTCATCAGACCAGACAATCTTGTTTCTCATGTTCTGAGTCCTTTAGGTGCCTTTTGGTTAAGTCCAAGCGGGCTGTCATGTGCCTTTTACTGAGGAGTGGCTTCCACCTGGCTACTCAACCATCAAGGCCTGATTGGTGGAGTGCTGCAGAGAGGGTTGTCCTTCTGGACCTTTCTCCCATCTTCATAGAGGAACTCTGGAGCTCTGTCAGACCACCGGGTTCTTGGTCACCTCCCTGACCAAGGCCCTTCTCCCTCGATTGCTCATACTCTAGTAGTTTCTCAGTATATATTTGCTCTCCGGTTACTCTGGTAGTTTCTCAGTATATATTTGTTCTCCAGTTGCTCTGGTAGTTTCTCAGTATATATTTGTTCTCCAGTTACTCTGGTAGTTTCTCAGTATATATTTGTTCTCCAGTTACTCTGGTAGTTTCTCAGTATATATTTGTTCTCCAGTTGCTCTGGTAGTTTCTCAGTATATATTTGTTCTCCAGTTACTCTGGTAGTTTCTCAGTATATATTTGTTCTCCAGTTACTCTGGTAGTTTCTCAGTATATATTTGTTCTCCAGTTGCTCTGGTAGTTTCTCAGTATATATTTGTTCTCCAGTTACTCTGGTAGTTTCTCAGTATATATTTGTTCTCCAGTTACTCTGGTAGTTTCTCAGTATATATTTGTTCTCCAGTTACTCTGGTAGTTTCTCAGTATATATTTGTTCTCCGGTTACTCTGGTAGTTTCTCAGTATATATTTGTTCTCCAGTTACTCTGGTAGTTTCTCAGTATATATTTGTTCTCCAGTTACTCTGGTAGTTTCTCAGTGTATATTTGCTCTCCAGTTACTCTGGTAGTTTCTCAGTATATATTTGTTCTCTAGTTACTCTGGTAGTTTCTCAGTGTATATTTGTTCTCCGGTTACTCTGGTAGTTTCTCAGTGTCTTATGGGTGTTTTTGTTGTTCCCCTCCAGTTACTCTGAAAGCCTGCAGAACCTGCTGAGCTCCATCATGGTGTCCAACCCCCAGGAAAGACCCGACGTCAACTGGATCCTGGACCAGATACAGGACATGACGTGTTCCAGCCCCAACACACAGACCAATATGGTATGATGCTCCTGATCGGGGAACCATGGCAGGCCTGGCTCCTCTCTGGTTCCCCTCTGGTTCCAACATCTGTGGGTGATGAACTTTGAACTTTATGACCTCTGGACTGTTGTAATGGCGACCCTGACCTCGTCGTTTTCCTCTAGTCTTAGAAGCTCAGGGGATCCTACCCCACACACACACACACCCGCTATTCGGCAGTTGAAACCACATAGACTTATGTCACAGGTCTTCACTGTCCTCCATATGCATGTGCAACAATATGCTCCTACACCGTGTCGGTCAGCTCCACATCCAGCTCCCCTTGGGGAAATTGAGATTTGGGTGGAGCCATTTTATGACTGCTAGTGAATAGGAAACCCCATGGGTTAAACTATCATCAGACACTACGGTTGAAGGGGACACCGGACCAGGAAAAGGACCTATGGTAAATTCCAGACAGACGGTTTCCATGGAAATGTACTCGGCCATATCTTATATCAGCTTCAAAGGGATTTTAATAATAACTTGATTCCAGACCTGGGTTCAATAGATGAGTATTTATTAAATACTTTTTCTGTGTATTTGAGTATTTTCAAATACACAGGCCAAATGTTATTTATTTATTTGAGTATTTGAATGGTTATTTGTAAAAACCAAATAGTCGACCAAATTGTATTTGAAAGTATTTTCAAATACCTGGGTTAAATGCATGGGAGTGTATTTGAGTGTTTTCAAATACTTTCCAAGTGTATTTCCAAATACATTCCAATATTCATCTAATTGTTTTTTCAAATAAAGGTTATCTGATTGTATTGAAAAGCAATTGAAATACCTGAAATAGTATTTTGAACCCAGGTCTGCTTGATTCATCCTTATCACATTTAAACTTCTTTCAAGTCCATCATAACTGTATTTATTTGTTATCACATAATGCTATACTGTAACAATTCTCTATTTTCCATTTGTGACACGTTCATTTAGGCCTATATGTATTTGGCAATACCTCACATGATTCTGTTTTGAGTGTCAATAGGAAGATAAGTTCATCTGGTTTTAAGTCTCTCAGCAGGTTTTGCTCAATTAACTCTCACTACAGTTGCTTGATAGGAACTTTTTAATGGTTGCTTTTTTAAAACTGTTATTTTTGTGTGTGCGTCTATTTAAGGAGCAATGATTTATTTGTCCATGTAAATGCTATATGAATATGTTCTAAATAAGCCAATGAAGTTGGAATGCAGGCATTAATGATGATTTCAATGGAACAATGTAGAATGTACTGGAACTATAAATGGTGGTTGTTGGCTATTTTGGACTGTTTTGTAGCCTAATTCAGCCCGTCCAGGAATTTGCGATATTGTGATAAAATAATAGGGAATTGCATAATACTGTTAATACAACACTGAAGGCTTTGCTTGTTTCTCATAAGATTGATGTTTTATAGGCATTTTTTAATTTATTTTTTATTTACATTTGTGGTACATCTTAATTTGTTATGTATAAGAGGCCCTTTTCACATACTTTTAGAGTTGTCTGAGGGCCTGACTTTCTTGACGTTGTCATGTGGCTTTTATTCCACACGGGGGAGCCGTGTCCTACACGTTGGTCAAAGCAGAGGGAGTCGGGGTCTCAATGTTGTCTTAGTTTGGCCAGACCTGTAGACCTGAGAAAGACTCACTCAGTATGTGAACATATGCAAAACCTCTACTCTGATAAACACCAGGGAATAAAATGGTACTGATTCTGATTGGTCCTTTCTCTTTTTGCTCCAATACATCCACATTCCATGATAACATTAGATTTGCCAATACCTAACTTTTCTGTTGATAAAAAGGGCAGGGCCAGCGGTTTTCATTGTAAATTAAAGTTCTATATTACATGTTTAAACTTTACTTATGGGATTGTTAGCAGTGAAGAAAGGAGGATGAGCGTGATGCCAGAGAGAACCAGAAGGTGCCGCTGGAAGCTCAATGACAGAGGCATGGATAATGTGCAGAGTGCAGGCCAGATAACCTTTAGCTTGTAGCTGTGTACATAGCCCTATACGTTGCTTTAAGTGTGTACGCACAGCCACAGTCTTGGATGGGCTGTGTGTGCGGACTACAAGGTATGAAACAATTATCAGAAACTGTTTACTGCGCCTGGATTTACAGCCCTGTGGATCACGAGGGTCAAAGTGACGTCGTACCTCACTCCTCGTCCTAATCAATCTCAGACGGTCATAAACCTCACAGACATAACCCACAGCAGAAACGACTGACACAAGAAAACACACACACTAACACTAGAGGAATTCATTACACTTTAATTAACGTTTTCCCCAACCAAATACACCCCCATACAGGAGGTCGGCCCACCCATAGTCCAGACTCCCCTGAGACAGTATTCATTACACACAGACTGTGTTTACGGGTTGAGGAGCGGAGGAAAGGGACCCCCATTGGCTTAGCAGGTTGAGGAGGAGAGGGGAGGACCCCTATTGGCCCAGCAGGTAGGGGAGGAGAGGGACCCACCATTGGTCCACTACCTTTATACCCCCCATCATCTGCCTGATGATGTCATGCAATACCAGAACAAGGTCAACACAATGCTGGTTCCATTTCAACACCCACCTTCCTCTTCCTTTGTGAGTCCATAAAGGCCATGGACGTGTGTGTGTGTCAGTCTTGTCTAGGTGTGTTTTTGTGTTTCATTGTGAAGGTCTATTCCCAATACCGTAATTAGTCCCCCCCCCCCCAGTACTCAGAGCGGCGCTCACACCATAAACCATCTGGATGCTTTATTGATTTGGTGATGAATCAATTAGTGAATTATTTAATGAGCTGGGAATTATGGGTCAGTTCTGAACTGCTCCCACCCTGCACTGTTCCCAGGTCTCTCTAAATCATCATCACTTCATCACTACCTGCCTAGTTGTGTGTGTGTGTGTGTGGTGGTGGGAGGGGGGGTACTCTGGTGTGTGTGTGTGTGTGTGTGTGTGTGTGTGTGTGTGTGTGTGTGTGTGTGTGTGTGTGTGTGTGTGTGTGTGTGTGTGTGTGTGTGTCTGTCTGTCTGTCTGTCTGTCTGTCTGTCTGTCTGTCTGTCTGTCTGTCTCTGTCTGTCTGTCTGTCTGTCTGTCTGTCTGTCTGTCTGTCTGTGTGTGTGTGTGGTGGTGGTGGGGGGGGGGTACTCTGGTGGGTGTGTGGGGGAGGGGGGATTCTGGTGTGTGTGTCCATGTGTGTCAGATAAACAGTCTCTCTAACCTTAACAGTATATTACGTGTGTAGGCAATATGGCCAGGATATCCAAATGTATCTTTAAAATGGGTGCAGCAGACTCTTTCTCCAGCCAAAGCAGTAACACACCTGATATAACTAGTCAACTAATCATCGTCTTCAATCTAGACTTTATTAGTTGAATCAGGTGTGTTACTTCTTTGGCTGGAGAAAAAGCCTGATCCCATAATGGCCCTATGAAAGATTGGACCAGATTGACACTGGACAGTGTCCTACTCTCAAAGACGTTTAAATTGGCTCTGTTGCCCTGAGAGAGGAGAGTAGGAAACGAAAACATATGGACATTATGTCCAGCCATTTGAGTGTGTGAGTTATGACTTCCACTTATTGCAGCTAGGGGAGATTTTTTAAGAGCCGGCTTTTTGCATGCTCATTAATTCCGGGAAGTGTTTAGGTTAAAATGCATAATGAGTTCATTAAGGGGGATTGGCGTAATCAGGAAAGGTATCGGCTTAATTACTGGCGCCGCGCCAAGGCGAATGCTCTCCCTCTTCTCTTTCCCGGCCGGGTCCCAGAAACCTGTCCTGGCCGGTAGCAGTAGTGCTAGCGCTATCTAATTTAATTAAGTGTACGAAATGCTACGCACTAACGTCCCCCCTGGGGGCAATTAGCAGGAGAGAGATTGAAAGATCCCTGCTGGCCATTTTACTCCCTGGCAGGAGACTCCCTATGTCAGTTAGCTGATTGCATTGATTCTATTGATTTGTAACAGCTTTTCAGGTAATTTCATCTGCAAAGGTGAGAGCAACACGTTGGCCCACAGACTTTTATTTTTATTCATTCATTCTTTATTTAGGCCCCAGGGTTGTTCTGCCAAGTGATCAGATGAGAGTGTACCTCAATAAAACCTCAAACCCGGTCAGAACAGGTGGGATGTTATTGATGCTTTTAAAAAAACATCCCAACTCTTTCAGCGTCTGGATAGGAATGTGCTGATGGATGCAGGAATGTGGCATCAACGGTCAAACGAGACAAATCCACATACACACACACATAGCGTAATTACGCATGCACTCACACACAAACACACACACACACACACACACACACACACACACACACATGGTTGTAAGGAATTACAAAAAACTGTAACTGTAATCCGTTACATTACCAGCAAAAATCTTGTAATCAGATTACAGATACATAAAAAAAAAACTGATGATTACTTTTAAATTCAGAAAGGATGTTTGCGGAAAAATGGAATAAAAGTGGGGCTTTTATTTCTCAATCTAATTCATGCTGATAATTTTTTTAAATCCATAGGCCTAATGGACACATGTTCAAACTCGTACACTTTTGATAGACTTAAAGGGGCAATCTGTAGTTTCTATATCCATTTCTGGACTTCTAAAGCTGTCATCAGGGCAAAGGGTGACTACTGAAGAATCTCAAATAGAAAATATATTTTGATTTGTTTAACACTTTTTGGTTAGTACATGATTCCATATGTGTTATTTCATAGTGTTGATGTCTTCATTATTATTCTACAATGTAGAAAATAATAAAAAAATAAAGAAAAGCCCTTGAATGAGAAGGTGTGTCCAGACTTTTGACTGGTGCTGTATATCCATTGATTCTTGAAGAATATAACTTATAAATGTCTCATGAGCTTAGTCCAACTGTCAAACTCCATGTGAAACCAAAATATAAGCTTTTTTTTCTCCAATGTTTGCTAACATTGTCAATGTAAACAAACACTGTATAGCCTCATAACATGGTCTAAACAATACTTTTGATATCGTGGATAGTCAGTCCTTGTAGCTTTGTCTGTTAATCTGAGAGTGGTTACATTTCTCCAGGCCCATCCCTCAGCTTTTTACCAAAACAGAGGTGGGGTGGCCGTTTTGTTAGTGTTATCTGTGGATTATCAAGATATCAAAGTGTCACCAACAAAAAGTTTAACCATAGACCTACAGCAAATGCAGCATATGGCATTCATTTTTCACATGTAAATAGCACTTTTCAGTAGTGCTCAAAGCATTTATTTTTCAACTCGAATCAATGAGCCCAATCAGTTCTCCATGACAACAAAACAACATCAGTTACTTTTAGTGTAACATTTATTGGAATGACTGGAATTCTGATAGACTTTGGTTTATTATGTAAAGATATAATTTAATGTGTTATTATATGTAGTAGAAAGCGGTGGGTTAGAAGAAGCCTACATAACCAACCCATCAAGTAAAATGTAACATCCAAATATGGCCAGCTATGTACATTGATAACTAACTTTAACATTGATTTATCCTGCAACAGATGTGGTTCAATTGGTAACGTACATTTTTGTCTTCTAATGCCTCTTAAGGGGAAAGTAATCTAAAAGTAACTGAATGTAATCAGATTACGTTACTGAGTTTGGGTAATCCAAAGTTACTGATTACAATTTTGGACAGGTAACTAGTAACTGTAACGGATTACATTTATAAAATAACATACCTAACCCTGAACACACATACTGTATAGCCATGTTGCTCTCACACACACCAATACCAACACCGGTCGTTCATGTACAATTATTTTGCTCTTTAAAAATGTGACATATAGCTCATGAGACTATGTTGCAGCCTAAGAACAGACCAGAGTTCCATGTTTGGTTGATTCTCTGAAACAGATGTGTTAGAGCTGGGCTGGAACAAAAGCCTACACACCCGACCAGTAGTGGAGAGCGCAGGTTTAATTGGTGGATCAGGAGTTCATTTAAGCAGATTAGACGACATAGATGACAAGATACTCTAGCGGTGCACCGGTCGTTAGGGGCGACGGGGCGAGAGCCAATTAGCTGATTAAACCGCCCAGCACAGCCAACGTGCAGCAGGCTGAGGGGAGGGGCCTGGTGATTGATGGCTGAGGAGGTGGGAGGGGGAGTGTTTGTGTAGCTTGAATGAGTGAAATGTCTTCATCAATTTGGAGCTATTACCATGTCAAAAGGAGAGGATGGTGTTTAAAGGAGGAGAGGAGAGGAGAGGGGAGGAGGGGAGGACGAGAGGAGCAATGTGTGCCGATCTGTACACCCACGGCTGCTCTGCAGATGATCAATCTGATAAGCACGCACACACGCACGCACACACACACACACACACACACACACACACACACACACACACACACACACACACACACACACACACACACACACACACACACACACACACACACACACACACACACACACACACACACACACACACACACACACACATTGAATTGTCATTTTCATCATCATGATCATCATCATCATCATCACACACACACAAATCAAATCAAATGTTATTTGTCACAAGCCACTAACCAACAATGCAGTTGAAAAAATATGAATAAGAAATAAAATGAACAAGTAATTAAAGAGCAGCAGTAAAATAACAATAGCAAGACTATATACAGGGGGTAGCGGTACAGAGTCAATGTGCGGGGGCACCGGTTAGTTGAGATAATTGAGGTAATATGTACATGTAGGTAGAGTTATTAAAATGACTATGCATAAATAATAACAGAATAGCAGCGGTGGGGGGGGGGGGGCAGTGCAAATAGTCTGGGTAGCCATTTGATTAGATGTTCAGGAGTCTTATGGCTTGGGGTAGAAGCTGTTTAGAAGCCTCTTGGACCTAGACTTGGCACTACGGTACCGCTTGCCGTGCGCTAGAGGAGAGAACAGTCTATGACAAGGGTGGCTGGATTCGTTGACAATTTTTAGGAACTTCCTCTGACATCGCCTGGTATAGAGGTTCTGGATGGCAGGAAGCTTGGCCCCAGTGATGTACTGGGCCATACGCACTACCTTCTGTAGTGCCTTGCTGTCGGAGGCCGAGCAGTTGCCACACCAAGCAGTGATGCAACCAGTCAGGATGCTTTTGATGGTGCAAGCTGTAGAACCTTTTGAGGATCTGAGGACCCATGCCAAATCTTTTCAGTCTCCTGAGGGGGAATAGATTTTGTCGTGCCCTCTTCATGACTGTCTTGGTGTGCTTAGACCATGTTAGTTTGTTGGTGATGTGGACACCAAGCTCGGTCCTCCTTTTTCTGTAGTCCACAATCATCTCCTTTGTCTTGATCACGTTGAGGGAGAGGTTGTTGTCCTGGCACCACACGGCCAGGTCTCTGACCTCCTCCCTATAGGCTGTCTCGTCGTTGTCGGTGATCAGGCCTACCACTGTTGTGTCATCGGCAAACTTAATGATGGTGTTGGAGTCGTGCCTGGCAGTGGAGTCATGAGTGAACAGGGAGTACAGGAGGGGACTGAGCACGCACCTCTGAGGGGTCCCTGTGTTGAAGATCAGCGTGGGAAAGGGCAGTGTGGAGCGCAATAGAGATTGCATCATCTGTAGATCTGTTAGGGCGGTATGCAAATTGGAGTGGGTCTATGGTTCTGGGATAAAGGTGTTGATGTGAGCCATGACCAGCCTTTCAAAGCACTTCATGGCTACAGACGTGAGTGCTACGGGTTGTTAGTCATTGAGGCAGGTTACCTTACTGTTCTTGGGCACAGGGACTATGATGGTCTGCTTAAAACATGTTGGTATTACAGACTCGGTCAGGGAGAGTTTGAAAATGTCACGGAAGACACTTGCCAGTTGGCCAGCGCATGCACGCAGTACACATCCTGGTAATACGTCTGTCCCTGCGGCCTTGTGAATGTTGACCTGTTTAAAGGTCTTACTCACATCAGCTGCGGAGAGCGTGATCACACAGTCATCCGGAACAGCTGGTGCTCTCATGCATGTTTCCGTGTTATTTGCCTTGAAGCGAGCATAGAAGTAGTTTAGCTCGTCTGGTAGGCTCGTGTCACTGGGAAGTTCTCGGCTTTGCTTCCCTTTGTAGTCTGTAATGGTTTGCAAGCCCTGCCACATCCGACGAGCGTCAGAGCCAATACACACACTTATATAAATGTACATTCAGTCATTTAGTAGATGCTCTTATCCAGAGCGACTTGCAGTAGTGAGTAAGTAGTGAGTGCAGACATGTTCATACTACTAAATCTACTCAAACACTTCCAAACACACACACCTATGTCTCCACACACACACACACACACACACACACACACACACACACACACACACACACACACACACACACACACACACACACACACACACACACACACACACACACACACACACACACTGTGCGCCCTGGCCCCGCCCGGGAGGGCCCCTTTACCGTAAGCCTGTTTAATTTTCCTGAAATAGGGCTGTGACAGCTCAGTCATGCTGATGAGATGGGCTGAGGAGAGTGGCAGCCTGTCAGAGTCTGTCTCATCTGTCTCCATACTGCTGACCAGCCTCTCCTCATCTCCTCAGCCCTGTCAAATCATCACACACACTCTCACCACCGCATCTCCGTCCTCACTTACACACTTTACAATAGAGAACCTTGGCTAATCTACAGAGACGCGTGTGGGGGGGGGGGGGGGGGGGGGTGTTGGGGTGTGCGTGCGTGAGTGCGTGCAGTCACATATGTGTGTGCATGTGCGTGCGTACTAGTGTGTGTGTGCATGTGCGTGCGTACTAGTGTGTGTGTGCATGTGCGTGCGTACTAGTGTGTGTGTGTGTGTGTGTGTGTGTGTGTGTGTGTGTGTGTGTGTGTGTGTGTGTGTGTGTGTGTGTGTGTGTGTGTGTGTGTGTGTGTGTGTGTGTGTGTGTGTGTGTGTGTGTGTGAGGACTAAAGCAATAACTGAGAGCTGTTTTTTATTTCACCTCTAGTGATTGTTATGGGTCCCTCTATCACCTGACCCGGATCAATTATGCTAATTGGATACTGCAGTGACACCATAAGGTTGTAGGAATTGTAGAGAGAGAGAGAGAGAGAGAGAGACAGAGAGAGCGAAAGGGAGAGAGAGAAAGGAGAGGGAAAGGGAGAAGGGTGAAGGAAAGAAGGAAGCGAGAGAGGGGTGAGGGAGATGAGGGGAAAACAGCCTGTTTGAGGATTGCATATTACTTAGGACATATTGAAGCACGGTATAGAATATTACTGATGTCATTTCCACCTGTCAGTCATGTCTGAATGCCGATAAACCCACAGCCATTACATAAATGAGATGTTGACGGCACCGTCTCTGTCTGCATAACCATATACACACAGAGCTGGGACCAACACTTGTCTGTTATTTCAGGTCCAGATCATAGAAGTGTAACAAGTAGTCAGCCTCTTAAAAAAGGTGATCGTGACCCCGTGGGGTTACAAAGGTGATCATGACCCCGTGGGGTTACAAAGGTGATCATGACCCCGTGGGGTTACTAAGGTGATCGTGACCCTGTAGGGTTACAAAGGTGATCATGACCCCGTGGGGTTACAAAGGTGATCATGACCCCGTGGGGTTACAAAGGTGATCATGACCCCGTGGGGTTACTAAGGTGATCGTGACCCCGTGGGGTTACAAAGGTGATCGTGACCCCGTGGGGTTACAAAGGTGATCGTGACCCCGTGGGGTTACAAAGGTGATCATGACCCCGTGGGGCTACAAAGGTGATCGTGACCCCGTGGGGTTACAAAGGTGATCATGACCCCGTGGGGTTACAAAGGTGATCATGACCCCGTGGGGTTACAAAGGTGATCATGACCCCGTGGGGTTACAAAGGTGATCATGACCCCGTGGGGTTACTAAGGTGATCGTGACCCCGTAGGGTTACAAAGGTGATCATGACCCCGTGGGGTTACAAAGGTGATCATGACCCCGTGGGGTTACAAAGGTGATCATGACCCCATGGGGTTACAAAGGTGATCATGACCCCGTGGGGTTACAAAGATGATCGTGACCCCGTAGGGTTACAAAGGTGATTGTGGCCCTGTAGGGTTACTAAGGGGATTGTGACCCAATAGGGTAACTAAGGTGATTGTGACCCCAAAGGGTTAATCAAGTGATCGTGACCCCAAAGAGTTAATAAGGTGATCGTGACCCCGTAAGGTTAATAAAGCGATTGTGACCCCATAGGGTTATTAAAGCGATTGTGACCCCATAGGGTTAATAAAGCGATTGTGACCCCATAGGGTTAATAAAATAGGGTCCTAAGGTGATCGTGACCCCGTAGAGTTAATAAAGCGATTGTGACCCCATAGGGTTCATAAAGTGATTGTGACCCAATAGGGTTACTAAGGTGATTGTGACCCCGTAGGGTTAATAAATTGATTGTGACCAAATAGGGTTACTAAGGTGATTGTGACCCCATAGGGTACTAAGGGGATTGTGAGCCCGTTGGGTTAATAAAGAGATTGTGACCAAATAGGGTTACTAAGGTGATTGTGATCCCATAGGGTCCTAAGGTGATTGTGACCCCATAGGTGTTAATAAAGTGATTGTGACCCATTAGGGTCCTACGGTGATTGTGACCCCGTAGGGTCCTAAGGTGATTGTGACCCCATAGGTGTTAATAAAGTGATTGTGACCCAATAGGGTCCTAAGGTGATTGTGACCCCGTAGGGTTAATACGGTGATTGTGACCCAATAGGGTCCTAAGGTGATTGTGACCCCATAGGTGTTAATAAAGTGATTGTGCCCCATAGGTGTTAATAAAGTGATTGTGACCCAATAGGGTCCTAAGGTGATTGTGACCCCGTAGGGTTAATACGGTGATTGTGACCCAATAGGGTCCTAAGGTGATTGTGACCCCATAGGTGTTAATAAAGTGATTGTGACCCCATAGGTGTTAATAAAGCAATTGTGACTCCGTAGGGTTAATTTAGTGATTGTGACCCAATAGGGTTATTAAGGTGATTGTGACCCAATAGGGTTACTAAGGTGATTGTGAGCCCGTTGGGTTAATAAAGTGATTGTGACCCAATGGGGTTACTAAGGTAATTGTGACCTAATAGGGTCATCAAGGTGATTGTGAGCCCGTAGGGTTAATATTGTGACCCCATGGGGTTAATAAAGTGATTGTGACCAACATCATTTTCCTTTTCTCATTTTGAAATAATAGAGACTCATGAATGAGAGGGCGAGTGTGTGTTGAAGACAGAAAGACAAAAACAGAAAGACAGAGACAGAAAGACAGAGAAATAAAGACAGAGAGAGACAGAAAGACAAAGAGAGACAGAAAAACAAAGAGAGACAGAGAGACAGAGAGAGAGACAGAGACAGAAAGACAGAGAGAGACAGAAAGAGAGAGACCGAAAGACAGAGAGAGGCAGAGAGAGAGAGAGAGACAGAAAGAGAGAGAGACAGAAAGACAGAGAGAGAGAGAGAGAGAGAGAGAGAGAGAGAGAGAGAGAGAAAGACAGAGAGAGACAGAAAGAGAGAGACAGAAAGAGAGAGAGACCGAAAGAGAGAGAAAGACAGAGAGAGAGCGAGAGAGAGAAAGAGAGAGAGAAACACAAAGAGAGAGAGAGAAACACAAAGAAAGAGAGAGACAGAAAGTGTGTGAGAGACATGAGGACATTGGACATAGTATATAACTTATAGCTTAGTTATGTTCAAACAGAGCATGGAGCCACTCTGAATAGGCCCTGCAACAGCCTGGAACTAGATTATTAATGCCAGTCTGCTCTTTTATACTGTCCCCCAGATGGATGTCAACGGCTTAGCCCCCCTTTGAATCCGGGTCTATGGCACAAAAGCTTGCAACATGGCGCCGTGCCAATTTACACACTCACAGAGCTCAAATGCCACTCGTTCTAACAGTACGCATATTCATTACAGTTAACTACAAAACCAGGAAATACATTAGCCGCAAGTCAGCATTACACTCAATTGTCTATTTAGATCTTGCTTGAAAAGGTCAACTACTAGTTAAATACATTAAATACAGTATACGTAGGTACTTAAAGGGAGGAAAAGAACACAATCATATGTCAATTAGATCAAACAGTCAAACACTGGATGTGAATAGGATTAGTTAGCGGCTTTGAGGTGTCAGTGGTAATTTGTGTATATTCTCCTGGTCAAAGAGCAACTGGATTGACTCATAGGCCTTTGTACATACTTAGTATTGGGTCACGCCAGGTGTATAGCGGTTAAGAATACGATTATGAATGTTTCCTTCATCCTTGTTCTCCGCCTTTAATTGGGCAATCCGGGATTGGTACGTTATTTTTTTACTTTAAAGTGATTGATATAGCATATACTGCAGCCATGGATTGTTGAAGAATATAACTTATTAAAGCCTCATGAGGTTAGTTCAACTGTCCAACCCACCAGAACCCAAAATATAAGCCTGTTTTACTCTATGTACAATCGTGGCCAAAAGTTTTGAGAATGACACAAATATTAATTTCCACAAAGTTTGCTGCTTCAATGTCTTTAGATATTTTTGTCAGATGTTACTATGGATTACTGAAGTATAATTACAAGCATTTCATAAGTGTCAAAGGCTTGTATTGACAATTACATGAAGTTGATGCAAAGAAGTTGATGCAAAGAATATTTACAGTGTTTGACCCTTCTTTTTCAAGACCTCTGCAATCCGCCCTGGCATGCTGTCAATTAACTTCTGGGCCACATCCTGACTGATGGCAGCCCATTCTTGCATAATCAATGCTTGGAGTTTGTCAGAATTTGTGGGGTTTTGTTTGTCCACCCGCCTCCACCCGCCACAAGTTCTCAATGGGATTAAGGTCTGGGGAGTTTCCTGGCCATGGACCTAAAATATCTATGTTTTGTTCCCCGAGGCACTTAGTTATCACTTTTGCCTTATGGCAAGGTGCTCCATCATGCTGGAAAAGGCATTGTTCGTCACCAAACTGTTCCTGGATGGTTGGGAGAAGTTGCTCTCGGAGGATGTGTTGGTACCATTCTTTATTCATGGCTGTGTTCTTAGGCAAAATTGTGAGTGAGCCCACTCCCTTGGCTGAGAAGCAACCCCACACATGAATGGTCTCAGGATGCTTTACTGTTGGCATGACACAGGACTGATGGTAGCGCTCACCTTGTCTTCTCCGGACAAGCTTTTTTCCGGATGCCCCAAACAATCGGAAAGGGGATTCATCAGAGAAAATTACTTTACCCCAGTCCTCTGCAGTCCAATCCCTGTACCTTTTGCAGAATATCTGTCTGTCCCTTATGTTTCTCCTGTAGAGAAGTGGCTTCTTTGCTGCCCTTCTTGACACCTGGCCATCCTCCAAAAGTATTCGCCTCACTGTGCGTGCAGATGCACTCACACCTGCCTGCTGCCATTCCTGAGCAAGGTCTGTACTGGTGGTTCCCCGATCCCGCAGCTGAATCTACTTTAGGAGACGGTCCTGACGCTTGCTGGACTTTCTTGGGCACCCTGAAGCCTTCTTCACAACAATTGAACCTGTCACACCCTGGCCTCTGTTATATTGATTTTCTTTATTAGTTTAGTTAGGTCAGGGTGTGACATGGGATGTTTGTGTGTTTTGTCTAGTTTAGGGTGTGTGTATTGTTTAGGGGGTTTTGTATGGGGTTGTGTTCAGTAGAGAGGTTTAGGAAAGTCTATGGTTGCCTGGTTTGGTTCTCAATCAGAGACAGCTGTTTATTGTTGTCTCTGATTGGGAGCCATATTTAAGGCAGCCATAGGCTTTAGGTGATTGTGGGTAATTGTCTATGTTCTATGTTGCATGTGTGCACTTAGTTCGTTTTAGCTTCACGTTTGTTTTTTTGTTCGTTTAGTAAGTGTTTGTTTTTCTTCATTAAAAGAAGATGGCTTTCTTTCACGTTGCGCCTTGGTCCACTCATTCATCAAATAACGGTCGTGACAGAACCGCTCTCCTTGAAGTTCTTGATGATCCGATAAATGGTTAAGTTAGGTGCAATCTTACTGGCAGCAATATCCTTGCCTGTGAAGCCCTTTCTTGTGCAAAGCAATGATGACGGCACATGTTTCCTTCCAGGTAACCATGTTTGACAGAGGAAGAACAATGATTCCAAGCACCACCCACCTTTTGAAGCTTCCAGTCTGTTATTTGAACTCAATCAGCACGACAGAGTGATCTCCAGCCTTGTCCTCGTCAACACTCACACCTGTGTTAACGAGAGAATCACTGACATGATGTCAGCTGGTCCTTTTGTGGCAGGGCTGAAATGCAGTGGAAATGTTTTTTGGGGATTCAGTTAATTTTCAAGGCAAAGAGGGACTTTGCAATTAATTGCAATTCATCTGATCACTTTTCATAACATTCTGGAGTATATGCGAATTGCCATCATACAAACTGAGGCAGCAGACTTTGTGAAAATTAATATTTGTGTCATTCTCAAAACTTTTGGCCAAGACTGTAATTGTAAACAAACATGGTTAAGTTTCAAAACATGGTTAAAACTGTATTCGATAACATGTACGGTTAGTCCTTGCATCCATAGCTCTGTCTTACATAAAACAAGTGGATGGGTGGCCAATTTTTTGGAATCCCGGATTACACCTTTAAGGATTGTACATTAACATTTGGGATTATAACACTGCAAAACTTTGTTTGGAAAATCCAACCAACCATTGCGTTCACCTTTTCAGTTGCCAAGGAGATAATAATAGTTCTAAATCCATATCATCATCCACTGAGTCTCCCAGTCTCACCTTGTCCTGCCTTGTGCTGGTCTACAGTGCAGAGGTGGGTGATCCAGGGGGAGAGGGGGACTGGTTGTCTCTTGTGTGTAGGGAGGGGCTGCCGTTGGGGGTGGTGAGTGGTTTAATTAGAGCGAGTGCCTGGTCTCCGCCTGTTCCCTCGTTCACATTACAACATGCTGCCAGGGGTTAACTGGACTGATAAATGGGCCCTGACACACACGCACACACACACACACACACACACACACACACACACACACACACACACACACACACACACACACACACACACACACACACACACACACACACACACACACACACACACACACACACACACACACACACACACACACACACACACACACACATACATACATACAGAATACGAATACATCTGTTTAATCAAACGACCCTCACACTCTCACTCATGCATCCATACACTACAGTCAGAGACGTGTACACATATACACACACACACACACTTTTACCTGGTCCTCTGTGGTCAGCCTGTAAGACGGTAATTGAAAGATGCCCAAACGAGCGCTCGTTAAGTCCCTGATTGGGTAGCAGCCTTAATGACCCCGGCCCAGCGCCGTGACATCTGGTGACTGGGAGTAAAACTGGAACTACCGTCTCCATTAGGTTTGAGTGTCTGCATCTGTCTAGGATAACTCTCTCACCTCATCTCTCTCCTACTAATCAGACTTCATGTTCTTTTCCGTTGACACTACAGAATTCAAATGTTAATACTTTTAGGAACCTTTGTCTTGCTTACATTATAATATATTGGAATACATTTTTAGCGTAAATCATGAAATGAAAACAGAACGATCCCTTGCTCTGGTTGCGAGGATTTGTGCGTGAGTGCATGCGTGAGTGCATGCGTGTGTGTGCGTACGTGTGTGTGTTCGTGTGTGTTACAGAGACGTGCCACTAGTGTGTGTTTCTTCATAAATCATGTGTCTTAATCAAAGGAGGCCTGGGCCATTAATAACTCTGTGTGGTTGGCCTGACGACAGAGCACAATGTAGCATAATGGAACTATTTATTCCATAATGCTGCATTGTCACCGCAGCCACCAGGAAGGGGACAGAGGGAGGAGGGGAGGGGAGAGGGGAGGGAAGAGGGGAGGGGAGAGGGGAGAGCGACAGGGGAGAGCGACAGGGGAGAGGGAGAGTGGGGTAGAGGAGAAGAGGGGAGAGAAAAGGGGTGGAAAGATAAGTTAGGGTTATGATGGGGAGAGAAATAGATGGAGCAAAAGTGAGAGAGAGGGATGAAGAACGAGTGGGAGGAAAATCAAACACAAGGTTTGGGTTTGAGGTGTGGGATGAGAGCACAAGGTTGGGGTTTGAGGTGAGGGATGAGAGCACAAGGTTTGGGTTTGAGGTGAGGGATGAGAGCACAAGGTTGGGGTTTGAGGTGAGGGATGAGAGCACAAGGTTGGGGTTTGAGGTGAGGGATGAGAGCAGAAGGTTG
The DNA here is from genome assembly GCF_045679555.1 of Salvelinus alpinus. Lineage (NCBI taxonomy): Eukaryota > Metazoa > Chordata > Actinopteri > Salmoniformes > Salmonidae > Salvelinus > Salvelinus alpinus. Next base: position 63,470,767 of record NC_092095.1, on the reverse strand, counting down.
GGGTTTGAGGTGTGGGATGAGAACACAAGGTTGGGGTTTGAGGTGAGGGATGAGAGCACAAGGTTGGGGTTTGAGGTGAGGGATGAGAGCACAAGGTTGGGGTTTGAGGTGAGGGATGAGAGCACAAGGTTGGGGTTTGAGGTGAGGGATGAGAGCAGAAGGTTTGGGTTTGAGGTGTGGGATGAGAGCAGAAGGTTGGGGTTTGATGTGAGGGATGAGAGAAAGAAGAAGGAGAAAAGGGTCAGAGAGCGACATAAGGAGAGTGAGCAGGACAGAGAGGTGGCAGGGGGAAGAGGGAGGCAAAAGGGGGGAGTACAGAGTTCTAATTAGCTATTGAAGTTTCATGTTGGGTGAGGAGCGGGACAGGGCGGGAGATAAATCGTCTATTGACAGCTGCAGCCTTTCAGCTTGTCACCAGGCCTGACAGAATGGGCAATTATAGGATTTCTAATTTCTCAGTTAGCTCCACTCCTCGCTCCGGTCCCGTCCTGCCCTGGCACCACTGTGCTGGATCACTTCCTGAACAGAAACACATAGTAACACAACACCGGCTCGGCCTGGACAGAGAGGAGAGGTGTAGTGAAGCTAGAGGTGACACAGGACAAATAGTCATTAAATAGAGATTCAGCAGCCACAGGTAGTGACTGTTATAGCAGTGTTATAGAAGTGTTATAGAAGTGTTATAGCAGTGTTATAGAAGTGTTATAGAAGTGTTATAGCAGTGTTATAGAAGTGTTATAGAAGTGTTATAGCAGTGTTATAGCAGTGTTATAGAAGTGTTATAGCAGTGTTATAGAAGTGTTATAGCAGTGTTATAGAAGTGTTATAGCAGTGTTATAGCAGTGTTATAGAAGTGTTATAGCAGTGTTATAGAAGTATTATAGCAGTGTTATAGCAGTGTTATAGAAGTGTTATAGCAGTGTTATAGAAGTGTTATAGCAGTGTTATAGCAGTGATATAGAAGTGTTATAGCAGTGTTATAGAAGTGTTATAGCAGTGTTATAGAAGTGTTATAGCAGTGTTATAGCAGTGTTATAGCAGTGTTATAGCAGTGTTATAGCAGTGTTATAGAAGTGTTATAGCAGTGTTATAGCAGTGTTATAGAAGTGTTATAGCAGTGTTATAGAAGTGTTATAGCAGTGTTATAGAAGTGTTATAGCAGTGTTATAGCAGTGCCCTGTACTAGTCTTACCATAATAACATCTCCATCACTACCATTGTGTCATATTTGCAGGTTGAATTCAAGTTGGTTGACAATTCAATCAAATATCAACCAAATGTGGATGTTGGTCTGATGTCTTTGCCCCATGGGAGCGTTTGTTACTTACAGTCATTAACATATCATTGCTTTTCCAGTCTCCTTTAGTTAGATGGAGTGAGATGACCCTGTTGATTAAACCTACCTTCTGTATCGGGAGGAGGGGCCGCTCAGTTAAACCAATTAGACTCCAGGTCTGAGAAAGATGAGCTCATTGACCTTTCACCTTTTAAACAGGTCATCTTCTACAGGGAAGGAGGAAGGGTAGGGAGGGAGAGAGGAAGGGAGGGCAGAGGAATGACAGATATGTCAAGATTCATGAGGAGGACACACAAACACGTGCACACACACACAGTCAGATGGACAGCCTGTCTGAAGGGTTAATTAGGCATGGAGATGATTGGATCAGGAGCTGAGACACACTGTGACATCATCTATCATTGACCTCCAATAACAGACACTACATAAACATTACTCACACTGGTATAGTCAGGCATTTTCCTCAGAATCCACTTTAAGCAGTAGAGACCAAATGGGTTCAAGAGCATGTAGATGATAGACTCTACATCACATCATATCAGTTCTATATAATACATGTCTCTCTGACTCAGAATGTTCTGGAACGTTGGGCCGTCCTGATCAGGGCCAAGGTCTCCTGATAACAGAATAGCAAAGTCACTGTGACCCAGTCTTGTCACAGCTAAGGTAATGTTACCCTCATCGATCAATTCAAAGTCACTGTGACCCAGTCTTGTCACAGCTAAGGTAATGTTACCCTCATCAATCAATTCAAAGTCACTGTGAGCCAGTCTTGTCACAGCTAAGGTAATGTTACCCTCATCGATCAATTCAAAGTCACTGTGACCCAGTCTTGTCACAGCTAAGGTAATGTTACCCTCATCGATCAATTCAAAGTCACTGTGAGCCAGTCTTGTCACAGCTAAGGTAATGTTACCCTCATCGATCAATTCAAAGTCACTGTGAGCCAGTCTTGTCACAGCTAAGGTAATGTTACCCTCATCGATCAATTCAAAGTCACTGTGAGCCAGTCTTGTCACAGCTAAGGTAATTTTACCCTCATTGATCAATTCAAAGTCACTGTGAGCCAGTCTTGTCACAGCTAAGGTAATGTTAGCCTCAATGATCAATTCAAAGTCACTGTGAGCCAGTCTTGTCACAGCTAAGGTAATGTTAGCCTCAATGATCAATTCAAAGTCACTGTGAGCCAGTCTTGTCACAGCTAAGGTAATGTTAGCCTCAATGATCAATTAAAAGTCACTGTGACCCAGTCTTGTCACAGCTAAGGTAATGTTACCCTCATCGATCAATTCAAAGTCACTGTGAGCCAGTCTTGTCACAGCTAAGGTAATGTTACCCTCATCGATCAATTCAAAGTCACTGTGACCCAGTCTTGTCACAGCTAAGGTAATGTTACCCTCATCGATCAATTCAAAGTCACTGTGAGCCAGTCTTGTCACAGCTAAGGTAATTTTACCCTCATTGATCAATTCAAAGTCACTGTGAGCCAGTCTTGTCACAGCTAAGGTAATGTTAGCCTCAATGATCAATTCAAAGTCACTGTGAGCCAGTCTTGTCACAGCTAAGGTAATGTTAACCTCAATGATCAATTCAAAGTCACTGTGAGCCAGTCTTGTCACAGCTAAGGTAATGTTACCCTCATCGATCAATTCAAAGTCACTGTGACCCAGTCTTGTCACAGCTAAGGTAATGTTACCCTCATCGATCAATTCAAAGTCACTGTGACCCAGTCTTGTCACAGCTAAGGTAATGTTACCCTCATCAATCAATTCAAAGTCACTGTGAGCCAGTCTTGTCACAGCTAAGGTAATTTTACCCTCATCGATCAATTCAAAGTCACTGTGAGCCAGTCTTGTCACAGCTAAGGTAATTTTACCCTCATCGATCAATTCAAAGTCACTGTGAGCCAGTCTTGTCACAACTAAGGTAATGTTACCCTCATCGATCAATTCAAAGTCACTGTGAGCCAGTCTTGTCACAGCTAAGGTAATGTTACCCTCATCGATCAATTCAAAGTCACTGTGAGCCAGTCTTGTCACAGCTAAGGTAATGTTACCCTCATCGATCAATTCAAAGTCACTGTGAGCCAGTCTTGTCACAGCTAAGGTAATTTTACCCTCATCGATCAATTCAAAGTCACTGTAAGCCAGTCTTGTCACAGCTAAGGTAATGTTACCCTCATCGATCAATTCAAAGTCACTGTGAGCCAGTCTTGTCACAGCTAAGGTAATGTTACCCTCATCGATCAATTCAAAGTCACTGTGAGCCAGTCTTGTCACAGCTAAGGTAATGTTACCCTCATCGATCAATTCAAAGCCATCACAAAAAGCATCAAAGCCTTGATTTACCCATTCCACAATTTCATAGATCGGCAAAACTTCACACTGGTCAACTATTGATAAACCAATTGATTAATCGATTGATTTTCAATTTCTTTTTACCCCTGTGATTCTCTACCCATTTTGAGATGGATTGAATATGAGGTGACACATTTGCTGGAATTGACAAAGTTAACACTAGCCAATGATTGGTTTGCTTTAGCCAATGAACAATATTTATCACTTTGAAGGACTCTTTCATCTACACCAGTAACCAATGTTCCCTCTAAATTGCGCACGTCCTCCAGGACTGCCACGCAAAATAAATGCCAGGCTGTGCAGAGACGCAAGATATTGAACTTCACTGAGTTCGCCCCATTAGCCTGCACTTTATAGATCAACGTTCTGGGATTGAATCAACATTATATCAGCCCCTTTTCAATGCAACAAACCAAAACATGATTTTGTTGTAGGCAGAGTCAGAGCGCAACCGAGTAGAATTCTATTGGCAGGGGTAACTAACGACTGTGTGCACATTTGTTGATATTCTTTGCTATTTAGCGAGTTATTAGCCCAGTTATAGATAAGTATAGGTCAGAAATGTGGAGTTACTGCTCCCTACAAGAGCACAAACCCTGTAGGGTTCATTTGAAGCTGTCTTCAAAAAGCCAGTCAGGTTAAACGTTTATGTCTTAGTTAAAGGGACAGTGTTGTATTTTGAGACAGACTTGAATATGCAATAATGCCAATAGGCAGAGGGGTAGTCTACATTGTCTAATTCTCTGTATGGTAAAAACAATTCATTTTATTTTGTAAAGTGATCTCTTGCATCATACAACACAATACAATGCAATGTAAAGTCACCTATTCGGCCCATGGTGTTACAGACCAAGTAAAAAATGATTAAACAATGTCAAGTCCTTCATAATGTTTTTAAAAGTCTCAAGCAATGTAGGCCTGCATTAAACATCACATATAGACTACTGTAGGTTATATCATATAAATCAAAAGTTATTTCCATGTGAAAATGTTATGGGATTTGCTCCATTGGTTTTGTTGGTAGGCCTACATTTTACTCCAATCCCCAGAATAGCCTATTGGCTACTGTCTAAAACTGTAAGTGTACAGCCTCATTGTTCACTGTAAAGGTGCGCCGGAAGGTGCACAAAATTCTCACAACATTCAAGTTTTCACTCACAAGACCTAAAATTTGCTCAGTGCACCAAAAAACTGAGGGAACATTTTCCAGTAACCCTAACAGTTTGAACTGTGCTCCTATGCCTCTGGCACTCAGTGGCTAGATTAGATGAACTAGTTTGCGTAGTCCAAGGTGTGACAGATGTTCACGAATGACTCACTCAACTAGGTGTCTGTGTGTTTCTATTTTAGGAGCACACACACACACACACACACACACACACACACACACACACACACACACACACACACACACACACACACACACACACACACACACACACACACACACACACACACACACCCTCCATTGTTGAGACATATTTTTATCTCTCCTGTCATCAAGTCATCTGGGGGTCAGCTCTATTGCCTTTGTTGTGGAGGAAGTTTTCAATTCGCTCTCGTCTTTAGAAGGAACGTGTGAACGAAACAATGACAGAATAGAGAGTCTGGGTGGCTCATTGTCCCATGTGTGTGCGTGTGTGTGTGTGTGTGTGTGTGCGTGTGTGCGTGCGTGTGTGTGTGCGTGTGTGCGTGCGTGTGTGTGTGTGCGTGTGGCGTGGGTGTGTTTGTGTGTGTCTTCAGTGTAGCCATCCAGCAAACCAGCTGCCAAGGCTTCCCAGAAATGAGATTTCATCATGACATAGATCTATGTTTTATTTGATGTCACTGACTCAACAGTAGACTGATACTCTGTCAAACTAATTAACAGTAATCATTTTCAATCATTGACAGAGGTTGAGACTTAGGTCTCTCTCTCTCTCTCAATTGAAGGGCTTTATTGGCCTGGGAAACACATGTTAACATTGCCAAAGCAAGTGAAATAGACAAGAAACAAAAGGAAAATAAACAAGGGAAATAAACAATGATAATTTAACAGTGAACATTACACTCCCAAAAGTTTTTAAATAATAAAGACATTTCAAATGCTATAATATTACCAAAAAAGGAGCTATCTTGAACTTAAAAGGGTTCTTTGGCTGTCCCCATAGGATAACCCTTTGAAGAACCCTTTTTGGTTCCAGGTAGAACCCTTTTTGGTTCCAGGTAGAACCCTTTTGGGTTCCAGGTAGAACCCTTTTCACAGAGGGTTTTAACCTGGAACCTAAAAGGGTTTTTCTTTGGGGGTTGTAACCCTTTTGGAACCCTTTTTTCTTAGAGTGTATATTCAGTGTTGTAACACTGTGCAAATAGTTGAAAGGGAAAATAAATAAACAGCTTGTATTTACATGGTGTTTGTTCTTCACTAGTTGCCCTTTTCTCGTGGCAACAGGTCACAAATCTTGCTGCTGTGATGGAATACTGGTATTTCACCTAATAGATATGGGAGTTTATCAAGATTGGATTTGTTTTAAAATTATTTGTGGGTCTGTGTAATCTGAGGGAAATATGTGTCTCTGATGGTCATACAGTTGGCAGGAGGTAAGGAATTGCAGTTTGGTTTCCACCTCATTTTGTGGGCAGTGGGCACATAGCCTGACTTCTCTACAGAGCCAGGCCCGCCCGATGTCACCCTTTCTCAATCTCAATCTCTTCATTCAAAGACTCAATCATGGACACTCTTACTGACAGTTGTGGCTGCTTTGCACAATGTATTGTTGTCTCTACCTTCTTCCCCTTTGTGCTGTTGTCTGTGCCCAATAAAGTTTGTACCATGTTTTGTGCTGCCATGTTGTGTTGCTACCATGTTGTTGTCATGTTGTGTTGCTACCATGCTGTGTTGTCATGTGTTGCTGCCATGCTATGTTGTTGTCTTAGGTCTCTCTTTATGTAGTGTTGTGTTGTCTCTCTTGTCATGATGTGTGTTTTGTCCTATATTTATTTATTTATTTATTAATCCCAGCCCCAGTCTCTGCAGGTGTCCTTTAGCCTTTTGGTAGGCCGTCATTGTAAATAAGAATTTGTTCTCAACTGATTTGCCTAGTTAAATAAAGGTTAAATACATTAAATAAATAAAAGTGTGAGAGAGTATATGCGCCTCTCGAGTGTGTGAGAGAGAGAATGAAACAGAGAACAAGTGAAGGAGATGGCGTTGCCGCGACGGAGATCTTCAAAGAGCTTGATGGTTCTCTCTATCCCTCCTAAGTGGTGAGATAATGCAGTGAGGAGAGGAATGGGGAGATACCAGGGTGAAAGTAATGATGTCTTATTGTGCCTGATAACAAGTGTTTATCTGCTATCAGTGCCGCTGCACACAATGGGGCCCTTGTATAGCGAGCAGTAAAATAGACTGTTAGCTGGAAGAACCCATTAAACGGCCATAAAGATCACCAGCTGCCCTGATAGGCTGAAAGGAGCTTTTGTTACCTGGGAAAAAAACCCAGGAGAGACAGGAGAGAGGACGGCAGGAGAAAAGGAAGGAAGGCTAGAGGAAGGGAAGGAGGGAAGCAGATATGGGAGAGAGGGAGGTCGTGTGGGCGAGAGGGAGGTAGTATAGGAGAGAGGGAGCTAGTGTGGGAGAGTGGGAGGTCGTGTGGGAGAGAGGGAGGTAGTGTTGGAGAGAGGGAGGCAGTGTGGGAGAGAGGGAGGTAGTGTGGGAGAGAGGGAGGTAGTGTGGGAGAGAGGGAGGTAGTGTGGGAGAGAGGGAGGTAGTATGGGAGAGAGGGAGGTTGTCTGGGAGAGAGGGAGCTAGTGTGGGAGAGTGGGAGGTCGTGTGGGAGAGAGGGTGTCAGTGTGGGAGAGAGGGTGTCAGTGTGGGAGAGAGGGAGGTAGTGTGGGAGAGAGGGAGGTAGTGTGGGAGAGAGGGAGGTAGTGTGGGAGAGAGGGAGGTAGTGTGGGAGAGAGGGAGGTAGTGTGGGAGAGAGGGAGGTAGTATAGGAGAGAGGGAGGTAGTGTGGGAGAGAGGGAGGTAGTGTGGGAGAGAGGGAGGTAGTGTGGGAGAGAGGGAGGTAGTGTGGGAGAGAGGGAGGTAGTGTGGGAGAGAGGGAGGTAGTGTGGGAGAGAGGGAGGTAGTATGGGAGAGAGGGAGGTAGTGTGGGAGAGAGGGAGGTAGTGTGGGAGAGAGAAGGAGGTGTGGAACAGAGAGAGGAAGAGGATAGAGCAGTGTGTCCCAATCAAGGCGTAGATTAGACCGTTTTTGAGAAGGAATCTGAACTTTTTAACTGTTTGTTTGTCTGGGGCAAACATATGCTTTCTCTGAATCGATATGATAGAGAAACAGCTATGTAACGATTGTGGGAAAATGTTATCAACCAGTTCCCTCCCTCAAGTCTTATATGATTGGGTACTCAGTCCTGCGTTCACCATTTTACTATGAGATTATTCTTCAGGCTATGTATAGTACCCATTATGAGATATTCCAAACAGATCACTGTTATACAAGTCAGTATTCAACGTCAGTCTATGTCTGAGGATGTCGGGAGATGACGTGAAAACTGGCCATTAGGGGGCAACAGTAAGCGCAGTAGGTTTCGGTTTTGCGAGGGTGTTGTGGGCGAGGATGAGCGTAAGCATCTGTCTCTGATTCCAAAGTTTGCAAGTTTGAAAAAAAACCTGTTTGTTTCTTATATTTTTGTTATAAGCCTATATAAAACCTTAACCCTTACATTAACCATTCTGAGTTAATGCCTAATCCTAAGAATTCTCAGTTAATGCCTAAATTTAACCATAACCTTAAACATTTTGAAATTTGACGTTTGGAACCACATCGAAATTTGACGTTTGAGAAACAAGGATGAGCGTCTAATTCTGACGTGAGACTGTGAGAGCTTATTGGATATTCAACCTTGGTTTCACTGCTGATTTGAAACTATGTGATGTAGCTACCGTGGTGATAATAACCTTAATTTGATGAGCTTGTACAAAAAATTGCTGATGCGACAAGTTTTCCAGTCGGCCCACTAATGTTTTTTTTCTCGTTGAGATTCATCTATCTATTTGGTCAGTTCATTTAAATCCAGTTAAGGCAACCTGTTTTTGTCCAATTTAGTAACAAGCAAACAATCTCCTAATTAGCTCATGCTTTGTGATGACACAGCAGGGAATCAGGCCATATCGCTGTCCTCGTTTAGTGTTTGTGAGGTCACAGATCAAAAAATGCTGATACACACCTGCTGAAGACCCACCAACACCTCTAACTAAGAGAGAGAAGAGAAGGAGACAGAGATAGATAGACAGAGACATTCCCATGTCCAGTGTGCATATCATAAAGCAAAGCTCAATATTAGTTAATAAATTACAGAAGAAAAAAGGGAGAGAGAGAGAGCGGGAAGAGAAAAAAACTCTAATAAATTACCGTTATCTCCTTAATGAGACGACATTAATTAGGGTCTCAAGGTCTGGCGGAGAGCAGGGTGATTTATCGAGCAGCTCTAACAGTGTGGGAATTAGTCTAATTAGGAAAGAGATGGAGAGCTGATTTTCACTTCATAAAAAGCCCATTGTTGAACCCAAACCATTTATCAGAACCAGGGTTGCCCGGCTGAGACGTGAGTACATGAAGAGCTGGGAGCTCACACAGTGTCCAGGTGGTGTAACTTGTCTGTGGATCTTTGGCGGAATGGCAATTGTGTTTCCTTGAATCCTTGTGTCCTCTCCTCACGCCCTTCACTTACTTCCTATTGAAAACATCAGAGGATTCAAGGAAAGGAAACCTGAAATGAAGGATCAGACTTAGAGACAGTCGTCATGTTGGCCAGACAACCATAGACGTACATCTGCTCTATGTTGGTACCAAAGGTATCAGGGGGACAGTTGTATTATAGCTATCGTACAGTAGTATTATAGTTTTACACATAGTTTGCCAATACATATGTAGGATCTTAATTTGAGCATTTTCTCACAGCAGGAAAATATAATTATTCTTTGGATTATAATTTATAGACATTTTTGTAGGGGTTGATACATTTTTTAGTTAGGGCATATCTGTAAGGGGTGCGTAATCGGTGGCAGGGAAGTCAGACGCAGGAGAGCAGAACTTGGTAATAGCCAGAGCAGTTTAATAGCAAAACCCACGGCATAAAAATAACAAGACATTTGGGTACAAAAACCCGTCAACACGTGCACAAGCACTTACAATAAACAATCCCACACTAAGACATGGGAGGAACAGAGGGTTAAATACACAACAAATGATGAGGGAATTGAAACCAGGTGTGAGGAAAAACAAGACAAAACAAATGGAAAATGAAAAGTGGATCGATGATGGCTAGAAGACCGGCGACGCCGACCGCCGAGCGCAGCCCAAACAAGGAGAGGACCCGACTTCGGCGGAAGTCGTGACAATATCAAGTCTGACATTTTAAAATGGAAATTACAAACTTTAGAAGCATTTTTAAACCTTGAATACACTTCAAGTTTGCATTTCCTGGAAATGTCCTTCATAAACAGGGAGATCAAATTATGTGTAGTGTTTAGCATTGTGTCTGACCTGCTCTTGGCAGTGATTCCTCTCAGAGTTACCAAAAACTGTGTGTGTGAAGCAACATGTCCTGTATCCAGAATGTTATCACAGAGTCTCAAGTTCAGGAGGATAAATATTCTGGAGGAGGCGATGCACATGTTGTTTTATAGAAATAAGCGACTGTTTTATAGAAATAAGCAACTGTTTTGTAGAAATAAGCCACTGTTTTATAGAAATAAGCAACTGTTTTATAGAAATAAGCCACTGTTTTATAGAAATAAGCAACTGTTTTATAGAAATAAGCAACTGTTTTATAGAAATAAGCAACTGTTTTGTAGAAATAAGCAACTGTTTTATAGAAATAAGCAACTGTTTTATAGAAATAAGCAACTGTTTTATAGAAATAAGCAACTATTTTGTAGAAATAAGCAACTGTTTTGTAGAAATAAGCAACTGTTTTATAGAAATAAGCAACTGTTTTATAGAAATAAGCAACTGTTTTATAGAAATAAGCAACTGTTTTGTAGAAATAAGCAACTGTTTTATAGAAATAAGCAACTGTTTTATAGAAATAAGCAACTGTTTTATAGAAATAAGCCACTGTTTTATAGAAATAAGCAACTGTTTTATAGAAATAAGCAACTGTTTTGTAGAAATAAGCAACTGTTTTATAGAAATAAGCAACTGTTTTATAGAAATAAGCAACTGTTTTATAGAAATAAGCCACTGTTTTATAGAAATAAGCAACTGTTTTATAGAAATAAGCAACTGTTTTATAGAAATAAGTCACTGTTTTATAGAAATAAGCACCTAAAGTGAGGGTGGCTCAATTCATGTATGTGCATTCCAGGAACATTATCAGTCAACAGGTGTGTGTGTGTGTGTGTGTGCGCGTGTGCGTGTGTGTGTGTGTGTGTGTGTGTGTGTGTGTGATTTACTTTTTTTGACTGATTCTGCTCTTAAATGCACCTCTGCGAGATCAGACATGCAGGTCCTTATCAGCAGGTTGAACAAACCCTGAGGACCAGTAACCCAGAGAGAGTCAATAAACTGCTGACTGACTGGGACAGCAGATCACTGCAGACCTGCGTTCAAACACTACTTAAAATCTTTTCAAATACTTTAAACGTTTGTTTTACTGCGCCTGGAGTGCCAGGTGATGCAGATGTGCACTTTTGGGACTATTCTATTGGTTCCATTGCACCAGGTAAGCTTAATGAAGCGGAGATAATGTATTGTCAATTATTTTGAATACTAATTGAACCCAGGTCTAGATCACACAGGGAACACATGGCATGAGAACCAACCCCAACCTTTATCGCTCCTGTCATGTAGATCACAGCCCAGAGCCGTGGTAATGATTGAAAAATATGCCTGTAATGACGATAAGCTCTTTAATGTTTCCTAAACTCCGCCGGCACTAACGTTTAAGGCCAGAGATCTAATTAATTAACTGATCAACTTTGACTTTGTAGTGCAATGCGGGCCGCTCTCTCAGAACGACTCAACCACCTGCCTGTGGGGACTTGCAGGGTGTGTGTGTGTGTGTGTGTGTGCGTGCGTGCATGCGTGTGTGTGCGTGCGTGTGTGTGTAAGTGTAACGGATGTGAAATGGCTAGCTAGTTAGCGGGTACGCGCTAAAAGCGTTTCAATCGGTTACGTCACTTGCTCTGAGATTTGAAGCAGGGTTTCCCCTTGCTCTTCAAGGGCCTCGGCTTTTGTGGGGCGATGGGTAACGACGCTTCGTGGGCGACTGTTGTTGATGTGTGCAGAGGGTCCCTGGTTCGCGCCCGGGTCGGGGCGAGGGAACGGTCTAAAGTTATACTGTTACATATGCGTGTCCGTTACGTGTGTGTGGTGTGTTGAAGACAAGGGCAGCTCTGCAAGTACTCCTGTCTTTGTGAGCAGGTATGCCAGGGTGTGTTTGTGAGTCCATCTAGCCCTACATGGCCAGCAGGACACTCTGGGCTTCTTATTAAAAACTATTCAGACACCCCTGTGCTGTTAGGAGATACATCTAACCAAGAGGGCAGGCTAAATGTACTGAAATAGTCCTATACAGTTTCTAGTGCCTTTATACCTGCTGACAATGTTGACACAAAACAAACACAGAGCAAATCTTAATTTGAGATTGTGTGCATAACTCTTAATTTCGTGTAAATGTCATTTTACACCCACAGATGTCAGGATAGGATTCGGCCCAGTGAGTCTACGGCAGCGGCTGAGACAGAATTCCATCGGATGCAACAGCAGCAGGAGGGGTTTTTCTACTGAGGGACGAGCGGTGATGATGTGAATGTTTGTTCTCCTGTGTTGTTTGAAGGTGGATGAGTGGTGGGTGCGCGGTAGGGTGGTGGTGGTGGGTGCGCGGTAGGCTGGTGGTGGTGGTGGTGGGTGCGCGGTAGGCTGGTGGTGGTGGTGGTGGGTGCGCGGTAGGGTGCGTGCCACCGTAGAAGCGGCGCGTTGCTAAGTGTTCAAACCTAGGGACCTGACATCGGGGGCAGCGGTGCCATTTCGATCATTGATTCAATTTAATTTGTGCACCTCAGACACGGGGTGCGGATGACGGATTTACCCGCGGCCTGGCTATTTAAATTACTTTTAAATCATAAAAGCAAAGAAACGAGGCGCGAGGGGAAGAGGTTGGGAGGAATAGGCAGAAAGCACTCGCGCGGCGGCGGCTGATTTCCCTGGAGCAAATTAGCTCTATATCAGACCTGGCGACAGGCGGTATTCTGGGTGATAGGGAGCAGAGAGGGGGTGGAGGGGTTGGTGAGGGAGGAGGGCGGCCGCCCCCCGCGTGTCACTGCTTCAATCTTCTAGGGGTCAGACGCAACAACAATAACCACATACACCACCTCGCTGTGAGCGACGGTCTACAGCGGGGAGAGGTGACCATTTAAGCGTTTTATGCATCTTCCTAGGCCTGATTTCAATTTCTTGAGATATAATTTAGAGCCTTTCGGATTAGGCCGCGTGCCCCTTGGATTTTATGGGCCTAGTCCACTACTCTTCCAATTCGTGGGGCTCATTCACTATTTGATTATTCAACTGTGCTTCAAGTCATAAGTGCTATTGCCTACATCTGAGTACTTATACTAATATTTTATAATATTGGAATATTCATTATAAGTCTTTGACAGTTATTATAAAAATACAAAAATCCCTCTAGGATTTATTTTCTATTGTCAACATTTTCACAATTAGGCTAAATAAATCACAAAAAGTGATTTGTGGATGATGTTTTGTATCCTTGAAATATTCCTGGATAACATTGTTCCGATAATTTGAAAGTAAATTATCTAATCAAAATAATGTATGCCTGTTTTCACAACATAACTAAAGTCTGGTTTTATTCAAATCTACCCGTTTGTTAAAAAAAAATATTGCAAGAATAAATGCACAGGCTTTGGGATAATAGTAAAAAAAATATTTAGCAAATATTACTGCTTTCGAAAAGAGTTTGAAAATATGACGTTATTGTTGAATAACGAATATGAAATTACTTTCATTTTATTATTTATTCATGTTTATTCAAAAGCAAATCGAAGATGTGTTGTGTATAGGTTACCATGGCATTTTTAGGCCTATACTTTAAACTATGTTTTTCAAAGATTGTTGCTGAGTGGAGCATCATGGATAAATACATATGAGTTGATCAAATAGTGTATCATGTTCAGTAACATATTGGCCATTGTGATACAACTATGAGCAAGTGGGCTTTATGTTTATTTCATAAAAATGTCAAAATAACTATCACTTAGGACCTATAACAGTTGCTAGTGATTATTGGACTCGTGGTAGATTTGGTCTGGGGGTAGTAATTACAATAGTATCTCAGGAGTTAATGCCATGACGACGACGTATTCTGCATCACCCGCTTGACCTGTTAGAAACCGGATATTTGTTATTTTTTGAAGTGCTTACGGCCCAACAATGTTCACATGACCTGAGGTGAGGACCACCTACAGTAGGACTATGTCTGCTTTCGTTCACACACCTGCGCGCATTCCTCCTCAGGGGTCAGTCAGATCCTGCAGATTGCGGTTGTTAAAGGTGGGAGACAACAGGGAGATTCCCCATAGTTCACTGACCGGAGCCGGGAGGAAGGATGCTGTGTTGTTGCACCACATGCAAACATATAGAGAGCAAAGCAATTGTTATTCTGCTTCTTATTGCTGCAAATATCTTAACATCTTATGACACACGTCTAAAACTAACCGTGCTGATTTAAAACGAGTTGTCAAGCTTAACTAGGAATATGGCAGACTAATAACTGACCAATTCTTATTTAAATCATGATGTTTTTCTGATTACCTTAATTTATTATGTTTTTACATTATTACCGATATGCTGTGAGCCTATGTAAATAGGCCTAATTACGTAGATGAATTGAAATGAGTCTTGGACGTGGAAGAAAAGACACCTGGAGTGTGACACGCTATTCTATGCTAAATCAACTTTATTAATGCACTCTTTTACGGTTGATGTATAATTCTAGCTCATAAAGATGAATTACATTAGTATTTCAACCTGGAGAAACCCATGGGTTTTAAAATAAGCAAATCGTTAATATTGTGCTAATTAAAATATAAATCACTTGCCAATATTTCCTCTGAATAGACACGCAGAGCAGATAATGACAGCAGGATGTATTTGATTTAGGCTATAAATAGATGTCCAAAATATGGCTTGAGATCCATGTGCAAAAACTACAAATCTGTAACATACTTTTATTATTTTCATCATCATTGTTATTATTATAATCACAATGTGGTAACTTATGTTTAAATAATCATCATCATTATTATAAATATTGTATCAATTTGTACTAATAGCTATGTAATAACTATAACTACAGTCTTTGTTCTATTATAGCCTAGACCACTTGTATCTTGTTATCTAATTCAGGCGCGTTCATAACGCAACAACACATACAGTAGAAAAGGCTAATATTGCTACCAGCTCTCACAGTCTCACGTCACAATTAAACACAGCAGAAAGTGTTGCTGACAGACAGAGGGAAAGAGGTTGGACATTTCTCACGCAGGAGACGTGTGAGGCGCGTTCAGAGGTTTCTTGAGTCGCGTGGAAATGAGAGAGTAATTAGTTAATTAGAAAACGGTCGACTAAACTCACCCCTCGAGTACCTGCATTAGCCAATCACAGCTCAGACAGCCACAGGGGTGGGGGAGACGGCGGCTGAAGGAGTGAAACACTTGCTTTAGTTGGTTAAGTTGCTATTAAACACCAAGACCTGGCTGTTAGTCATCACATGTGATGTGAATGTGCGGATAGAGGACAACAGAAACCAAATGGACACTCGGAAAGCATTGCAATTTAATATTTTGTTGTATAATTTGATTTCCTAATAATTTAAGCTCTTCAGTGTTCTTCAGAGAATATTGTACCAAAACTGTTACAGGTAGGTGATAGCGAGGGGGTGAGCTAAGCTAAGGAGCTTGCTATCGAAACGCATACTAAAGGTACCTTGTCTCAATTGTATTTATCATTGCTCTGACTTATTTTGGTTACGAGAGGGTTGCACTGGCATCCTCAGAGTGACTTTTATAAAAAACTGAAACATTTAAAACAGAAGATTGGAGTTGGAGCTGTATGCGCTCTGACGCACAGAACAAGTGTACATTGGCAGGTCTGACCTTTGAGCAGCTCGCGGCAGTTTTCCTGATGAGAGTCGGTATGGAGAAATCGAATAATTTTCGAATCGATGCTCTGCTGGCCGACGAGATTCACCGGGCGAACAGAGACCTCTCCCCAGGTCTGAGCAGTGACAGCCCTGCGGGGAGCCCGGTGTCCTGTCGGCGAGCGGACACCCCGTCCCCGCGCAGGACGCCCATCCATCTTCAAACCGGGATAATCCCCAAACCGGGACTACTGAACCTCCCTCACACAGGACTCGCCTCGCTACCCCAAATGTACCCTGCCCCTATGTACCCAATGTCGGCTTTGGGTGGACAGCACCCTGCCTTCGCCTACTCCGGCTTCACACACCTTACCCAGTCGTACCCAGACCACCTGAAGGCGGCTGCCATGGCAGGGTCTCTCCCCCTGGAGCACTGGATCCGGGCTGGAATGATGATACCACGTCTTCCAGACTACAGTTGTAAGTATAGTACACCTGTGGGCTAGGCAGCACACTCAATAGGCTATACATACTCTTGTCACAAATATATCAACAAACGAAACATCTTTAAAAGAGAGGCATTATGCGCTAGGCCCATGGGGTTTCTTTTAAAATCAGGGATCTAAATGGAGTTGAACTGTCTGTTGGTGATGTGTTTTTGTGCTTGCTCAGAACACATAGGCAATATAATTAATATAGCCAAGCAGACGCAAAGCTAAGCCTAATTGCTGTAATCAATCATGTTTTTCAAATAGGTGTGGCGGGTATCAAGCAGAAATTAACTTACGCCCAGATACCGGAGGTTTATTGGTAGGGAAGGGATCGTTTGATCACTTAACAACCACTTCCAAAGCATTGAACCCAACCGCCTAGAGGTGTCGTAAAATCACTTATTGTTCCTCATTGCATGTAATCCAAAGGTGAGAAAAAGCAAATACAGGTACACACACACACACACACACACACACACACACACACACACACACACACACACACACACACACACACACACACACACACACACACACACACACACACACACACACGGCAAATGTTGTAAACATAATCAAATATATGTTCTAAGATTAGGCTAAATGTTGCAATTAACTTTAGCTAGGTGTGCAAAACTTAAACCTATTTGATACCAGTATTGATAACAAAACTCAATATATTATAACATCTCTCATAACACATTTTACAAAAAAAATTAAAATGATAATAATCTGAAGAATAACACCAACAACAACAATAATAACAATAATCATACATTTCAATTTGTAAATCATGAATACATCTAATACGTAGGTTATTGGTTAACAATACGTGTTATTATATATTTATTATTATAATATTGTGTTACTAATTGTATTCATATTATTTCTAACTATTGCTAACATTTTTACCAATCAGACAAGATCTGTTTCAAATCATTTTTATTTCAATATAAAGGCAAGCACAATAGGGCTACATACAATGTGTTATCATAGAATTGTAATATTTCCATGTGTATTATATCATGCTAGAGGCTTATGTTAATCCACCTTTAGGGCAATATTTTAACACATCTTTTTAACTGCTTTCTGAACAAATAATAGTGCACATTCAATCTCGATGGTATAACGGTTTTGTTCTTTGTTCAGTCATTAATACACAACGTCTGAAAAATATAGGCTATTTAAATATCATGTAGAGGTATAGGCCTAAATATTGTTTAAGTGTAGTCTCATGAAAAGTCTTGGATCGATTTACTGCTAACTGTAATATCATGTTTTTATTTTTGGCCTTTTCATTTCGCTATAAACGTCAACTCGATGAACATTGTCTTTGTACTGAGGAGGAAACTATAAACAAACACCTAAAACATTCTGCTAGTTCACCAATAAAATCACTAAAGCTTCATCGAATTTTCATTAAGTTAATGGTGCTCGCGCTTTTTATGGCCCTCGCGCCCAGCTTCTGCCGTGTCCTCTCGTCAACAATAAACTGGAGTTAAGCTATTATAGTTAATGATGGCGAGAGAGTGCGGGCATGTGTGTGTGTGTTCCTCCCTCAACATTATATTGGACTTCCTATGTCCTTGGTATTGCAGAAATAAGACCATTGAAACAGTCTGAGATTAAATCTACTCACATGCATTGTCCAATAGCTTGAATTTACCAGAACACAGGCTTAGTAGCCTAGACACCTCATTTGGGAAGAACATAGTTGGGGAGAATTAAGCTATTCATTAGGCCAGAGTCATTGTAACTTTTTACCCAGTTGTTCACTAAAAATGATCCACAATGAAGAATATTGTACTGTACTAAGGTCTCTCTCTCTCTCTCTCTCTCTCTCTCTCTCTCTCTCTCTCTCTCTCTCTCTCTCTCTCTCTCTCTCTCTCTCTCTCTCTCTCTCTCTCTCTCTCTCTCTCTCTCTCTCTCTCTTTCCCTCCCTCTCCCCATCTCAGCACCCCAGGCAGGACTCCTGGGAAAGTGTCGTAGGCCCCGGACGGCTTTCACCAGTCAGCAGCTCCTTGAGCTGGAGAACCAATTTAAACTCAACAAGTACCTGTCCAGACCCAAACGCTTTGAGGTGGCCACCTCTCTCATGCTGACCGAAACACAGGTGAGGGAGAAAAGGTGTCATTCTGTGTGTGTCTGTGTGAGCGTGTATATACAGTATGTGTGTGGATTTCCACCTGGCAGGCTATTTCAGCGCTGTCCTCTTATCCTATGTTTCTCTGGGAAGAACCTGTACAAATGATCCCTGGTGTGTTTGTCCTTGAGGTAGACTGTCTGCTATGGCATGCTCTGTTAGTCACTGGAGAGTAATGTGATGTCAGACAGTAGCAATCAGACCGCTAGTTCCTTATTTAGATAATATATTACAGCTCTCTTGTTTCACCTGCCTCATCTAGTCCCAAATACCACCCCTAACGAAGCAGTTGACATGTTGATTTAAAAGATCAACTCCTCTGTGTTCGAACATATTCAGCACGTTTTGGAATGACTTCTTCAGATAAATCTTTCTGCAAGTGAGTAACGGTTGTTTTGGACATTTCAGCCCGGTTTAGTAGACAGAAAATGGCAGCCCAAATGTACTAAACTGATTTTGGGCATAGAGAGATAGAGACTGCAGGTGACCTCTACTCCTGCGTTAGTGTGTGGCTGACCGTCCTGCGTTCTGTCTCTCCACAGGTGAAGATCTGGTTCCAGAACCGGAGGATGAAGTGGAAGCGCAGCCGCAAGGCCAAGGAGCAGGCATCTGCATCTGCCCAGTCTGAGGCGGAGCGACTACGCACCGGGGGAAAACCGACCAATGGCAAACCAGCTGAGAATAGACGAGCTTCCACTCAGGATGACGAGGGAGAGCTAGACCTAGAAGAAGCAGAGGAGGAGGAAGAGGAAGAGGAGGAGGCGCCACACGAGTTTGCTGTTACCATGGGTGGCGCCGTGGGGTTGCAGCGTTCAACAGACTTTCTGAAGCTCACAGCGGAGCTTGGTTACAACCCCCACAGTCCCTTTTCTGAGGACGACTTAGTGGGGGTGACAGGGGGGGACAGGAAGATAGGCGCAGGGTTGTGAAAAGACAAAGACACACCCAGAAAGGAAAACGCCAGAGACACTGCTGCTTGACACTGGCTCTGGGAAAGTGGGGGTCTATAGTGTAAAAAGAGAAAAAAATGGATGTGCCATTTCAAAAGCCTATGACAGTGTTTTTTGTGTACATAATGCTTAACGCAATGTAATGTTTCTGTGACCCTGACGGAGTTGTTTAAGGCAGTGGTTTCCAAACTGTGGGTCGCCCCCCCCCCCCCCAAAAAAAAATGTTTTAAAGGAACTCAATCCAGCTTTAAACTTATTCTTGAAAGTTGTAATAGTAGAATGCACAAGGTGTCATTTCTATATTGGTTATTGCATCATCAGTTCCTCTTGTCATGTCAGTCATTACATACCTTAGAGAGCTATTTATAACTTGTTAGAAATGTCCAGATCCACTAGGCCATGTCAGCTAATGTTTTTTTTATTTGGTTTTTCAGCTCATAGATGTTGGAGTCATTTTTTTGTCAGTCAAATATCACATGAATACACATTAGGCATGGCAAAATGTACAGAATTGCAGGAAATAAGCTTTAAACCTGCAAAATTCTCTCCACCAACAAGAAGGGTGTGAACAGTTTGTGTCGTTAACAGTGCTTGTGCCCATAGAAATAGACATGGCGCGCACGCAGGGGGGGTGTGGGATGTTCCCCAATGCTGGAAGGGGGCCCCGAGTGAAAAAGTTTGGGTACCCCTGGTTTAAGGTATAGGTGTTCTTTAGGTTGGACTCGCATCTCTAAGGATGAGGGAATATAAAGCATTTTATATTCATCATCACATCAATTAAGGCTGAATAAGACACTGAACTCTGTCTCTCTCTGCTGTATTTTTTCATGGCATGCAACCCCCCAAAAATGTTTTTACACAGGACATTCACCGACTGTAAGACTCCTGTGTTTTTGATCCAATTGGACTGAGAAGTACTGTAGCAGCAGTGAAGCAGTGAACACCACTGACCTCTATTACCTTGTCATCCATCTCAGCTAAACTCCGCCCCACGACAGGCTGACTGACAGATGTGGCTCCTCCCACCAGCAGTGCTGGTGGACTGTTCAGAACCGTTGGACTGTTGCAAACTGCAACTTACACTGGCAGGAGTGAACAAACCCTGAGCAGTTTGCATTAGCTGAAAACGAAGGGGAAAGTGTTGCAAAGTGTTGCAGAATGTTGCGTGATGTTGTGAATGTGCCCCCATGAATGTCAGACATCTTGGATTTACAGACTTTCAGTGATGTCTCATATACTCTGTCTTGTGTGTGCAATTGAACATTGTTGTCATGTAAATTCAGATTTCTGTTGTTATTGTTGTTTGTTTGTTTATTGTTGTTATTTAACCACATTTAAATGTATCTAATTTATTTGAATTGACAGGTAAATGGCAGGGAAAAAGTTAATGTGTTTATCTGAAACTGGTCTGTGTTGATGTCAACTGCGTGAAATAAAAAAACAGAAATGAAAATTGTTCAAATAACTTGAGAAATTTAGGATTTATGCAAAGTTAACTCATGAAAATGAGGGATTGATTTGTGGAGAACATTTAGAATATCTATAAGTAATCTAAAGTATTTTAAAAGTGGGTTTAGTGGAAAGCATTGAGAGGGAGTTACACAAACACATTGAGCAGACAAAGCTGAGCATTTCTTTAAGAAAGTTATTAGTGTGTGGAGCCTTCATAATGACCTTGTGAGTCTTCTGAAACCACAGAGGGATGGTAACAATAGGGTAGAGAGGTCCAACTATAAATCCAGCTAAAATAGACATATTGGCCAAATTTCTACTTCCAATCCAACTTAATGGAAATCTCTCAAATGGACACACTTTTTTTTCTGTATCACACGTCCTTCCCTTGTTTCCTGTCTATTTCAGCCACCTTGTTGTCACAGATAACAGATGGCAAGATGGCAAAGAGAAAGGAAGAGAATCCAACACTGCATATTAAACCAGCAGAGCCCCTTCAATTTACAACCCTGGGGCTTTCAAATATGAATTACTCAGGCGGGTTTTACTGATAGTCAAATAATTAAGTTAATGAAGGAAAGGTAAAGGCTTATGTTCCAAATGGCTCCCTATTACCTATATAGTCCACTACTTTTTAGGGATCTGGTAGTGCATTATATAGGGAATAGGGTGCCATTTGGGGCGCACACAAAGTAATCAGCGCCTGATGGTGATGTCACCCAGGCTACATTTTAATTTGCAAGAAGAAACAGAAGATGATGTGTGTCTGACCGAAACGGGCCGTTTTTATTGGCCGTCCAAAGTACGGGCGGTGATTAAAAACCGGACTAGAGGACACACGCGGCATAACTCGTCTCCTCCTGCCCAGCCCGCCGGCAGGCCCCGGCCCACAACATCATGCTTATATAGTGATTAAATGCATTTTTAACTGGCCGGGCAAGACGCTGGCCTGTCTCGTGAAACGAAGCCGGGATGGTTCTGCTACATGAACTTGAGACGGAAAGGGGCCTTTGTGTACAACTACAGGTCTGGAGTCAGTTTAGTTTTAATTTTGGTGGAGGGCAGTATGGAGTCAAGGGGCACTAGTCCTAGATAGGTTTAAGGGTTATTTTCTGTTTGGAGGCGGCTGGGTGCTCAGAAACTGAGAGCCGGACAAATGCAGTAATAGATAGTTATGGAACAAGATGGAAGACAATGATTAGAGTTATTGAATGTGTTTGACAGTGTAGTGGATTGGATTTAGTGTCCAAGGTTTTGCATGTGTTTGACAGTGTAGTGGATTGGATTTAGTATCTAAGGTTTTGAATATGTTTG
Source organism: Salvelinus alpinus (assembly GCF_045679555.1). Classification (NCBI taxonomy): domain Eukaryota; kingdom Metazoa; phylum Chordata; class Actinopteri; order Salmoniformes; family Salmonidae; genus Salvelinus; species Salvelinus alpinus. Next base: position 63,448,620 of record NC_092095.1, on the reverse strand, counting down.
ACAGTGTGGTGGATTGAATTTAGTGTCTAAGATTTTGAATGTGTTTGACAGTGTAGTGGATAGGATTTAGTGTCAAGTGACTTCATCCTATTCCTTATGGCTCACAATCAGGGCCTCAAAAGCAGTTCACTGTAGAGTAAACAGTGCTTATAGGACTTAAAGCACTATGTCTCAGACCTTACCACGATGTCTCCCTCAATGCAGCATTTAATTTGGCTGATGAAAAATCACATCAATCAATAAGAGTTAATTTAGATGTGTGACTAATGCCATTCGGCCTGTTTTATGATACAGGGCCGCCTGACAAACACATCTAAAATCATAGTAAATTGATAAGCAGGCTGAGCGAAATATAGAGATCATTGATTCAGTTTCTCAATTCTAATTTAATCTGAACTCACCTGTCATACTGATAAAAAATGATTGGTGTAAATTCCATCCACTGGTGATAACGCTGTCAATAGTGATTTCTCAACAGCCTGGTCTGACAGAATTGCTGACGGCCCCTATGCTTTTTCTATACCAATAATGCTATCGCCTCATTGTTTGTGTGTTTGTGTGTGTATGTATGTATGTGTGTGTGTATGTGTGTGTGTACGTGCATGTCTGTGTGTGCATCCATGTATGTGTGTGTATGTGTGTATGTGTGTGTGTATGTGTGTGTGTGTATGTGTGTGAGTGTCTGTATTTGTGTGTGTATGTGTGTGAGTGTCGGTGTGTGTGTATGTGTATGTGTGTGTATATGTGTGTATGTGTGTGTGTGTGTGTGTGTGTGTGTGTGTGTGTGTGTGTGTGTGTGTGTGTGTGTGTGTGTGTGTGTGTGTGTGTGTGTGTGTGTGTGTGTGTGTGAATGTGTATGTGTGTGAGTGTGAGTGTGAGTGTGTGTTTATGTATGTGTATAACATTTTGTCCTGTCTATTACAGTGTCACAATCACTCAAGCGACTCGTCGAGATATCAGTGCGACCTGCACGAGTCCTCCAATAGGGAAAATGGTTACCAGAAAGGCCATTTTCATAGTTAAATAAATAAATGCAGTTTTCTTTCACTTTGTCAGATGGTAAATCAGGAACAATAACTTAAGCGGCAAGACCCTGTAAAATATTTACATCCTGTAGTTTAATCAATCAGCAAAATGTCGGCCTCATTACGGAAATATGAACAGATTGTCTGATCTTTTAAAGTAATCACCCATATTGGTTTAGGTTTCCCTTGGCCCTGTCGTGTTACTTAAGCTAATGGGTAAGCTAGGTAAGGGAATGAGGGACAGGGGCTGTAAATCCACATCTGTCAGACTTTAACCGCTGTTCAAATGCATGAAAAAGGCCAAGTTTTGGGTAATAAAGTTTATTGAAAAGGGTTGGCCCTCCGTCGGGAAACAATGGGGAATGTAATCATGAGAGGCTTTTATTGTTGCAGGAAATCTATGTTACAGGTGCTCAGAAAAGCAATGATCGTGACACAACAAAGCTTTGGTAATTGTGCTTGTCCCAATGTCATTCTCCAGACAGACAGACAGACAGACAGACAGACAGACAGACAGACAGACAGACAGACAGACAGACAGACAGACAGACAGACAGACAGACAGACAGACAGACAGACAGACAGACAGACAGACAGACAGACAGACAGACAGACAGACAGAGTCTCACTGTCATGGACACATATCTGGGGACCTGCCCACCTTTTGAAAAAACTAATTTAGAGGGAAAAAACATAGTCGTGTATATATACAGATCAAACAGCTTAGATAGGCTGGGATCCTATTAATATCTCAAAACAAAACCATGCTATAGGCCTACTAAGGCTCCATTGTTCAGTACCCCTCCAGTGGCTTGGTGTATGGTAGTACCCCTCCAGTGGCTTGGTGTATGTCAGTACCCCTCCAGTGGCTTGGTGTATGTCAGTAGCCCTCCAGTAGCTTGGTGTATGTCAGTACCCCTCCAGTGGCTTGGTGTATGGTAGTACCCCTCCAGTGGCTTGGTGTATGTCAGTACCCCTCCAGTGGCTTGGTGTATGGTAGTACCCCTCCAGTGGCTTGGTGTATGTCAGTACCCCTCCAGTGGCTTGGTGTATGTCAGTACCCCTCCAGTGGCTTGGTGTATGGTAGTACCCCTCCAGTGGCTTGGTGTATGTCAGTACCCCTCCAGTGGCTTGGTGTATGTCAGTACCCCTCCAGTTGCTTGGTGTATGTTAGTACCCCTCCAGTGGCTTGGTGTATGGTAGTACCCCTCCAGTGGCTTGGTGTATGGTAGTACCCCTCCAGTGGCTTGGTGTATGGTAGTACCCCTCCAGTGGCTTGGTGTATGTCAGTACCCCTCCAGTGGCTTGGTGTATGTTAGTACCCCTCCAGTGGCTTGGTGTATGGTAGTACCCCTCCAGTGGCTTGGTGTATGGTAGTACCCCTCCAGTGGCTTGGTGTATGTCAGTACCCCTCCAGTGGCTTGGTGTATGTCAGTACCCCTCCAGTAGCTTGGTGTATGTCAGTACCCCTCCAGTGGCTTGGTGTATGTCAGTACCCCTCCAGTGGCTTGGTGTATGGTAGTACCCCTCCAGTGGCTTGGTGTATGTCAGTAGCCCTCCAGTGGCTTGGTGTATGTCAGTACCCCTCCAGTGGCTTGGTGTATGTCAGTACCCCTCCAGTGGCTTGGTGTATGTCAGTACCCCTCCAGTGGCTTGGTGTATGGTAGTACCCCTCCAGTGGCTTGGTGTATGGTAGTACCCCTCCAGTGGCTTGGTGTATGTCAGTACCCCTCCAGTGGCTTGGTGTATGTCAGTACCCCTCCAGTAGCTTGGTGTATGTCAGTACCCCTCCAGTGGCTTGGTGTATGTCAGTACCCCTCCAGTGGCTTGGTGTATGTCAGTACCCCTCCAGTGGCTTGGTGTATGGTAGTACCCCTCCAGTGGCTTGGTGTATGTCAGTAGCCCTCCAGTGGCTTGGTGTATGTCAGTACCCCTCCAGTGGCTTGGTGTATGTCAGTACCCCTCCAGTGGCTTGGTGTATGTCAGTACCCCTCCAGTGGCTTGGTGTATGGTAGTACCCCTCCAGTGGCTTGGTGTATGTCAGTACCCCTCCAGTGGCTTGGTGTATGTCAGTACCCCTCCAGTGGCTTGGTGTATGTCAGTACCCCTCCTGTGGCTTGGTGTATGTCAGTACTCCTCCAGTAGCTTGGTGTATGTCAGTACCCCTCCAGTGGCTTGGTGTATGTCAGTACCCCTCCAGTAGCTTGGTGTATGTCAGTACCCCTCCAGTGGCTTGGTGTATGTCAGTACCCCTCCAGTGGCTTGGTGTATGTCAGTACCCCTCCAGTTGCTTGGTGTATGTTAGTACCCCTCCAGTGGCTTGGTGTATGGTAGTACCCCTCCAGTGGCTTGGTGTATGTCAGTACCCCTCCAGTGGCTTGGTGTATGGTAGTACCCCTCCAGTGGCTTGGTGTATGTCAGTACCCCTCCAGTGGCTTGGTGTATGTCAGTACCCCTCCAGTGGCTTGGTGTATGGTAGTACCCCTCCAGTGGCTTGGTGTATGTCAGTACCCCTCCAGTGGCTTGGTGTATGTCAGTACCCCTCCAGTTGCTTGGTGTATGTTAGTACCCCTCCAGTGGCTTGGTGTATGGTAGTACCCCTCCAGTGGCTTGGTGTATGGTAGTACCCCTCCAGTGGCTTGGTGTATGGTAGTACCCCTCCAGTGGCTTGGTGTATGTCAGTACCCCTCCAGTGGCTTGGTGTATGTTAGTACCCCTCCAGTGGCTTGGTGTATGGTAGTACCCCTCCAGTGGCTTGGTGTATGGTAGTACCCCTCCAGTGGCTTGGTGTATGTCAGTACCCCTCCAGTGGCTTGGTGTATGTCAGTACCCCTCCAGTAGCTTGGTGTATGTCAGTACCCCTCCAGTGGCTTGGTGTATGTCAGTACCCCTCCAGTGGCTTGGTGTATGGTAGTACCCCTCCAGTGGCTTGGTGTATGTCAGTAGCCCTCCAGTGGCTTGGTGTATGTCAGTACCCCTCCAGTGGCTTGGTGTATGTCAGTACCCCTCCAGTGGCCTGGTGTATGTCAGTACCCCTCCAGTGGCTTGGTGTATGGTAGTACCCCTCCAGTGGCTTGGTGTATGGTAGTACCCCTCCAGTGGCTTGGTGTATGTCAGTACCCCTCCAGTGGCTTGGTGTATGTCAGTACCCCTCCAGTAGCTTGGTGTATGTCAGTACCCCTCCAGTGGCTTGGTGTATGTCAGTACCCCTCCAGTGGCTTGGTGTATGTCAGTACCCCTCCAGTGGCTTGGTGTATGGTAGTACCCCTCCAGTGGCTTGGTGTATGTCAGTAGCCCTCCAGTGGCTTGGTGTATGTCAGTACCCCTCCAGTGGCTTGGTGTATGTCAGTACCCCTCCAGTGGCTTGGTGTATGTCAGTACCCCTCCAGTGGCTTGGTGTATGGTAGTACCCCTCCAGTGGCTTGGTGTATGTCAGTACCCCTCCAGTGGCTTGGTGTATGTCAGTACCCCTCCAGTGGCTTGGTGTATGTCAGTACCCCTCCTGTGGCTTGGTGTATGTCAGTACTCCTCCAGTAGCTTGGTGTATGTCAGTACCCCTCCAGTGGCTTGGTGTATGTCAGTACCCCTCCAGTAGCTTGGTGTATGTCAGTACCCCTCCAGTGGCTTGGTGTATGTCAGTACCCCTCCAGTGGCTTGGTGTATGTCAGTACCCCTCCAGTTGCTTGGTGTATGTTAGTACCCCTCCAGTGGCTTGGTGTATGGTAGTACCCCTCCAGTGGCTTGGTGTATGTCAGTACCCCTCCAGGGGCTTGGTGTATGTCAGTACCCCTCCAGTTGCTTGGTGTATGTTAGTACCCCTCCAGTGGATTGGTGTATGGTAGTACCCCTCCAGTGGCTTGGTGTATGGTAGTACCCCTCCAGTGGCTTGGTGTATGGTAGTACCCCTCCAGTGGCTTGGTGTATGTCAGTACCCCTCCAGTGGCTTGGTGTATGTTAGTACCCCTCCAGTGGCTTGGTGTATGGTAGTACCCCTCCAGTGGCTTGGTGTATGGTAGTACCCCTCCAGTTGCTTGGTGTATGGTAGTACCCCTCCAGTGGCTTGGTGTATGGTAGTACCCCTCCAGCTTGGCTTGGTGTATGTGTAGTACCCCTTGGTGTATGTTAGTCCTCCAGTTGCTTGTTGTATGGTAGTAGTCCACAAATGCTTCTTCACCTTTTCTCCTTTCTTTCATCCCTACTGATCTGTAAATAATGGATTGATTAAAGTAAAATGGTGGATGTCTACTGGGCATTCACTTTAGTGTGTTTAGTTCTCTCAGAACAACAGCACCACTATTTGCCCATTTGGTCCTTCTATAGTGGTGTAAACTCACCCTCCAGTGGCAGAGCGAGAGTCTAAAATCTCACATTGTTATCATTTCAAATAGCCTAAATCTCTCTGGCCTAATTGTGTGGTGGTGGCATGTGGTCAAGATCATTTGTGGGATCCATTTATACAATCCATAGTCATATCCCTAGCAATGTGGTCCCGTGTGGCTCAGTTGGTAGAGCATGGCGCTTGCAACGCCAGGGTTGTGGGTTCATTCCCCACGGGGGGACCAGGATGAATATGTATGAACTTTCCAATTTGTAAGTCGCTCTGGATAAGAGCGTCTGCTAAATGACTTAAATGTAAATGTAATTCATGTTTGTCTCAAATGGACATGTGTTTTTGGTTTGTACCTCTAATGCCATACATGCCACTGTGTTAGGTCACAAAGTACATATGAGAGGACATTCTGGGCTTTTCAATGATATCATGTGTGGGGGGTGTCACCTTGATCATATTTTTCTTTCTGGTTATCAAAATATCCACCATCACAATTAGCACATGTTATGCTGTAATTGTGTAATGATCATTTTTGACAGTTTGATATTCAAATCGTTTCTAATAGGTCAATATTTAGTTTGGTGAGTTTTCATAGCAGTGTAATAAATACATTAAATAAGAGCTAAATAAAAGCTGGTTAATAAATGTAATCTGTTATGTTTACTGTAATGTTAACTTTTTATATATTTACTGTCAACCGAGTCTTAATGGCCACTACAGTCCACATACAGTAAAAAAATAAATATATATGTGTTCACATTTTTCCTTTGTAACATGTTTTTTGCACCTCAAACCGTTATCTTTACTGGGACTCAGGATAGAAGTCAGCGAATTTGCATTTTACTGCGCAGAAGGCAATGAAGAAGTTGTGTGAGGGGTACAAATGGGTTATGGCTAGCAAACCCTAACTCTATTTTCTAACCGTAATCTAATTCGAACCTGCTACATTAATTATCCTAACCTGCTGCGTAAATTATCCTAACCTGCAACGAAAAGTCACATCTGACAAAAGCTGTATCCCGTTTAGTCAAAACCGATCAAAGGGGCGGTCCTGTCAAATCACAAAGTTCCCATCATGCCATAAATTGATACAACTATACACATGGTTCTCTTGTCGTGCCCCATTCCCAGACAGAGAACGTTAGCCAAAACCATGGCCTGCTCAGAACTGGGTAAACTTTCTTCTTTTTTAAATATTTTTGCTAGCTTTAGCTAATGTAGCTGAGTAGTCTATGTTGAAGCATAAGTTTGAGCGTAGTGCTATATGCTGCGTGGTCCATATCCAATTCAATTGTTTCTTGCGTCGTGCTAGACAGGCTAGGTAGGCTAGCTACAACTAGCATGCTACGAAAAACATGCTTCCATTTTAGTTAGCAACGGGTGGTTACAAAGGAGCAATAACCTATCGATGACGTCTCAGTGGAGTCAACATATTTATTGATATTTGAAAAGCAAGTTTCGTTTCACATTGGTGCTATTAAAATCAATCTCTACAACTTTGTCACCGTTTTGTCTCTTAATTCTACACACACAGCACTGTTGAGTGTGTCCGACAAGTCTGGACTTCTGGACTTTGCCAAAAGGCTGGTGAACGTGGGACTGTCACTCGTCGCATCAGGTGGCACAGCCAAAACCCTGCGCGATGCAGGACTGGCTGTTCGGTAGGTACAACCGTTTACATACATTTCCAATGCCTCATCTATCCTTGTTGATAGTGTTCAGCCACCAACATCCTCTTGCGCTAATGCTCAAATGATTCAATGTTATGCTGATAATGTATTCCGTTAAGTCTCCTTACTGTTTGGAACTTCAACGAGTAGGCCTATATAGTATTCTGCAATCATTGACCACCTTTCAGATGAGTGGCATACCCAGCCTCTAATTGAGAATGTGTGCCTCTGAATCACCTAACATCCATCTCCCTTTTGTTCCAGGGATGTGTCTGAGCTGACTGGCCATCCAGAGATGCTTGGTGGGAGGGTGAAGACCCTGCACCCTGCTGTACACGGGGGCATCCTGGCCCGGCACACTCCTTCGGACAAGGCTGACATGGAGAAACTGGGCTACAGTCTGGTCAGGTAAGAGACAGGGAAGTGGGTTTAATTTGGCTCTAGACATTGATCTAAGATCAGATCTGTTTTCCTCAATAGTTAAGAGTAGGACTTGTCCATCTCAGTCAACTTTTCTATACTTCTTTCCAGAGCCACTACTGCTTTTCTGTGGTTTTTAGGGGTCTTTGAAAAACAGCCTTTTTGTGAACAAGCTGACCTAAAACACAATGCATGTGATCGGGCACAAGACTGTATTAGATTTGGCCCTAATGCAGGGCAGTATGGTTGTAAAGTAGGGAAACTTCGAAAAGCATGCGTTGCTAATCTAATAACCAGCTAATTCAAATGCTGCTGCATCTGCACACATCTGATCGTGTTACACTTTTTTATTTGTTTTTGTATCCCTGGGAATCTGATTGGCTGTTTAAACTGCCAATTTGACATTCATGGAATGTAATTGGCTTTGAGGAGAAAGTGTGCAATGCATACAGCCTCTGAAATAAACCATGATTTGTCTTTGGAGCCTATGGGCACGTATGTTTAACAATTTGGGCTCAAGGCTGCAAAATGTGACCTGCCTAATTGACACGTTCCCATTTACAAAAGTCAAAACTTCACCCTTTTTTCTTTGTAAGATATTGTTTCTCAATGTCATCTAGGGCACACACAATGTGGGGGACTAAACAGCCATGCTACTCATTATTTCAAATTGCCTAGATGGTTAGAAAAAACATAGTGAATTGCATTGCGTTTCTTGACTTGTATTGCTTTCCTTTGCCGGTCTTTGACCAGGGTGGTGGTGTGTAACCTTTACCCGTTTGTGAAGACTATCTCCAACACTAATGTGACTGTGGAAGATGCAGTGGAACAGATTGATATTGGTGAGTGGAATGTTAAAGCTGCAATAAGTTTTTGTCCAACCTGACCAAATTCACATAGAATTGTGAGTTAGATCTGTCATTCTCAATGAAAGCAAGTATAAGAAGCGGTAGATCTGTTCTATGTGCACTATTTCTATGCTTTCTGTGAAGTTTAGTTTCTGCTGCTTTTACTTTCAGTTTTGTACACCAGCTGAAAATACAATATTTGGGGTTATGGAAAATAATTCACAGTGGTTTAGATGGTACAATGATTCTCTACCATATACATGCTTGTTTTGGCACACAAACTGAATTTAGGCGAAATAATAGAATTTTAGCAACCAGGAAATGGTGGCGCAATTTATTCATACTGCACCTTAAGGCCAGCTCTACATTTTACATTCTGAAGTCTGTTCTACAACCTGAAATGCCCTAGGTTACCATGGCGATTACCCTGGCTGTGTCCTCCTCAGGTGGGGTAACCCTGCTCCGAGCAGCGGCCAAGAACCACGCCCGCGTAACCATTGTGTGCGACCCTGCCGACTACCAGCTGGTCGCTGTGGAGATGGAGGGTTCCGAGGGCAAAGACACCACCCTGGACACCCGCAAGACTCTGGCCCTGAAGGTAACTAGGGCAACTTGAAAGCACATGTTTTACATGGTCTCGTGTATATCAATCTACTTTCTGGACAATTTGAGAATGGTGAGATCTACTTTAACTTCCCATGTGCTGTCCTTCTGCCTTCCTGTTTAGACATGTCTGCCAACTTCAACTGTGAACAGAGAGGATGTTGAGTGATAGAGAAATTAGGCTATCAGGAACCAAACTGTACATAGACAAAACTGAAGTCTTAAGAGATTCTTCAATAGTAGCAAATCGGACGTCTCAGGACAACTGGGGAAGGCCTCATACTGTGTCTTTGACAGATTATTGACCCTCTGTTAAAAGGATCAATTTGTACATTTGCAGACCAGATACCATGGAGTCTGTATAGTCAAAGCACAATTGGGACACTGTAAAAATTCAGGTTTTTGTTTAATTGATTGTTGGGTCAATGCGAGGTAAAGTTCAGAGTCCACTACCTCCCATGCTGCCCTCTCTTGTCCTTGGGCCCATGTTGTTCAGGTCAGCCCACAGTATTCTATTGATCCAGTATCCCTGGACATTGTAAATATGCTACTGGAACTGCCCCTTTACATAGTATGCTTACTTGATTGGTTTTGTTCTACCTTGTTGTTTTAATATTACATTGTCATTGATTATTGCATTGTTGGTTAGCTTGCAAAAAATCATTTCACTGTACTTGTGCATTTGACATTGAGACTTGAGACTACATGGAGTAGAATGGGTACATTTAGCACATGGTGTCCCTTGTGAAGGCATTACAAATCTTACAGTGATAGTTTGTATTAAAGCTGCCTCCAGATAAAACTATAGAAACCCATGTTGGCTTTGATCATGGAATAGGTTACAACGCTTTCTGGTTCGGCTGTTTACCCTGGGCTATGTTCATTAGGGCACACCGTAGAAAAACATTTTGCAGCAGTAAACAGATGTGCATTTCCTATTGGACATCACGGTTTTACCTTTTTCAGTCCCTTTTCTTCCATATGTTGCCTAATGAACATGATCCTGGTGTCTATGCGATCTAGTTGTCCTCATTCTCTCTCCCAGGCCTTTACTCACACAGCTCAGTATGATGAGGCCATCGCGGACTACTTCCGGGGCCAGCACAGCCGTGGGGTATCCCAGCTGCCCCTGCGCTACGGCATGAACCCCCACCAAGCCCCCGCCCAGCTCTACACCCTGCGCCCCACCCTCCCCCTCACAGGTAGGCTTCACCCCCCCTCATTGTGTAGACAACAGTCTCAGAAATTACAATAGGGAAACATTGTCAACCCTCATTTTAATTGGTGTCATATGTTCAACTGGAACTGTCCAGGGGGACCTTGTCCTGTCTGGGTAGACTAACTGTATTGACCCTCCCTTCTCTCCATTCCATTTCTGCCTCTGTCAGTGGTTAATGGTTCTCCTGGGTTCATTAACCTTTGTGATGCCCTGAACGCCTGGCAGCTGGTCCGAGAGCTGAAGAGTGCCCTGGGCATGCCCGCTGCCACCTCCTTCAAACACGTCAGCCCTGCAGGTCAGACACGCAGCGCTTCCAATGCATATGCCAACAAGATTGCAAGGAATCCCAGTAACATTGACCTAGGCTGTCCTCTCCCTCTCTAGGGGCTGCGGTGGGTGTTCCTCTGAGTGATGAGGAGGCCAAGGTGTGTATGGTGAATGACATGCTGAAGGACCTGACCCCACTGGCCACAGCCTACGCCCGGGCTAGAGGGTCAGACAGGATGTCCTCCTTCGGCGACTTCATCGCTCTGTCTGACGTGTGTGACGTCCCCACTGCCAAGATCATATCCAGAGAGGTAGGGCTTCCCAGGTGTGTCGTGTCTGTCCTGTATGTTTCCTGCATTTCCAACCCCTGTCTATCATTCTCAGGTCTCTGATGGCATCATCGCCCCTGGTTACAAAGAGGAGGCCCTCAGGATTCTGTCCAAGAAGAAGAATGGAAACTACTGTGTTCTCCAGGTATGGTTGGACATGGAAAAGCAGTTAGTGATCATCCTATGTTGCAGCCTTTCCTAGAAAACAAGTTTGAAGTTCATTTGCATCTGAATGTCTAAATCTGTCAGATGGACCCAGCCTATGAGCCAGACGAGCCAGAGGTCAGAGTTCTCTTTGGCCTCCACCTCAAACAGAAGAGGAATGGAGCTGTCATTGACAAGGAGCTCTTCAGCAACGTCGTCTCCAAGGGCGCGGTGAGTATCTTTGTGGTTTGTGTGCCTTGATATGCTCACTGATGACATGTTCTGACCTTTTGTCCTCTTGTCTGTCTCCTGTTTAAGCTGTCGGTGGAGGCGCTGCGTGACCTGATCGTGGCCAGCATCGCAGTGAAGTACACCCAGTCCAACTCTGTCTGCTACGCCAAGGATGGACAGGTAACCAACCTGGAGAGGGAGGGGACATGGGAGGTTGCTGTTGAAATAGTATTTGGGCACAGTTTCCCCTTGTTGTCGCCTATACCCTTGTTTACCTTTTTCAGAAGTCATTTGAAACATTCTGTACTGTGGTTTTTCTGGGTCACAATCCGTCTCCTCTCCCTGTGTACCAGGTGATTGGGATCGGTGCGGGTCAGCAGTCTCGTATCCACTGCACGCGGCTGGCAGGGGACAAGGCTGATAACTGGTGGCTGAGGCACCACCCGCGGGTGTTGGGCATGAGGTTCAGGAGTGGAGTGAAGCGGGCGGAGATGGCCAATGCCATCGATCAGTACGTCAGCGGCACCATCGGAGAGGTGAGGGGTCAGAGGTCAATTAGGGACATGCACTCTAAGACATCTGAAATGGCTGTTGTCGGATATACAGTTCTGCTGTATGTTTTGTGTAGGTTCCCACTGTAGGTGTCTGTCTTTAAAATAAAACGCATCTAATTCCAGATGAGTCTTGCTGTCTAACTCATGTCCTCTGTGTTCAGGGTCCAGACCTGGCAGTATGGAAGGCCATGTATGAGGAGGTCCCAGAGCCTCTGGATGAGACTGACAAGAAGAACTGGCTGAGCTCTCTGCAGGCTGTGGCGCTCAGCTCTGACGCCTTCTTCCCCTTCAGAGACAACGTGGACCGTGCCAAACGGGTAAACACACACCCACACACTGCTCAATTATTACTTTTCACTAGTCTAAGATGGCCGACTTTCTGCTTTTGGTTCTTTAGTTGGTGTCTAGCCTTCTAGTGCCTTCCAAGGTCTTTTCTGTTTGAAGGCCACATGGACTGATTATTCTGAGGTGTCTGTCTCTGTAGAGTGGTGTGGAGTACATTGCTGCCCCGGCCGGGTCCACAGCTGACGAGGTGGTGATCAATGCCTGTAATGAGCAGGGCATCACCCTGGTGCACACCAACCTGAGACTCTTCCACCACTGAATACCTGGAGTGGCTGTCGTACAATGCAACCTGACACATTTGACACGCCACACACCATTATGGCCCTGAGTAACTTAAAGTAGCCATGTGTCTCTACATGTTGGAGGTCCATTAACTGCTCTAGAATAGTGATCAACAAAGGTACTAACATAGTGGGTTTTTACACTGAGACATTCCTGTCCTACGGTTATCATGCACAAACGGCATGCGTCATGCTGAGGATCATTCAGATTCCGTTACATTCCGATCTTGCTTTCATAGTTGTATCTACGTTACTGTCTGGAAGGTCAAGCTTCACCATGAAATAAACTGTTTCTTGAGAAATCCTGTGGAGTGTGAATATGTAAACACTATTTTACGTTATAGCAATATGAAGCTGGAAGTCAGGGACTGACTACTACACTAACATGGAATTGTTTTATGATGCTCATACCATGGACCATTTAGCTATTTGAATTTTAGGATGCTTTTAGGTATCAAAAATATACAAATATTTCAAGTTTTGAAATTGCCCTTTACTATTATAGCTCATAGAAATGCATTGAGTAACACATAAATGGCCAAGACAGCCCCCCCCCCCCCCCCCCCCCAAGTTTTCTGAGCAAAAACAATTGTTTTATCTTTGTTGGCTAGAAGACTGTAAAAACACCAGAATCTGCTCTAAGTGATTTTAATCTAAGAAATCTGTTTCCAAGTATTTCCACACATAAGACAAATGTAAGCTAGCTTTGAAATTGTTTTTAAGAGCAGAAAATATATTTTGAGATTTTAACACCTTTTGTTATAACACTACTTCCATACTTTAATTCATTTGTATGGGTTACTTTTAGACAAGTCCTGTGACACTTGTGGGGGTCGTAGAGAAAACGCCTTCCACCGCAGATCGTTGACGTACAATGCCTTCAGAAAGTATTCACACCCCTGTACTTTTCCCACATTTTGTTACAGCCTGAATTTAAAATTGATTAAATTGAGGTGTTTTTCTTTTGGTTGTCACTGGCCTACACACAATACCCTATAATGTTGAAGTGGAATTGTTTTTCAATTATTATTTTTTTACAAATTAAAAGAGCTGTGTCTTCAGTCAAGTATTCAACCACTTATGGCAAGTTCAGGAGTAAAAATATGCACTAGTGGCATGGACTTACTCTGAGTGCACTAATAGTGCCTAACATGATTTTTGAATGACTACCTCATCTTTGTAACCCATGTACAATTATCTGTAAGGTCGCGCAGTGAATTTCCAACAGATTCAACTAGAAAGACCAGGGAGGTTTTCCAATGGCCACCTATTGGTAAATACAATTCTAAGACATTGAATATCCCTTTGAGCATGGTGACGTTCTTAATTACAATTTGGATGGTGTATCAATACAGTCACTACAAAGATACAGGCGTCCTTAACTCAGTTGCAGGAGAGGAAGGATACCGCTCAGATTTCACCACAAGGTCAATGGGGACTTTACAACAGTTTGTTTATTGGCTGTGATAAGAGAACTGGGGACGGATCAACGTTGTTGATGGCGTTAAGGAAGCCTGTACAGGAATAATTTTTTCTCTCCAAAACATGCATCCTGTTTGCACAAGTAATACTGCAAAAACTTTTTGTCCTGAATACAAAGTGCTATATTTGGGGTAAATCCAACACATTACTGAGTACCTCTCTCCATATTTTCAAGCATAGTGGTGGCTGCATCATGGTCTGGTTATGCTTGTCATTGTTAAAGACTGAAGCTAAAGTACAGGGAAAATCCTAACCTGGTTCAGTCTGCTTTCCACCAGACACTGGGAGATGAAGAATTCAAAAAAATAAATCATGTGCAAATGTGGTACAATCCAGGTGTGGAAAGCGCTTGGAGACTTAAAGCTGTAAATCGCTGCCAAAGGTGATTCTAACGTGTATTGACTCAGGGGTGTGAATACTTATGTAAATGAGATATTTCTGTAATTTTCAATAAATTAGCAACATGTTTTTTCTTCACTTTGTCGTTCTGGGGTATTTGTGTGTAGATGGGTGAGACATCTAGCTAATCCGTGTGGAATTCAGGCACAACATGTGGAATAAGTCCAGGCGTATCAATATATTCTGTAGGCACTGCAGGGATTTAGATGCAGCACACGCCAAAAAAAAAAAAGATCTCTAGTTTATACTGACAGATTTTGATGGGGATTTATTTTATGATGTTACGTAGATTAACGCACTGGTGTGTCTATGTATAAACAGTTATTCAAGAAACAAAGGCAATTCATGAGGTTCTTTTCAACTTTATCAAAACAAGGGAATCTCCAAACTTTGGCACCTTTTAGTACAAAAATAAAACCAGAACAAAGTAGACACCCCAGGTCTCACATTCACACAACAATGCTGTGATTAAAGGGATAAATAAAATGCATTGAGTTAATTACAACTCAGTGTCAATCACACACACGCAGTGCTACCCCTGTCTACACAGAGGCTACAGAAAAAGAAAAATGATTTCAAACACTTGTCGACATGGCAACTACACCAACATTCTCTCAAAACAGTGCTTTTGATTTCAGACGGTTTAAGATTTTATAGAAGTAAAAAAAAAAATAATGATTAGGACAAACGGTAATACTGGACAGGTAGTCTTGGAAATGTATAATTTGTAAAAGACAAGCACATCTGAACTGTTAACAAGCACACAAACACATACATTCAGGGACGAACACAAGGAATGTTCCTTTTTACCTCTTAAGTGTCTCAAAGGGAAATGACAAGAGACACAACTTAACCAACACTCTGAAAGTGTGCAGGGGGTTCTCTTAAGACTAGGAAGGCTTGGACCTACAGTATGTAGGTGTGTTAGATATGGTTAAGCTGATCAGTAAGGCACCGATGTGTTAGTTCAGGTCTGTCTGACTGGACAGGGCGACCTCCTCTTCAAAGAGACTTGACAGACCATGGGTAAGGAAGAGGAGATTTATCTTTTACTCCAGAGGATTCTGGGGGATGTGTCCTTCTGCCAGTGCGTCTGCCAGTAGTTCAGGTCGAAGGCATTCGATGGGGCACTGGATGTTCTGTAGAAGGAGACAGACAGACAAGAGGTCAGTATGGGTCCAAACTCAGCATGGGGATTTCAAGTTCTAATCCAACACATTTTCTCAGTTGTCTTTTGAGAGCGTAGTCTATGACTCACCACTTTGCGTAGTGTGTTGGTGGGGTCTCTGTATCGGACGGGCTGCAGCAGACTAGAGTCAACCTCAGCACCTGGTCTACGACAGTTCTCACAACGCCAGCCCTGAGAGGAGGACAAGCATTACATTTACACACGTTGGTCATTCAGCAGGTGCTCTTGTCAAGTTGCATTCAACTAAGGTAGGTAAGACAAGCACATAGCACAGCCATTGCCAGTAAAAGTGACCTGTTGTCCTCCGTAGCAGGTGCAGGTACAGATGGCTCCCAGGTATTCTTTCTGCCACTGGTTACCAATCTGGTACATCTTCCCATCGTCATAGCAGGTGGACTCATCTGTAAACACACACGCAGGAGAGGGAATCACACACACAGGCAGACATGGAGGAGGTCACACAGGCAGACATTGATGAGGTCACACGCAGACATTGGAACTGTACTGTGTTGTATTCTGACATGCTGCCAGAGAAGACAGAAGTTCTGGATTCTTCCTTTAATATCCAAACAAGGCGTGGGTGGTGACTGATGTTAAAGTGCCACTTACGTGGTTCACACTTGAACTCCCCCTTCCCATTGCCCAGGCAGGTGCAGCTCATCATGGGGCCCTTCTCCTCCTGGCGCTCCCATTTCTCCCCGATACGGTAGTTGTTACCTCCATCATGACACCACTCTGTTGATGGACAGGGAGCGAGAGAGAGGGGGGAGATATAGAGAACAAAAAAATAGGTCAGACCTGTTGCATAACATCCGCCACTGTCTCCCAGCCCCTAGATCGGATTGGTGTAACCAATATGGCAACCATTACATCCAGCCAATCAGGTGGCAAGGGATCAATAAAGTTTCTTAAATTGCATTGAATTGAAGAGGTAGTTAAATACTCACTAGAGGAGTCACATCGGAAGTGTCCACTGCCTAGTCCCAGACACCTGCACCACAGCTTGAAGCCCGTCTCAGACATGCGCTCCCACTCGGTCCCAACGTCATGGTAGGTGGCTGTGAAGGTGTCGTAGCACGAGTCCTTATCTGTGCCGGTGGAACCCTCTGTCACTACAGGCGGAAGAGAGGGGGTTCATTTCACCACAGAATCACAGGCTAAGCTTTGTAAGTAAACGCCTATCCATGAACTTTCTGAACTATATTTTCTGACCGTGGAACAGCATGACTCAAAACAACATCAGGATTTACTCATACCATCTATTCTATAGGTTAGATTTCAGTACTGATCCTAGATCAGCTGTCATAGTTACTGCTGGTTCCTTACGGGTGTTGCCGGCGGTGACAATCTCCTCCAGGATCTTGTGTTTGAGTGCCCCCTTCAGGGCCTCTACGATAACGTTGTAGGAGGCTCCGCTGGTCAGGCCGATCAGAGTGGCACTGGTGGAGGTACCAGGCAGACGCATCTGAGACAGGAGGGAGAGAGAGAGGAGATGGAAGGAGAGAGAGGGAGAGAGATGGAAGGAGAGAGAGAGGGAGAGATATGGAAGGAGGGAGAGAGAGAGAGATGGAAGGAGAGACAGAGAGAGATGGAGGGAGAGAGAGGCGATGGAAGGATAGAGAGATTGGGAGAGATGAATGGGAATGAGAGTTGTAGAGCGTCATTATAAATAAGAATTTGTTCTTAACTGACTTGGCTAGTTAAATAAAGATTACATTTTTAAAAAGTGTCTCTTAGATGTGTCTTTATGTGAGTGTGTGTGTGTGTGTGTGCCGTGCCCTCTCACCTGGAACATCTTCTCGTTGACGTGTGTCAGAGGGTTGCAGGACACCAGGTACTCTGAACTCTGCTTGTAAGGCTTCCAGGCGATGGTGGTCTGGGTCTGGGCCTCCTGAGGGATTCCTGTGTCCTTCTCTGGAAAACCAAAGGGAGAGCCACCAGGCACGTTCACGCTCACCACCGGCACCCTGCGCCCCTCCGCGTCCGGAAGGGGCACAAACACCAGGGGTGTCTGGCCGTTCCCATAGGGTGTCTGGCCGTTCCCATGGGGTGCCTGGGGGTTCTGGTTGTTGTACTCAGTGTACTCCACGTTCTGGCCCTGGCCCCCCAGGGTGTCTAGGCCGTTGTTACCTACTACTGTTGGGACACGGCTCTCCTTTTCTTCAGGCACGTCCAGGTGGTCGTAGCCTCCGGGGCGGTTGGGGAGTGGCAGTGTAAGCAGGGATTCACGTTCTGGCCGGGAGAGAGGGGTTAGGAAGCAAGCGAGTTAGGGAGGGAGTAGGGAGTTAGAGGAGCTGCAGTAGCATGACGCCGCCAGCAGGGGGTGGCAGTAAGTCCGCATACTAGAGCCACTACTGTACTGCAAAGCACTGCACTTGAGATAGAAGTTGCCCCTAAGCACAGATCTAAGATCAGATTACCCTACCCCCGTTTTAGTTTTTACCATTAAGGGGAGTGGAAAAATATCTGACCCTGTATCAGTGGTTTGGGCAAATATCTACTCCAAAGCCTGCCACTGCCGTCAATACCTTTTGAATCGCTTGTTTATTCAAAGTGAGTGAGCAGTATTATTGTTTTAAAAGACACAGCTGTTTGTAACAGATGCTGGCACGACTACAAACCAAATCTAACATCTCGGTCTATGAGTTGCTAGGCTGTTCTTACACTATTCTACTGCAGCTAAGCACATATGCCGGCTTCCCAAACCGTTCTTTGTAGCATCACCATTCAGGTACAAAAAAAATCTGGTTTTGGGCCACGTGTGTATGTGTAAAGAGTGTATGTGCTGTACTCACGAGTCCTGGCCGTGCCCACCAATGGGGTGCTTCTCTGGACATTCTGAAGAGCGATGATCTTGATGATGTACTCAGTGCCTGGTCTCAAACCTGAAAACATCCAACAACATCAAGCATCAACCTCTGCTGGAGGAAATCAGATGTTGATTTGAGTCGATTCAGGTGTTTTCCATAAGCTGGACGGGCTGAGAGGCTTGAGCTTTCAGAGGGTGAAGAGGACGGGGTGGAGTTTAACAGGGCGAGGGTAACTTTGGAGAGAGAGAGA